>NW_028186945.1:2262534-2368828 GCF_003343005.1 Rhea americana | reverse complement strand
CCCTGCGCCCTGCCGGGGCTGCCTGGCGGCGGCTGGGCGGGAAAGCAGGGCCGGCGGCGGCGGCGGCACCGCTCTGCTGGGCGGAGAGCGCTGCCTTAGCCCCCACCCCCCAGAAGCCGGTGGTCGTTGTGCTTTATTTTTCTTTTTCTAAATCGAAGCGGCTTAAGGGGAAGAAAAAAAAAAAAAGTTGGGAACTAAGATTTTCTTCCAAGTTATGTAACTCCCAGCTGGTGCTGAACGCAAATCAGACCGAGCCGGTGGCGTGTCCCTAAGCCCAAGCGTGCATCGAGGTCGCTGCGTTCCAGTTTTCTGTCCGAAGTGAACGGAAGCTGTTCAGCAGCACAGTGCCGGAAAATAGAATAGCTTTCAGTAAAGTCTGTTTTGTTATGTTAGCAGTTCCGTAATTTATCAACGTGGCTTTTTAACTTAACGATTTCAGTAGGTGTTCCTGCTTCCAAGTGTATGCGCCTTAGAAATAAAACCAAAGCTATATCTTTGAGAAAAGTAAATGGCTTAAATTATTCTCAGTGAATGCAGGAATGTATCTGAGGAAATCTGTGCTCTTTTGCTGGTAATTAGAGTAGATGGTCACAGGAGTTCCCCCTTACCCATAAAATTTAATGGGTAGTTTAAAGGTATTAGTTTATTGGGCTTTCTAGTAAAGGATGTTTTAGTGTGTTGTGTGTAATTTCTAGTGAGGTCATTGAGAGGCTGGAATACTCTGGAAATTCAGGACTGAGCCTAAGGCACATGTTTGGTCATATTCTAAAGCTTTTGTTTATTTTTTGATATAATAAATCTTATTCTTTTTAAGACAGAGGTGAAATTCATCGGTTCCAAGATGTCATCAGTCAAACGCTTGGTTTATGCAGTCATCCATTTCTTGAGAGAGCAGAGTCAGATGGATTCTTTCACTCCAGATGAACAAGAAAGCTTGGAAGGTAAGTGATAAAGGTGATAATACATACCCATGTATGCACTGTACATACAGACATTAAAACGTTTGGTGTATATTGTGGAAGAAAGTAACTGGAATGACTTAGTTGAAACTGCCACCAAATACTATCTGCAAATACAATCAAGACATTAATATTTCTGAGATTATAAATTCGAAAACATCTCTCTTTTTTAAAATGAAATTTGTACTACCTTATTTCTCAGCAACAGATATTTTGAGTCTCATTATAGTAGGCAATGCCAAAATATAAACTGTGGGAATGATTCATATATGTCTCCCCCAACTTTTTGCCAGCTGATTCTTGTTTCGTTTTAATGTTTAGTTGCTTTCTACATTTTGTGCCTGTTGGTATCTGTGACCAGAATACAGGAGAAGTTGGTTTCTGTCAACCATGATGTTGTGATGTTGGCCAGAGGGGAGGGGTAAGGAGTAAAACATGAACAACCATTGGTTTTGGTATATGGAAAGAACACCTGTTTCATTCTTACAAGAATTCCATGTAATTCATGAGGGAAGGCTAAGAGACCCAAAGAATACGAAAAATAAATGTTTCACAGCACTTTTTCAAATGAATCACAGCAGTTCCAAAGAGCTATAATAGTATTTTCAGCATGATATAGTTTCTATTAACAGAAAACATAGCCACAGAAGACATTCATTCACCTTTGTAACTTTGTAGTATCTATCTTTTTCCTTCATATTGCTCTCATTCCTTTTCCTTGATTCCTAGAGATTTCTTGGGGACTGGTAATCACAATGTGGAATTAAGTAAAAGAAGAACAAAAAGATCTTAATTTCAGAATTAGCTTTTCAAATCATCTGTTTGAAAGACCTGTGCGCTGTTTCAAGCGGTCTTTGGTTGTATGACCTAACAGGAGGAGGAAGCCTAGGACCGGCAATGCAATAAACAATATCTAAGGAGACAACCATTGAGTTTTGTGAAATTTGAGGAATGAGGAGCGGACCTTCCACAAGTACAGAAGCAGATCCTGCTTCTCAGAGGCATGAACTTTAAAAGATAAACATGAAATGTTCTTCCTTCCAGTGTCTATTGGTTTTATAGTACAGTTGTTCACTAACATAAGCAAGAAAAGAAGCACATGTAGGATGCTATTCAAAGGATATTCCACAGATTTCGTTTTACATCACAGTCTGGAATATTTATACATTTGAAAAGTGATAGTTATGAGCTTAACCTGTATCAGTATCTGATGAGGAATATTTGTTCAGCTGATGAAAGAAAGTAATGTTTTTAGAAATCATATGAGAGATGAGTTATATTCCYTTTGTTTTTATAAAACTGATAAACATTGATGGGTTGTGATTTTAGCTGATTATTTTCTCAGAGCAGCTTTAACCAGTATCTACCCAAAAGAATCAACAATTTTAAGAATCTATTTTCTGAACAAAAAGACATTATAATACTTCAGTTGTGCTTAAATACTGATGTAAAATTTAACATTTAATACAGATATGAAATCCTAATTTTAGAGCTTCATCCTGCCAAAAGTATGGTGCCATATGCTGTGTGTTAGAGGATCAGAGTCAGGCATTCTAAATACTTGACTCATTTTTAGTTGTGCAAGATTATCTTCACTGCATGTGGAATAACTGTAGCTCCACTGTATCCCATGTGCTTCCATTTCCAGGTAGTAGGTGTTGGTGTGAGCCCCAGGAGTTCAGAAGGGAGGTGGGTGTCTGCTCTGATTGGCARGGTGGTCAGTACAAGCTTCAGCAGCTGCCTTGGCCTCAGAAAGTGTGTGTGACAGTGGAAGGAATAGGAGGAACAGATAAACTTGGTGGCTTGAGAGCCAAAGACACGAGAAAAATTTTGCATTAATGGCTCAAACAGTGCAGCAAGTCTCTCCCATCTTTCTGATTGCTTCTAGCTTGCACAGCTAGAAGTTATGGCACAGTTAACAGTGCYGAACTCTATTGATGAGATGGTGAAAGACTGGCAGTCTGGTCTTTTGATATGCTTTTTAGACAAGAACAAATCTTCACTCCATTGATTTTACTGGGGCCAGGATTTTACTATAATACATGAAAACAGAGTGGTTACTGATCTTTCAACAACCTGAAACATCATCTGGTTTGAAAAAGTTTGAGCTTTTGCTGTGTTTTTATTTTTACGTTGTTGTCTTGCATGTTAGCCAGTGATTACTATGCTGTAAAATAGTTCTAACCTACTAATTTATCATGTAAGAGCTCTTAGTTTAGTTGTACCTGTGATAGAGAGACTATAAGGAGTCAGAGTGTTCCATTTTTCAGTTAAAGGAAAAAAGTAGGAGTTCGCTTTAACAACTAATTATTTCATGGAAATGTCTACCAGTAACAATGATATATTCAGGATTACTTTGTTTAAGCAAAATTTAATCATTATTGCACTTTGCAAAAATCTCCTTGATGATAAAGATTTGGTGTCATGGACTTAATGCCTTGAGAAAGAAAAGGAGAAAGTTTTATTTTAAATGTATACAAAATCAAAAATGAAGTGAGGCGTTCAAGAAAGGGAATACCTTCAGGTGAAAATAAGTTTTAGAGAACACTTGGTAAATATACAATGGGCACTGCCTTCCTATTAAGTCATATAAGGAAAATTACMTATCTAGTTTCAGTGAGTTTATGATAGACTTTATAAGAAGTATTATTAATGTATAATTCAGAACTTGAAATAATCAATACTCACTTAACTGTAATTAAGTTTTCCTACATATCAATGTAGTGCTAGGACACAAACAAATTTAACCCGGGTCTGTCAGTGTTCTTGCTTGGTAATTTAGAACCTGGCAAAACAATAAACTTTTAACATTTACAGATACAGGAGCAAGTTACATGCATATTTAGTCATGTATTCAATCAGCATCACATACTATTAACATAAATTTTGTATCATACTTGTCTTTTTCTGAATCACTTCTATTGTATACAATCAAAGATTAAAAAAATACTTCTTCCAGCTTTTACTGTTTATTTTACAAATAAAGTATACATTTTTGGCTTTCTTCACAGCTATGACATGGAAAACAGGCTCCTAGATTTGCCTTTTTGTTGTTAATAGTCAACAATTTTACATCTGTGATTTCTAATTTTGAGCCAGCATTTATGTTTGTTATAATGCAAATAAATATTCAATTTGCATGTAATTCAAACAATTTCAACATTCAGTTTTTAATGATATTTAATTTGAAAYTAGAGTTCCTACTCCTGGTTATCTCTGGATCAGGTTCAGGCTAAAAACATTGTACCTATAAACTAAGATGTAATAAAAGTCATTTTTCTTAATGCAAACCAGACTTTAACAGGGAAGAATTTTTACTTCTCAGTTTTTGGTCTAGGTGATACACCTTAACGGAAACAGACTACTAGATTCTCCAATTATATCAGTATTTTTCTTATAATCCTAAGATATTATAATTAACAGAATATATGTATATATACAATTATATATAATAAATATACTCACATTTTTACATAAAAGTTGATAAATGGCAATTAAAACTTCACTTAGGCATTTGGCGCCTTTTTTTTTTTTTTTTTTTTTAGAATTGCTCACTTAAGAAAGGTTGTGAATGTACTTATTGCAGGATTGTGAGGGCCATTTGATCCTTTAACAACAGAACATGCGAGAGGATATTGCAAATATATTTCTTTGTACTATAAAGGCTTGTGTTTGACAAAGCATTTTATTAATGAACAGTGGCTTCAGATGAGTATGTTTTACTCCAAAAAAGAGAGAAATAGTAAGTATTTGTATATATCTAGCATTTATTTCCAATAAAGGTGAGTTTCTTCTAACTATTATGTTATGCCACACAAATGGGTTGTGGTTTTTAGGGGTGGGGTATGTGATACATGCGTATTTGTATTATGTATTGTTATGCTTTTGTTAAAGCCGTACATTTTTGTGTAATAATATATATATTTTTGAATGAGTTTTGATTTCAGTTCTCTTAATGATAGAGCTATGTATAGATTTTGTATAGCTTATACTATTATCTAGCAAATCAGTTCTGTGGGGATTAGATAGCCTCTGTTTATTTGATGTTGTGTTCCAAAGAACTGCTCTTACTAGTTCAATAAGGAAGTGAACTACAGCTTTCTAAATAAATTAATGAAATTATACTTTTGTTGAAAAACAGGCGACTTTATTTCTCTCTCTCTCTCTCTCTCTCTCTCTCTCTCTCTCTCTCTCTCTCTCTCTCTCTCTCTCTCTCTCGTAAGTTGCAATTCAATGTCTAGAGACTGTTTTTAAGATTAACCTGGAAGATACTCATCTTGCACCTCCACAGCATTTGATAGAGATGTTCACAAATTCTTTTCACAAGGTAAGCATTGAATTTAGATTCTGGAATTACTCTGCCAATATGTGATAAGATTTCATATTGTATTCACAACCTTAAAGTGTTATATAGGTCAAAATAATGTGGAAACTTTAGGAAAATATGAAAAAAAAAAGTGAAATTACCATAAAAACTGGCAGAATGAGAATCTTTGGGGATAGTGGGAGGAATTAATTTCAGTCAGGCAAGGACAATTCCGTATGGAATATTATTAAATAGTGGATGTCTCATTCTCGCTTGAAGTTAAGCATTTTGCCATTCCCAGAGATAATTGTCTGGAAAGTGCTTGAGGTTATCCACAGTTTTCTGATGCCTCCGATTCCCATGTGGAAATAATTGAGTCATTCAGCTTTAAAAAAGGCTGYGTGAACACTAACCTTAAAATATGAACTTTTAAAATGTAGACTAGTATTTCACATCATATAGGACTCCATGGTACAAGAAGCACAGGAACCACCAGGTGGCAAAGAAAAGAGTTAGAAAATCAAGACTGTAGAAACAAATCAGTTACTTCTTTTCTCCTTGAATTCCTTAAAATTTGTAGTGAGCTATAAGGTTTCTTCAGTGGTGGAAAGAAACCTATCTTGCTCTTTTAAGGATGTTTTAGTTCTTTCACACTTCCTGTGCACTACAGAAAATCTGGTTGATTGCTGGTATGGTGGAATAATTCTTCCCAGGATGAAAGAAGTTTTTTGATATGATCAGGGCTTATATTTAATTAAAAACCTTTTTTTATATATATCATGTACACAGAATGACATGCTGCCTCTGTCAGATTCTTTACCAGAGGATGTTGAAAAGGCTGACCAGCTGAAGGATGAAGGTTTGTAATTAATAAACAAACGTTACACTCTTGTTGGCTCCTGGGGATATTAAGATTTTTGGTTTAACGTGGATTGTGATAGTATAGCAGCTGGGTAGCACATCCCACACAAAATCTTGGGTTTATATTCTTTGGTGACTGTTATGTTGTAAGAGGGATAAATGATGTGCTCTATGTGGGATTTAAGAAAGTACAGTCTATTCTCTGCCTTACTGCTTATTGCTCAAGACATTGCTAAAAGCTAATAGATGACACGTGAAGTCATGGTCAACATTCTTTAGTAGAAACTTTAAAGAATGAACAATTATTGTTCAGTATGTAATGGCTTTCTCTGTCCATGTAATTTTTATACAGTTTCTATTTCATACTGAAAAAATTATCTGATATCAAGCATTATATGCTAGTTGAATATTATACCTTTAGTAAGGTTACTGTCACGTTACTATCATCAGCATTTCACATGATTTTTAAAGCAAATTTATATGCTTTATAAAAATGGCAGGCAGGACAGTTGTTTATTTTCCCTTTGGTAAGTTTTATTGCAGTGAACATAACAAAGACAGCTGTATAGAAGAAGTCTTCACTAATACTGACCAAGACCGAGAAGGAATTCATTTTATTTGCTCATTCAGCGAGGAAAAAAAAAGACATAGAATGATTGCTGATATTGGTATTAGATTTATTGAACCTTTGCAAATCATGTTCTTAATGACCTTTTGGATTTCCTAACACCTATTTGGGTTTTATAGGAAAAAATAAATATGTTTCTACTTGCAAGGCAGATGTAATCCTCCAGGAAAAAAAGAAAAAAATCAGAATAATGACTTGGAAAAAAMCAGACCATATTTGAGAATGAATTCAGAGTCTATTGTCTTAAAATTGGCCGTCTGCAGCCATTATGAATGACAAAAAGAAAGCACAGTCCATTGCGGTTTTTTGTTTTTCTTTCTTAAGAAAAACAGTAACCTTTTCTTTGTGCTTGTTGTTGAAGTTGGTCATTACCTCTTTACTTCTGAGAATATGAGTTCAAACCAGGTTAGTTCACAAGTGAAAAGAAGTAAGAAGTAACCTACCTTTTGTGCATGCTGGCTTTTCATTTTACTGTCCGCAATTGTCAGCTCGTGCAGTGAAGAATACCTGCAGCACTTAGTACAGTAATTGGAGTTTTTAGTCCAGTTCATAACAATGGATGATCTAAATCACTCACTTCTGTCTTGTCATCTGTGAACCTTTGTGTCTTTGTGAACTGGACTAAGAAAATGAAGTTAGTGTATGCTGTGCGTTAGCCTTTATGTAGTGTTACTAAAGCAATTCATATCTCTACTGAAAAATTTGAAGGAGTCTGTACTTCAACAAAAGGCCACTTAATAGCCATTAGAGGCATTAGTAAGGAGTTCTGAAGTGCTTAAAATGCTTTTGCTTAATTTCCCTTAATAAAACTAGACCTTCCTGTCCTGTTCTGTAATGCTGCTTTTGACCTATCAATCCTGATTTTAACACATGTATTATCTATCACCACTGTCATGTTTTCAGTTCTGAGTACTTCTCTGCCCTGGGCTTAGGGAGATGAATTAGATGAATTGTTAAAGTCCCTTTGAGCCATATAATTCTACCACTTCCTGGCTTTTATCTTCGTGATCCCTTACCGATGAATAACTTCTTTCACTTATTTTGCCACCACCTTGCTCCTTCTCTGCTCTCAAATCTGCCGTGGTACCTGTAGAAATTGACTGATGAACAAGGAAACAAAATCAGATAGCTCTGTTTTTTTTCTTGGTTGTTATTTATGAAAACCAGGAAGTAATATAATCTTCAGACAAGTAAATACTTGATTCTGTTTCCCTAATCCTGTGTATCCCTTGATGCTTTGTGCTTAATATAAGCTATGCAGAGTAGAGAATGTGTGTGGGTTTGTATAGTATAACAGTGGGTTGATCCTAAGTAGAGCTTCTAGGTATTACCACAGTATACATACTAATAATCGTATTTTCACTATAGAAAGACACACATTAATTCCTAAAATAAAACTATTTGTTTCTTTTTCCATTTTAAGAATTTTTGTCTGGCATTAGAATAAAATACCACAATTGCTTTTCCTTTTGTCCCAAAATGCATAGTCTCAGCAGAAATAGTAGGTCTCTCTATTTGCTCTTTTTCCTTTAGCCAGATTCTGAGTTGAGGAGAGCAAGATTGGTACCTATTTATACTAGCTGCAACTTAATCCTGGATCTCAGGTCATTGTTATTTCAGAGCAGTATTGGAAATTCCAACGTTAGTGGTCACTGATAACAATTTTGTTTTACAGAAATGTTAATTACTGCARTCTTATTGGTCACAGTTGGAATTTTAATTGGGCTAAAAAGATCAGTTATTTTAACTTGTGAATCTCAACTCACAAGAACATACAGTGTGAAGCATACCTTCACCTTAAATCAAAGGAGAGGTGGGCTTCTGAAATAGAGTACAGGCGTAGTTACATTCTGTGTATATTGCAGGCATACGTGTGATTATGGTTTCAGTTTACCTTCTCATTGACAGAGATTGCCGATATAGTTACAGTCTCTCTTATATTACTTTTGAATAGAGGTAATTTTGTACTACATTGGTGATACTTAGTTACCTAAATTTGGTTGTGTTTTTTTAAGCTCTCCAGTGCTCACAAATAAATGCAAGCGTAGTTGTTTTCGGTTAGTACTGGCATTTAGGACGGCTTGCTCCACAGTCCCTTGCATGAGAGATAGCATGCTGCACTGGCTGAAACTTTCAGCCTTTGCTTACGTAATTATTTACATCTGTAGCAACCTGTTGACACTTTCCAAGGATCTCTTGCTTATTTTGGGATAGGGATGAAATATTTTGCCAAAATATAAGCAAGTCTGTCACTCTCCTGCCAGCTTATTTCTTGACATTGCTGGAGAGCCAGGGATTGCTTTAGGAACTCAGAACTAGGGCTTCATTTTTCTATTATTTTGTCATGGGTAAAGAAAGAAGCTACCTGCACTGCCCTGTGTCGAAGCAGAAAGAATGCAACTAAAGTGTGTTTTCTTTTGAATGAACTTACCCTAGAATTTTCTTCCCATAGAAAAGGTAAATATATTTCTAGTTTTTCACTGTAGTAGGCTACAAAGATTAAGAAATGGCAAGCTTTCTTATGGACCAGAAATACTGAATTTTGATAGCTTCTTATGGTGAGAAATTTTAAATCTGAATCATTTTAGGCTGTCTGTGCTATACATGCTCTTCATTATCTTGAAGTACTGCATCTGTGTTATCTTGGAGTACTGCGTTCAGTTTTGGGCTCCTCAGTACAAGAGAGACGTGRAGCTGCTGGAGAGAGTCCAGCATAGGGCTACGAAGATGATTAGAGGGCTGGAGCATCTCCCCTATGAGGAACGGCTGTGAGAGCTGGGCCTGTTYAGCYTGGRGAAGAGAAGGCTGAGAGGGGATCTTACCCATGTCTACAAATACCTTGAGAGGGGGTGTCAAGAGGATGGGGCCAAACTCTTTTCAGTGGTGCCAAGCAAGAGAACAAGAGGCAACGGACACAAACTGAAACACAGGATGTTCCACCTGAATATAAGGAAGAATTTCTTTCYTGTTAGAGTAACAGAGCACTGGCAYAGGCTGCCCAGAGAGGTTGTGGAGTCTCCTTCTCTGGAGATATTCAAAACCTGCCTCGATGCAACCCTGTCTAACAAGCTGAAGGTGACCCTGCTTGAGCAGGGGGGGGTGGACTAGAAGGGACCAGAGGTCCCTTCCCATCTCAACCATTCTGTTATTTTGTGATCTTAATGACTAAACTCTGTGAGAGCTGCACAGAAGTAGGACTTAAATGCTGCTTAGGTTTTGGTTTTGTTTAAYATTACCATGTTATATGGGTAGCAAGTTGTTGGGAGATGTGAGAAGACGAGACCAAAAGGGATTTAACATATAGCCTACTGCAGTATGAAGTTTCCAAAGATACTGATGAATCTAAATTACAATGGAGGTGTTGTGGTTGAACAGCTTCTGAAAAGAATGGTCTTTGCTTAACAGCAGAAACTAACTAGAAAGTATAAAATAGCAAGATGAAAAGGGGAAAGTTTGTGGCGGACTACCATGTACATACACTTTTACATACATAGTAGGTACTTTTATTTGAATTATTTCATGCCAATTCTATTTAAAAGAATGTATCTCAAAAAAGTGAAGTCATAGCTGTCTTATGGATGTTATAGTGTGACCGTTTTGCTTTCCTACATGGCATTGTATCTTTTAACTACTTAAGAGCTTTCTGTAATTTCTTTCAGGCAACAATCACATGAAAGAAGAGAATTATGGTGCTGCAGTAGATTGTTATAATAGAGCTATAGAACTGGATCCAAACAATGCAGTCTATTATTGCAACAGGTAAAAACAAAATAATGCGCCCCTTTTCTTTGTCAGAGTTCATGAACATAATTTTGAAGATAAATTATGAAGAAGATCAAAACAATATGAGGCTAAAAATAGCTGCTATTCAGGAACTAACATGTTAAATTTGTAACAGATTTATTTGAAGATATGAATATCAGAAATAAACTATCTATATTAGCTACATATGTAATATGGACTTTAAAGGCAGTCATATAACATGAGAWCAGGTTGTTGTAAGTTAGAATCTCTATATTAAAGCATGATTTCATAATTCCAAGTCTGTTAGAAGTAAGAGCTTTAAGAGCTTCCCCCCCGGTGTTCCAGTGGATCATCTGCCATCTTTCTCTCACCGTATTGACATTCCATGAAAAAGTGTCATTAACATGAGTATAGCATTTTGGAGATTTCAAGTGTTGTTTAAGTACTCAGCATCTTTATATAGGACCTGATGAAAAAGTAACAAGACTATGTTACTGTAGATTCATAGTGTAATTAATTCCTCATTGTGCTACTGAGACGGGACCAGATGAAGTCTGGTAGAGCATGTTATCCCAAGAGCCAGGAGTGTAAACATTCAGCTGTACTGTGCTGAAGGCCAGTACAGGAGCATTAGGAGGATAACCTGTGAGCCCTCCTGGAAGTGACCTGTCTCTACACAGTCAGTGTAAAGCTGCTCTGCTCTATACCGTTTGGTGCATCTGTTGCCAGAAGGACTTAACAACTTGAATGTAGTTAATCTGGCCTTGTGGATTTTTCTGTTTTCTGAGCTATGTTTCCATTACTTTAGTTKTTTGTGATAAATACAAGTGAAAGATTTGGTATTTAGTGACAAGCATAAAGAGGCAGGAAATTCAGCTTACTAATATTACATCAAATATTCAAGACAGTTCAGAATGTAAATTATCTATTTTTCTTGAGAAAACTGATCGCATAAGTCATTTTAGGTTTTAAATGGCTATATGTGATTCCAAAGCCTCCCAAAATGAGTAAAAGTTTCCTCATTAGATTGTGCTTAGGCACCAAATCTGTAGTTGTCAGAAGAGAAGAAATACTTCACTCTATGTGCAACATCATCACAGGTTAAATGGGTGAAGAACAAAATGCATCTTGATGTCAGTGAGCACAGTATTGTGCAAAATTATTTAAAAGAATGGCAGGCAGTTGCTTGGAATTTTGAGGGTCATGCAGTATCCAAATAAAYATAGACCTTGTTTTTTCTTCTGCTAGTTTGGAATCAGTGGAGAGTTACTGCCTCCAGCAGTATTGCTTTTTATTTGTAGCGTTGAGAAGACAAAGCTGAGATCACTAAAAGTTTTAACTGGCCATATGTATTACCTGCCAACATTGGTAAACATTTTCAGTTCAAACGCAAGACTAAGCATTGTCCCTGATTTTATCCAGTCTTTACTGAAAGGAAATTTTAGCAGTTTTGATGTTTCAGAAAGCAGAGAGAAGAGCGGTGAAAAATGTGGGCATCCTTTGAATGTTATGAAATGGCAGTAAAAATATACTTCTTAYTGGAAAAGGGCAATTGTATAAAATACTTCTGTTTAAACAATGAATCTATGTAAACATTCCATTATTGAGAGTTTCAGTTCTTATAATAAGATTTGTAATGCATTTTGTGTATAGTTATGTCCTGATTCTGGAACAGTTTATTAGAATTACTTATTCTTTGCCTTGTTAAAGGTGAGCCTGTGTTCTCCAAAACCCTAGTCTAGCAATTCATTTAAGCACATAATTCAGAACGCTTGCGTGTCCCACTGAATTAAAGAGAGTTGAAGCATTTTCTATACAATGAATGAAAAGCCAGTAAAATTAAACGTGTCTAGTCCAAGTTAGCCATGGACTTGTGAATCTCTGAGCTTTTTTTCTTGTTAYTGCTTTTTGACAAAGTTCTCTCTCTTCCCTGTCCACTTTTTTTTTAGGGCTGCAGCTCAAAGTAAGCTCAGCAACTACAGTGAAGCGATAAAGGACTGTGAGAGAGCCATAGCAATAGATCCAAAATACAGCAAAGCATATGGGAGAATGGGGTAAGCTAATAAAAATCTGAGTAGACACTGAAGACTAAGTGTAAATCACTAYAGGTTTTCTAAAATCAGTGGAGCTATACTGTTTTACTTCAGCTGACAGTCTTAGCCCGAAAGTATTGCAGTTCTCTAAAAATGATACTATTGGGCTATCACCTTTAAGCTTTATAGAGGCTGTTGATCTCAGCAATTTCGTATCAGTTTTAGTCAGTTTGCATTTTCTTCTTTCAGTTTACCAACTTTGCAAATTTAGTTTAGGAAGTCAAGATATATATAAATGTGTGTGTGCATGTGCATGTGTGTGTATATATATATATATATATATATATATACACACACACACATACATATACATACATGCGCGCACACACGCATACATTTTTTTTATGTCCTACCTCATTATGAGTAATAAGAATTCTGTAGTTGGAACAGTGAGTCTAGTGTGCTAATGATGCTGTTAGAGAACAAAATTCTGAAAGCATTGGGGCTTTAGTGCTAACAGGAGTAGACTTAATTTTTCTGTTCAATAACTCTCAGGAAGCAGATTTTTTTAGTAAGAGTGCTGTATCTTGTTAGTAAGTTTTCTGAGTCATGTCTGGGAGATTAACCGTGTTATCCCTTTTAGGTGGTGGGTCTGATTAAGTGCTATCTCAGACAGTAATGCCAGGAATATTCTCCTGAACTGTATATCTACTTGAGTGAAGGGCCATTGTGTTTGGAGACATGCAGCTTTGCATTTTCAATAGTCAAACATATTGTGAGGATCTGGGCTGAACACTGCTTTAGACTTCTGGCTTTTGAGATGATGTCTATCTAGTATATTAAAAAAAATGCTTGGAATTGTTCTTGGAGGTCAGCTGGCACAGAATGGTCCATGTTCATATTATTAAACTCTGCTAGTCTGCATTATGGAGTGGACAAATTCAAACTGCCTATTGCTAAATTGCTTTAGCCTGTGTTAACTTCTGAACCATGCCCCAGAATTGTTTGGAATAATGCTAACTGGCCTGGGACAAAACTATGCCAGGGGCCATTTATCTAAGAGTAAAGATAATGGAATTCTATTCCCTGAAAATCCTCCCTGAGAGAGTTTATTTTATTAGTACTAATGCAGCCTGATTGGGTTAGATAACCTCAAAAGCCTTAGTTAATTCACTTCTAAATTTCTTTTGTCTTGTTTAACACTCCTTGATTTTGCTATATGGAGACATGTTCTAGAGATCCCCAGATTTCAGTGAGATGGAAATCACAGACTGATTTAACTGGAAATTGGAGGTTATTTTAGAATTTTGGATGTAAGACCAGTGTGCTTTTTGATATACAGTGTAAGTGGGATCATACTTATGGGATCAAGTTTCTTTGATAGGCTGATA
The DNA here is from genome assembly GCF_003343005.1 of Rhea americana. Taxonomy (NCBI): domain Eukaryota; kingdom Metazoa; phylum Chordata; class Aves; order Rheiformes; family Rheidae; genus Rhea; species Rhea americana. The sequence continues at coordinate 2,354,906 of NW_028186945.1, read as the reverse complement.
CATTGTTATTATGGTAGAGGATATATTTTGAGCTAGAGGCTGTTGCTTAACTCAGTAGATGGATGTAATAATTCAGTTTGCATAAGCTGAATATGGAAACAGTGCTTGCTTAGTAATATCTAAAAAGAAACAAGTGCAGAAGCTACCATCTCAACAAAAAATCGTGTGAGAAAGTTATGTTTTCCTACTGCATTACACAAATGTATCAGTTTTTCTGAGGATTTGACATAAGCTCTGTGTGTGTGTCACAGGAAAAAAAAACACAAGTGCCACAGAAAAATACAGAGACGAGAGCCRTATACTCAGTTAGAGATGCCTGCAGCATAACCCAGAGAGAGCACTTGTCTAGTTAGGAGGTAGGCCTGGAACTGTGAACAAAGAAACTGTTGTCCTGTGTTCTGACTCACACTGTGATCCAAAAAGCAGGATTTTACATATTTTCTTTGTAAATAAGCATAATTGCATCTCAAAAATATCTGATTGTAGTTCTCCTCTGATCAGAAACAACTATTTTGGCCAAATAATGGGCCAAATGGAGAAAAAATGGAGAAAGTTGTTTGAAAGCAACTATGTTAAGGGAGAAAACATGAAAATTGCATGGGTTCCTTCAGGAGCGCAGTGAGTTTCAAACTATTACTGATGTATCTCATGACGGAGTTTGTAATGACTGGGACTGATGCAAGTAGCACTGAGCTCTCTTGCCTGAGACAAAAGATCTGGCAGGCTGAAACTTCTGGTTCCAATATCTGGTTCCGTAAAGCTGCAGAATTAATGTGAAGAGTATCTTTCACCTTACTTACCACTTTGCCTTTCTGAATGTTCTCTTGGATCAAAACAACTGGAGGAAATATTTAGAGGAATTCAGAGCTCTTGTGACCAGAGATGCTGGATCTGGCTTGTGCTGTCAGACTAAATCACAGTATGCCAAAGAGTTTTTAACAAATCTTGCATATATGTGAAACAGTTCTTCAGGGATTCACTACTCTGCAAAAATATATGCTTACACTAAGCAGTAGTAGTATGATAGCAAATCTTGCTTTAACTTTGTACTGAAGATAAAAATTAGTTGTGAGATAGTGTTGTATTTAGAGCAGAAATTGTCAGTATCATTCTCTTTTGATGCTGATTTATGTTCCAACCAGGATTTTTTTTTTAATTTCACATTAGGTTGGCTCTGACCTCAGTGAATAAATATGAAGAAGCAATTACGAGTTACCAAAAAGCACTCGATCTTGATCCAGAAAATGACTCTTATAAGTCAAATTTGAAAATAGCAGAACAGAAACTAAGAGACATGTCCAGTCCTGTAAGTTAGCTCTGCATCTATTTATTTACTGTAGTTTTAACTGAGGTTTTCTAAATAAATTAATTTTCAAATGTAATTTGTTTTTAGACTGGAACTGGACTGAGTTTTGACATGGCAAGCTTGATAAACAATCCTGCCTTCATTAGTATGGTGAGTATATCCTAAGTTTTGCATTATATTGTTTTTATGACTGAATTTCTAAGAACTCTTGTTCAATAAGTCAAGTGATTTTAGTGCTTACTATAATGGGCAATTGTTTCATTATACTGAATTTAAAACTTCTCTCAGTGATTTTACACTCATATCAGTAAGTGAAACTTGTATCTACTCTAATGCTTATCTGATTTCCAACTGATCCTATACTACTGATGAACAAAAGTATGTACAGATTAGTTATGCTGTTTTTATAGATGGCATAAATAGCAAAATACTGGTAACAGCACGATGAAAAGATCTCTCTTTTTTTGTTCCTCACATAAGCAGTTAGCAATGAATACAAAAAAAAAAAAGCCTCTTAAATGAATGGCAGTTGATTCAGATGCAACCTATCCAAGAATGAAATAACCAATACACCTTTTTTTTTTCTTACCATTTCAAGTTATCCATTACTTTTGTAAGCACAAAACTTGGAGGTGTGCAGATAATAAATACAAAAGGGCTTTCCTTTACTTCTAATACACTAGAAGGTTGTGGTTTTCTCCCTTGGTCTTTCTCCATAGGTAGCTTTCTCAGCAAGATGTTACAGATTAACTTAGAAGAATAGGATTGGGAGGAAAAATGAAAAAATCAAAAAATTTATTAGAAAACTCAGTTAAGACTTTACTACCTCTCTGGCACCTCCTGTAGGACAGAACATTTCAACCAGTGCTTCAGCATGGAAAAGCACTGCATGAGAGAGATCAAGAGATCTGGTCTAATACTGCCTTCTAGATAATAGAGATGGTAAGCAAGGAGGAAGAAGTGAGTGAGTTCTCCAGTGGCATTAATGATTAAAAGCACTGGAACTCCATGTACCGCTTTGCTGGCCATGTGACTTATTTAGTCAGTCTGCATCTGCTTAGAGTCAAAAATGTATTCTTCAATATGGAGCTAACTGTGGGGCAGGAATTTTTTTCTGTCACTTCCAGAAGATGCATGGCAAAGTAAGTAGAACAGAGGGCATTCAGCTAGAATCGAATGTGTTYGGTTTGTTGTTGTTTTAAATTGACTCTGACCCTGAGAAAATTCCTTTTGGGCGCCAATTTTTGCCCAAACCTAGATCGGAGTCATTGCTGATGCTGGAGAGAACAAAAGCTGAATTTGGCATTTTATGTTCAACGGTAGACTAGAGAAGACAACTGATTTACTTTGGAGAGGTTTTGTGGAAATATATTTTGATCAATAAAATAAATAGTGTGTGTCTATTTTTACATTTGACAAGATCAGTGAACAAGCAGATACTCCATTGTGCCTGTTAGTCTTGTGTTCATACAGCCATTGATTTCCATAGGAATTACAATACTGACTTTAAAGCATCGTTTGGCTTATTCTGTAGTATCTGTCCATACATACTCTTACCCTACGGTAAATACAATATAATTTTTGAGGTATGTCATTAATGAGAAATTTAATAGTTTTGTGCTTACTACAAAGTAAGAAAATATTCAGATTACCACAAAACCATGAGACAAAGTAGATCCACAGCCTGGTTTACTCTRCAGTATTATATTCATGTGGCCATAGCCTTAACAGCTTATATCCCCTTTAGTAATAGCTGTAAAATTAATTTATATAATCTGGGAACCAATAAAAACCAAAYCTTTCCCAGTAAAGCCCAATAGCAAACCTTAGACCTTAGAAGTCTGAGTTTAATATTTTGGTTTTAGGGTACTGGGGTTTTGTGTTTCTTGTCTTGATGTTCTGTTTTTCATGTCTGACTCCGAATAACTGTTAATAAATTGTAATTGGTATTTATTGTCTAAAGTATAACAAATTGTGTCAGCTTCACATCCTAGAAATACTTTCCTGTTATGATGATTTTGCTTGGGATCATATGTGCTCTATGCACATAAACTTAGCTTATAATTTGTAACAAAATAGAAGATACACCTTGTGGGTTTTTGCATATCTTCCTCAATGATAACTAAATAGTAAATGTATTATAATGTCAGCTCTATATTGTCTATTTTAGGCAGCAAGCTTAATGCAGAATCCTCAAGTTCAACAATTGTAAGTATTAATGTGGATTATCATTGAAACTAATGTCTTTATGGGTTGAATTAACAGAGAAAAAATGGATAGTGCTGTTCTTCTGATAATGTAATTTTATTTTTGTGTAATAACTGTGTACAGTTCTACTGTAAGTAGAACTACTGCAGTTTCTTCCTCCTGCGTCTTCTCTCTTCCTGGAAGTTTATTGTTCACTCTAAAGGTCCCTACATACCCCAATGCCAACCCTGTGTTAACTATTCCAGGATGTCAGGGATGATGTCAAATGCCATTGGTGGCCCTGCTGCAGGTGTTGGTGGCTTGTCAGATTTGTCCAGCCTGATCCATGCGTAAGTGTTATGAATCACATAGTTAAAACTATATTACCTTTTTTTAGAAGCAGCATTTTATGCCATCTATTTAAAAGAGGTGGTGTCAAGCCAGTTATGCTGTGGACTCTCCCCATTGTATGCCTGATTATTGTTAAAAYTAAGTAGTCCAAGACTTCTACTTTCTGCTGTCTTGTTTTCTTGCTTTGCACATTTCAATGTCAGTGGCAGAACTGTGCGCTCAGTTTCATGCACTGTTTGCTTTCTAAATGCCACTTACTAAAAATGCTACTTTAAAGGTTTAGGTGCTTCTGCATCTTGCTTTTAAATCGCATTGATCAAGTTACTACCTAGGATCCCAGATACTATTYTGAAAAGCTACAAATTAGTGAGCACAGGTTGCAACATTCTGAAGTTGACTTCTGACTGACAGTGCTCCGGCRTCCTTACATTGAGAGTGGGAGGGCTCTTCTTTCAGGGAACTCAGGATTTAATAAGAGTGATTTTTTACAAAAGCCAGGACCTAGCTCATTTATAAGACAATAATGATAATCCATCTGGAACACAGTGCACAACAACATGCACAATTTGCTTGTATGGCAAGTCCTCTTAACAGGTATACAGTTTTAGTTTATTCCAGAATTCTAACCTGTTTCAAACCATATTTTAAGTTTTGCCTGTCCAGAGCAAAAGTAATTTATAATTCACATTATGAGAAGGAATCCACCTCCACCAAAACAAGGGCTGTTTTGGCAAAAATAGTCTCYCATGCGTTTATCTCTAAAAATAGTGGCTTTCCTTCAGCCTGCACTATGCTTAAAGGTGCCTTGATAAGCTCTGCTACCTGAGCAAAATGCAGAAGTTGCAGAGAATCCCACACCAGGCTATTCAGGAAGTAACAGATTCTACTCACTTGCTTTTCCTAATAAACTAGTGCCATGCATTTTACATACACTTAATCTTACCTATTCACTTTACTCTAAGTTGCAATTGTTGTAGAGGTGGATGTGTCCTTACTGCAGTCCTGTGAGACACGTAGGTGCAATGCTTTTTACTAATGACCTTCTGCCTACCAGCACAAGTTGGCAGCAGCATACTTCACCTCTGCAAAAGCTTATAAAAGGTTGCCCTTCAGCTAGGAGAGTATTTTTCTTACACAACTATAATGGAGTCCCTTGAAAAGAAGGGAGCAAATGACTGGAGCAGTTCAATTGCTCAATTTCAGTCTTAGCAAATAAGATAATACTACTTCCTGAGTGTTATCAACTACAAGTAGTAGTCCTAAAGAATGAAAATGAAGACCTGACAATGATATTGTTTGGAGAGACTTTGACTAGATAAAACTCAAATGCCATAGATTTGAGTACCATCATAGTATGGTATTAATCTTTAGTCTTAGCTTTCTTATAATGCAGCTTTCAGTTACATTAGAATATCCTGTTTTCTTACAATTGCTGCTTGTCATTCTTTTTTTTTTTTAACTTGCTGTTTAATATAAAACTGTTCAACACAGGGGGCAGCAGTTTGCACAACAGATACAGCAGCAGAATCCTGAGCTCATAGAGCAACTGAGAAATCATGTCCGGAGCAGATCATTCAGTGGCAGCACTGAAGAGCATTCCTGACTTAAAGAAGGGATATAAATTGGAATGGTATATAACCCCCAAATGCATACCATAGTTAGTAGCAAAAGTACCATTGTAACTCTTCTGCTTGAATAGAAGACAGAAAATTCTTTGTGCGTGTTCTGCAAACAAGAGTAAATCTGTTAAACAGATCTATTGCACATTAACTTGGAACATATCATTTATGTATAGTTACTCTGAAAATAACACTAAATAGACCGAGTGGTTTATTAAAATCCCAACATACATACATGTCATTTTCAGTATGTGCGTTAGATTGATCTCTGGGACTTTTKAGTGAAGGAGTTTTGTGGTGGCCTGATAAGCTTGCATAATAGTTTAATTCTAAAATCCTAGTGTAAAAGGTCTGTTATTCTGATAGTGARAATCTTTATGGCTGTATTCCCTGCCAAATGTGCTATGAAACAATACATTAATCAGCCCTTCTGATGTACATCTGACGTGCCCCGTATAACAAGCATAAATCAGTGTTGAGTATAGAGTGCGAAAAGTAATGCTTGGAAAGCTCGTTTCTTCAAGACTGTGGCAGGGCTGAAAACAGTAATACGAAATACTTTTCAGCTTAGTTTGGCAGGAGAGAGGGAGATGATTGCATACAGAGGACTACCACAAACTGTACAGAAAGAGAGGATACTAATCTTAAGTAGGAAAATGCACAGAAACCAAAAGGGAACTTTCTTGGGAAAAGGGAGGAGTGTTGAGAATTTCTAGGATTTTCTACTGCCATGTATATGCTTAAATCATCATGGTAGCCCTGGAGGTCAGCATTATGGTACTATTTGCATAGCCATGGCAAACTGTATTACATTCTATATGTATGCAGTATTTAACATAAGCTTAAAATCTTTTAACTGTAATGAGCTAAAACTGGTCCCATGACTGTACAAATAATTAGTATTGAAAATTTATCCAAAAACTGCCTTAGAAAGAATAATTCTCTATATAATCTCATGTGGTAAATCATTGATTTAAAAATACCTAAGGACTGTAAAAGTTGCATTATACATATGTATCTTAAGTGATGGTTTTGTGGCCAAGAAAGATATTTCCAGTCTTTGGTATTTCTGTCTCCACCCTGGCGTTTCTTGCTTGCCTCATCTTACTCTTTCAGATACTACTGCTTTTCTGTTTTTTTATTTCATTACCTATTTAATTCTACTTGCGGTTCATATTGCTTTCTGCTGCAAGGTACGTTTATTTTTACTTAGGGAAATTCTCAGCATGCACAATTTCCTTTTGATATATAAAAACTAATTTGAGGAACGTGCTTTGATCTCTGCTGACTAGCCAGCCTGAAAGCAGTATGGGGAGGACAGTAGAGTCTCCTAAATGGAGAAATACATAGGAACCCCTGCACCTCACACATTTAATCTGATTCATCTTGCAGTGAAAAAAGAGCATATAGATTAGAAGCAAATGTGAAATTAGAGGCTAAGTAGGGTACTTGACTCTTAATAGATACTAGTTGTTGCAGCAATTGTATGAGTGAGTCTGCAGCTATTAAGACAGGACAAAAATGGAACTAAATCCAAGAAAAAAATCAGGAAATCCATAATAACATCTGTTGAATAAAGACTTAAATCTTAATAAAATGACTAATAACTTTATTCAATAGTTTGCCTAAACTATTAAATTCTCATTGAAATTCTGCTCTTTTCTACTCTCTATTGAAATTGCTGTAGCTGCATTTTTGATGCTGTAGAAATAGTTACATAAAAATTAAATGCATTTCCAAATAACTTCTGACTTCACATTATCATGACAAAAGAGAATCCCTAAACGTAATCCTTTCTCAGAGGTAGGTCAGACTCTGTATGTAATCTCTTCAAGGTAACTGCTACTTAGAAAGTTAATTCAGTTTCAGCCTGTTCAGTTACACTCAACAGACAGGATGATACTCTTTGTAAGAAAAGACTATGGAAGCTGTGAGTGAGCTGTAACTATTGTATAAATACAGCTTGGAGAAGTATGTTCTGTCAGAGAGCAGCATCACTCCTATCACTCCTGGGAAACAGGAGTTWAATCCTATCCTATTAAATTTCTTTTCTTTCCTCTTACTTCTCCTTCGTATTTTCAACTGCTTAAAGTGAACTCTAACTTAGATAAGGGGAACCAATGAATACAGGGTGGACTGGACRGCACTTGAGCTATCACACTCAATTTACCTTTGCTTTCTGAAAGTAATCTTTGTGTAGCTGGTTATCTTTCTACTTCAAACCAGCAGCAGTGTCAAGAAGCCCTTAGTTCCTTAAGAATTGCAAAATATGAGAATAAGCAATGACTGTCTCTAGAGGTTGTTCTGTCTTGGGTAAATATACTCTTTTCTCCTTTGATTTTTATTGTTCGTAGATGCAGCSCTATTAACTTTATGGATTTATGGGAGAACTATCTCCAAAGTAAAATGGAAATACTGGTTAATTATGCTGCAAACTACTCTTGAGATCATCTTTATAAAATGGTAACTTCCATTTCACACACTATAATATTGTCAAATATACATTTTACTCCAGTAGGGATTATATGTAACCAGAATATTTACCACAACTTTGGTATTAGCTAGCCCTTTAGGAATGTGTTACAACTGACACGCTACTTTTAACTTGTAAACATCCTGGGTTTTTTGTATATTAACAGAAAGAGCTTTATAGCCTGAATTAAAAAAAAGAGAAAAAAAGAAACACCAGTAACAGTAGCTGTCATTACATGCTTTTCCAGCTGAAACCAGGAACAGAGGGACCATTTATGCTAAAATCTGTTTTGCTTTGAATAGGCTAGTTTGTTTCACAAAGTCAGTCATGCAACGCGTCTTAATCACAGGGTGAGGAAGGAATCTTTCCCTGTGTAATAACGGCACTTTACTTTGCACTGAAGTTTTTCATCCTGGTACATCAAGTGATAAACAACAATCCCAGTAGCCACTGACTTAGTTTGARGCCAAATGCAGTTTATCATCATTTAACTGAATAAATAAGCATTTAAACCTTTTTGTATTGCTACTGTTTCAACAGCAAATAAGTGTGATAATTGTTTAGAGAGAAAAGTTTTGCACTCATGAATTGTAAAATCCTGTAACTAGCTTGCATGGAAATATATTCTTCTAATTGTACCTCATCAGAAAAACATCTAATTAAATATTCAATATAGAAATAGTTTCAGTTGTACTTTTGGTTTTGTAATAATTAAAAAGTTAACTTCTCCACAGCAAAAGYTGCAATTGGTTTATAAAAAACCTATGTTAACTGTAACTAATTCATGTAATTTTTGCATAGTGGTTTGTCTGAAAAATCACTCATTCATACTGAGAAAGAATTTGTCTCTAACTTCTGAAGGAAACTTCCAACGCTGCTTGAGGGCTACAGATAGTCATAAGTCATACTGGCAAAATGCAGTTTGCCTGCCATTTCTGTCTTTCTCCTACCTCTTACTACCACATGGTTGTATCTATCTCCTTTGTGTCATTTAACTTGAAAACAGATTATAAATAAAGTTATTTACATTTTTTGTGTGGATAGTTGTGGTTTTGCTCTGTTCTAGTCTGTTGGTACATCTTTAACCAGGTTGTAATACAAATTTTAGCAGGTTTACCTTTTTTTTTTTTTTTAATATCTGCTTATGTTGGTTGCTATGCATTTTATTAGATGTGCAGGGTATAGTTTTACTTCTTTTTGTTTCATATGGGCAAACTCCATTTATCCAATTTTTATTTATCCAGTATTTTAAAAATGGGTTTTACACCTAATTTTCACTGATAAAAAGATCTTAATTTTGAAAGTATTTAAAGATTGTTAAATGCCAATATGGCAGCTGAAAACTTTGACAAGCCCTTGAGTAGAATCTTTATTACTGTATGTCTGTAAATGCTACTTAAGTGACCAGCTTTTCTAGTTTTCTGTATTAAATAGCTATCTTGGGGTGACCTTGCTTTTTCAGCCACAGTATTTCAGTCTTTTGTCAAAACAAARCTAGGGCAAAGTATGGTTCAGTGCTTAAGTAAGTCCTGAATTCCTTCCTGCGTTTGCTTTGCGGAAGAAACTTGATCTAAGGCAGGTACATAGTGGTTTTCCTCAAAGCAATGCCCCCAGTGCCTCTGGAGTGGGAGGAGCAGGTTGCACCACCTCGTTTAACAATCTAGTATCCAAGTTTAGTAATTTCTTTAGTTTTCAAATAATTGTGAATAGTRTGCCCTTTTTCAGCATGCCCTCTCTCCCAAAGAAAAATACACCACTCACTCACAAAGTTTCTACACTTCCCCAGTGCACAACTGGGACAGATTTGCTGTATTACCCTCTCCCAGCGACTGAGCCACAGTCAGCAAGTGCTTTGGTTGGCACGCGGCGCTCTAGCTGCTGGCGTCGCACCAGCACCAATGCGAGCTGCTCCCCCTCTCAGCCCGTGCCGCTACGCTGCTCTGGTGCTCACCGCTGTGCATGTACCACACACACACCTACCCTGACGCTCCAGCTGCCCRCAAGTGTTTCTTTAGGGGGTTGGATTCTAGGAACTCATCAGTAAAAGGCCAGTTCCTTCAACTGAAACAGTTCTGTCAGACCCACAACTTAATTTTTAAATGTTTTAATAACTTATTTAAAATTACTAACAAAAGTAACACGAAGTACTGCTATCTCAGAGAACTTGCATATGAATATGCTTCCCCCTGCAAGGTGATGTTAATACATTATAATTTGCCAGACCTGCTCTTTCTTCAAAGGCTTTATTTTCAATAGATAAAATGTAAACACATCTTTTTAAAAGATTTTAAAACATTCAAAAAATGCTCACAGAAATTAAATAAACATGCTTATGGCTATATTGGGGTTTTGTTTTTACATGTTTTAATGATTCAGCTGCAAAACCATAGAAGGTTGGTCCAAAAAAGCCTAGCACAAGTATTTATACAACTTTTTTCTTCAGCTTTCTTTTTTGACTTCTGAAGAAACTACACAGACTTGTGCAATGTCATCATACTCATATGTTCTCTTCAAAAATGTGTCTGTAAGTCTTAAGCCAGAGACACTCTAGAAAGGAAAAGCATTTATAAAAGTCATTATTAAAAAGAATTACTACATTTATAACATGGATATTTTATAACAAAGTTGTGTTATAAAGACTTACTTGCAGTCCCTGCACTGAAGACAGTAACGTAAGTGCCAGATGGAGGGATGAACTTGGGTGTAGCTTTCCAAGCTGCCTTCCTGAAACTCCACACCAATGGATGGAGTGAGTATTGCACATCTCTAAAACCAGATCCATAGTCCTTTCACTGCTAGAGGAAATTGGAAAAACAAGAATAAACCTAGGGAGCTTTTTAAGCATTCAAGGACTGCAGACATAAACCAGCTTGATTATTACTCGGGTTATTGTTAATCAAGCATTTGTAATTAATTTATAAGTAAAAAAAGGCAAGTAAGAGTTACAGTGATACGCAGCAATTGATGGACAGTTCCATCCAATATATGAATGTTCTCGTCATGGGTTTAACTACACTGGATAGAGTAATACTGCTCATATTTTGTGTAGGCTACAAGACAAGAAACAAAGGTATGTCAAATACTTTACTGTTAGTCCTTGGCTTCAAATGCTATCTATAATTTCATTATTTAAATTTTATTCTACAATCTTTTTATAAAGGACTATTGTAGATCAAAATATAGATAAAGAAGTTACAAAATACTACCTAGACAATGTTTAAGGCGGCATTCTAGCAGTGCTGCAGAATTAGCAGAAAGGTCAAATAGATACAAATGGCATCATTTATTCTTACAAAGTTAGCTGTAGTATAAAATAAATAGAACTAATTTTGTTTAAGAATTAAGATGATGTATGATTTAAGCATGGGGTGCATCTTATGTGATACTGCAGCCACTTCCATGAACTTCCAACTACATATTTTCGTAGTTTCCTAAGCCAAATGGTATTGGGAGATAATGATGGAAGAACTTTTAAAAATCACTTTACTCCAAAGATACCATTTTACTCCCTAAGTTCAAAAAGGATTATCAGTTTGGTGTTGCTGCAACTGATAGTAAAGAGCAGGTTTGAGCTGTTTCAGGAGAAAGCATTGAAAAATTAAACACAATAGCCASAACTTACCCACTTGGGGGAAAAAGCACAAGAATCACCTGACATCATTACCTGCAATTTGTTATTTTACATGTAATGTCAAAAGGTTCTTCCAAATTTACAGTGTCTGGTATTGTCTCCAGTGAAAGCCTTACATCACCATAACCAGGAGCCTGAGAAAGTACAGAAAATTCATACTTAAATGCTGGCCAGCAAAGCTGAAGTTTTTACTACTCAAGTTTTTGCTTACTGCGACAACCTTAGTATAAGAGAAATTTAAACAAAGTTTGACTCTTTGCACTTTTGATCTGTACTCAGATCACAGCAGTGCTCCATCCACTACTGAGTATTATCATCCCGATGGGTTCAACAATTCATTAGGCAAGGATGATCTGCGCAGGGCACAAGATGCTCTTTATTACTCCATTTTCCAGATAGTCCACGTTCTTAAAAGTGTGCAYACCCACAAATGGTGCCTGAAAAGATGAAATTTCATCCTAAGAGCTCTATTARAGATAGTATGTGGATAACCAAGTGTAGTTTTCCTGCATTAATCCACCGTTGTTCCACGTCCTTAGAAATGGCCCTGTTCCTACGAAATGGTTGTTCATTCTCCTGGCCATTTCAGWCCTTCAAACCTCTGCCAAAATAGCTATTAATGGCCACCTGTTAAAATGGTGTATGACACGAACACTTGTCAACTATCAAACTGTGTCAAGAGGCAAACTCATTTGATATGGTTACTAACAAACTTATGATAAAAACCTCTAGTTACTACCAATTCATGCTGATTCAAGCCAGTAACCTGCGGATAAAAACTTGTTATGTTTTCAACACCCACAAATGACAGATCAGAAAGGAAGAAGTGGGGAAACTTTGCCTGCTTGACAAGGCTTAATTGTGGGAGATACTCAAATTCTGCTGATGGAAGGGTGCTGTAGGAAAAGTCAGRAAAAGTTACATTTACAACCTGCTTAAAAGGTTTCCTTAAAGAAGGACAGAAAGCCAGTGACTGACAAGTTGGAAACAGTCTTCACTCATACACACTTCATCACAGAAGGAAGACAGATGCAAGGAAATCTTGGACACTGGAGCGAGCAGAGGGACGTCAAACCGATTAGAAGAAGAATTTCACACCAGTGGAGCAACGTAACTTTAAGAGACTTGCAAGGAAGATATCTAACTATTCAGCACTGAAAAAGGACAAACACTTTCAGCTTTATTAGATGACAAGAAGGAATCTGCTGGGAAAACTAATATTCTCTAAACAAGAGGTAATTTGCCATAATATTCTATTAAGAGGGAGATTAAGAAAAAAATACAATAAAAACTATTTTATAGAATAATTCAGCAGCAATTGGCAAAATTGAGGTAAGATCAGAGCAGAAGAGAGTTACATGTCTAAAACAGTACACCTCTGCTGGCCTTAGCACTGACGTACTGCGGAAGAAGAGATGGCCGGGGAAAGCCATGCACTGAAGCAACAACGAAGGAGGACGGCCTCAGCAGGAGGATGAAGCCCAAAGCCAGCTATTCCACCAGGAGCTGTTAGAGGGAGGAGGACGCCATCTCGCCTACCGCTGTGTTCAGCCAAAAATTGTTATAAGGTGAACGTGGCGAAGCCGAGGAAATTTGGACAAAGTGGAATGCCATGCATTGGCGATAGCTTATCCTCCCTAATTCACTAAGACTACATCTACATTAACAACTACTGCAGAAGACAACCTGTACAGCAGAACAGTTGATGCTTGTGCCCTGACGTCCRTCCCATGCGTGTTCTGGGGTTTTTACTTTGGACTAGCTCTAGTCCAGACCTGAGCTGAACGCCCATTGACGCGGGCAGCACCCGTAGCGTACTGCAGACATAGATCACAAAGTTTAATGTCATCCAAAAATAACATTGTTTGTGAATTCCAAGACCACTCTGCAGACCAAAGCATGGTAAGCAGGGATGATCCAGTCTTTTTTGTTTCAAAAGCACATTCCTGATCCGAATGCAGATGATGATGTGGAGGCACAGTAAGCGGTAAAATTCTGGGCCTGCTGAGGAAAACTGGTTACAGAGCTAGTAAGTGGGTTAGAAGAAAAATATAGTAGATGAAAAGAGTCTAGAAATGAAATAATGGAATAGCACTTAAAATATCAAGAGAAGATAAGAGGGTGCTGCATTGCATCTCAAAGGAAAAAAACAACTCCATGCTGCTTTTTCAAAGGTAGGTGTTGCTCCAAGAACAAAATATAGCTCTCAGTTAATCACTAGCACACAACAATGATGACTGAATATATAAAACTAGTACTGGAATGTGGAGTTTACTAAATCACCACTGGATTTCAAGTGCAATTCTCAAAGGTTCAAAAGAAAGGACTCAGAATGAGAGACTACTGACTTAGGGAGAGAAGATCTGTCTTAAGAGGGATCATAGAAAAGGTCAGCTGGAAATGAGAGAACTGATTAGCAAGAAAAAAAAGCAACAAATTTTAAGTAACAGAAGTACTTGAATTTTAAAAAAGGCCAATTTCTAATCTGGTGTGGTTATAAAGAGATGTTTAACATCTAAATTAAAAACAAATTTTAGTGACTTAACTTTGAATTTTCGTGATCCAAATTTCCTTGCCTGGTTCCAACTTCATGTGATTGATTTCCCTACAGAATTGCTCGATTTACTAGACAATTCAGAGGGAGGAAAGCGAGCAAGACAAAGAGCGCAAGAGAGAGCAAGCAAGCAGGCGAGAGAGCACGCACGCGACAGAACCCAACTGCAAGTTTTGTAAACTCAGATTAAGACGCAATCGTCAGAATGGTTTACTTCTTTCCTCTTTTCCACCATCACTAATTCAAAAGATAGTGCAAGTCAAGCTTAGGCATAAAAGCAGACAGGCTGCGCAGGTGACTTAAGCAACCCAGTAATTACAGCTTACAATCCATGAACAATTTATATATAAACCAAACAGAAGAGAATAGATTGAACTGAAAACTGGATCTGAAAGATGAATAGTATTATACTACACATAAATACTGTTATTCACAGAAGCTCATATAAGTCCATATGAACCAGGCAGCAGAGTTCTGTGTCGACAGCCGGCACACTTAAAGAAGCTCTTTTGTCAGTGCCCTCTAGTTTGCTGCCAGACAGCATTCAACAAGTTATTTTTACTCTTTTTTTGTTACACAGGTTTTCAGCTTTATTAGATGACAGGAAGGAATCTGCTGGGAAAACTAATATCTCATTCTCTGAACAAGAGGTAACTTGCCGTAATACTCTACTAAGAGAGTTTTAGAAAAAATACAATAAAAAAATGTATTTTATAGAATAATTTAGCAGCAATTGGCAAAATTGAGATAAGATCAGAGCAGAAGAGAGTTGCATGGCTAAAACAGCACACCTCTGCTGGCCTTAGCAATGAGGTACCGCATATTTTGTTACACAGGTTTCTTGACTCTGGCACTTGAGTGTACAATCTATTAAGTTATGTTGGTCAGTGCTGTGAAAAAAGAAAAAKTCATGTTATATGCCAGAAAAAAACGAAATTCTGAAGAAAGTCCCCCAAAATGTTGTCATTCACACCATGAAAAGGGATAAGAATCTTTTTGTTCAGCTACACTCTCTCTCCAAATAGTGTTTTTTCACATAGCAAGCTTGTATTCAGTATCTGTATTAAATAACTTTCCCAAACTTGTATAAAATACAAAGGCATGTGAATTCAGAATAAGATCCAGAAAGTAAGCAGCCTGGACTTCTTCAAGTCATTATTGCTCATTTAGTTACCTTAAAACAGAGACTAGCTTAAGTGGATGTCTAAGTTAAAGACTTACCATTCTTTGGAGTTGGCTAGTTTGCAACCTTCCTCGTTCACCCAGATTTGTTTTCCATACAATGTCTAGTTTCCCAATCACTGTTACACCTTTTATTACTCCAGCTTTCTCTGCAAATTCCTGCTTTGGCTTTAAGCAGTATAAATACTGGCGTGTATCCATAGGCTGTAAGTAAGTCCTTGAGCCAAAAGTAGATGCTCTTTACAAAACAAAAAAGGAAAGAAAAAAAAAGCCTTTATTTAAAGTTATTTTTAAAGGACTTAAGAAGAATTCAACTTTTCTCCCCATCCCTCTGCAGTTTTACTACATTTGTGATATTTTATTCATGATAAAACACATTTCATATTTCTGTGCTTTCACAACAGAAAACAACTCCCGAATTTATGTTGAATACTTGAACTGTAATGCCTGTAAAGGAGCATGTTTAGATCACAAGAGAGCTGACCCAACTGAGGCAGAAAGAACAGAAGCAGAGTTCAGCTTTGCTGAATTGTAATTTATTATGTGGCATCTCAGCATTCAGAAAACAGTGCTGGCAATTTTGAGAAGACTATTGAATCTCATTAACCAAGACTTGCATTAGCTCYGAAAAACGTAAAGCAAAATATAATTTAGAATAGTATAGTTAAATACTGATTTATTTGTAATTAAAAAAAAAAAATGTAGCAATGTTCCATCTACCACAAGTACACAAACTAAATTTAACCTGTACTGCATTCTGCCTGAGATATTCATAGACTGGGAGAGACAGATGTAAAACAACATGTAAAATAACTTCAATATGCATTTTTTACCCTAGCAGTATGAGGAAGCAGATACAAATAAGGAAACATAGCTATACCTAAGCCAAGTATCTTATTTTGGGAGGGACACAGACATTGGAACAAAAATGGATCCAGATGCCCACTTTGATTTTTCAGATCAATTGTCAATTAATTTTTCAAATTATCCAGATGGAGGAGGGTAGGGAAAAAGTAATTGCTATAGTTAAGAATTACTAGCATTTTGAAGCAAAGAGTTCTTCATGCTAACAATGTGATTTGACAAGGTTTTAAAACATTATTCATGGCATGAAATAATCCAGGAAATAAATTCTTAAGAGATGCCTATACAGTATCTACATAAAGTACCTACCAAACTACTGTTCAGCAACTTGTGAGGCAGATGTTACAGCAAAGGGAAATAGTCTGTTTTACAAAACTGAACACAAACATTGATTTGCTAACGAAATACTGAAAAAGTTGCAAAAAAGGCCAGTAACTTAATGGAGCTACTAATAAGCCTGAAACAACAGGTGCTGAAATATTTCTTAACAAATTCAGGAACAAATTAAGATAGTATCACATAATAATGTGAAGGCAAGGACAACAGTAAATATGGATTAAACTCATTTTCATTTTCCTCTTTAAGAGTTATTACAACTGAGTTCTYGAACTCTAGTTTTTCCTGAAACAAAGAGAAGGAAAAAAGCTATTTCAGATACTGAGAATCAACACTATGTTTCAGAGCAWTGACCCATAGGGATGGTACACTTAAAAATCCAATCCTTCCCATAAATCACAAACATACCTAACACTAGCAGGTTTTTAATATTTTAGTACACACTTTTCATTAATGATTGCTAGGAGCTACAATACACAGTTTGGCTTTAAAGTCAAATTTATGTCCAACTAYTTTCGACAAGAACTACTGTCTTACAATTTTTAAAATATCTATAGCCTTTTCCATTAGATCAAAGCACAGACCTTTAAGTTTTTGCCTTCAAGACTAACTGTTCACATAGTATCTTCAGTAACCCTTAGTTTGGGGCTTTTCCCTACCACATTGTTCTTTAATCTCCTCTTTACCATTCTTGCCAGCCTTGATAAGGCTTTTGCAACTGCTTAGAYTTGACCCATCGGTGCAGAAAGGCASCTTATACACTGCATTCATTAATTCTCAATATACAATACCAGCTCATTCTAAATCTCTCTAAATAGTTCTGCTATGCAAAAAGCTGTTTGTTCCTTCCCAGTAAATTTCAGAGAATCTCTCTCAATCTCACCGGCCCATGATTCTGATTCAAGATAAAGAACATTATAGCAAATGAATATTTGACACTTCCTAAGAACAATGCTCAGCCATGCTAGAGCTGAAAGCATGGATGGGCTAGGAGAGAGAATTTCCACTGCAGCCCATTACAGCAGCAGCAGCAAAACTACACCTCCTCTGAAAAAACACAAGAAACTGCAAAGCACAAACAGCTTAAGCTATCCTTTATCGAGACATCACAAGCTTTTGTATCCATAACGGTTTATACTGAGTGTGGCAGACAATTCTTCTGGTATTTTGTAATTTATTGACTGATGTTAAATGGTATTTTAATTTATTTCACTGTGTGACAAATTTTTATATTTTAAGAGCCTTTAAAGGCACTGCACTGATCCACCTGGACTGCTGGATCTTAATTAGWAAAACTAAAAATTGGCAAGAGGCTCTTAGAAGGAAGTAGGGAAGTCAGATGGGTTCTGTAAGGATAAATACGTATAAATGAACAAGTCAGAAACAGATGTGCACTACATTTTATAAAAATAGTAGGTTTTCAATACATCCATGTTATCAGTTATTTGAGGATTAAGTGGGGGATTTCTCTAMTAAATAGATTTTAGACAAAGTTTTAATAGAAATTCCTATAAAAAGAAAACTATTGACAACTTTTCCAGCTGAATACATCAACAGGAATTTGATCTTTCTATCAAGCAAAAAGAATCGCAATCCTACAGTTACAGACAACTCACTAATTTTAATCCTTATATCTCGTGAAATCACAGTACAAAGAGATTCAAAATCAAGTATCAGCTGCTTCCTGAATCTGAACATACCTTTCCCCTGCCGTGTCAACTGTGTTCAGTTCTGCAACGTTGTACATAATAGATGGCTCTAAAGAAACCTTCTCCATAAACATTGGAGAGGTGGTGATATTCTGAATCTGAGCTTCCAGAAATACTTCATCTGTCTGAAAAAACAGAAGTGCAAGTTCATGAAAATATGATTAGTATTATTAAAAAGACTAGACTGTCCTATTAAAAATAAACAAATAAATAAAACGTGTGTTTAGTTCATGCCTGCAAATCAAATTACAGTAATTAACGCAGGAAAAAAAAACCCTTAATCCCAACAATAATTAATAGGAGCAAAAGTGTTAGTCAACAGATATCTTGCAAAACAATGGATGTGGGATAATTTTGCTATGTTCTAGCTATTGTTTTATAAAGCTTTAGATTACGACTTCCCAAGACTTCCAACACTTCAATAGCAACTCAAGTTTTATCCAAMTTGTTAAGAAAACAAACCCAAAAGGTAATAGAATAAAGGGTAAAGAATTGCAGTGCACATTAATGACATGCCATGCCAAGTTACTAGTGCATCAAGCTATGGAAAAAATAAAATAAAGGTGCGTGTTTGTAGAACTTAAGTGTAATAGTTCAGGTACATGCTCTGAGATTCTACTAYTCTGAAACACCGATGCCCTAGCTAAAAAGCAAATCAGCCTCCTCTCTTGCTCAGCTGCATCATGCCAATGGTTACCAATACTATATGCATCCACCAATTTAATTGATGATCTAACTTCAAAATATCCTGTAAGACATATCTGTTAAATGAAACTAATGCCTGAAAACAGTGTATAAGGACCAATTCTAGTATAAGAAGGAAAGCTACAGAGAGTTTAAACTTCACAAGCTAAAAACACGAAGCTAGAGGTGTTTTTGTCTCCTTGTTTCTGTGGAATTCTCTCTAAAATCTCAGGGAGGAGTAATTATTGAAGGCTCAGTCTGCTAGAGATACAAGCCCCTGGAGAAGTAAAAAAGAAAAACAAAAAAGCACCAATTTAAAAAAAGAATTATTTAAGTACCAAATCTGCACCTGCAAGAGAGTTATCAATAAATTAGTACAAATCAGTTTAGGTAGTTCATCAGGATAAATCCAAAGAATGTATTTTATGGTGAGGGTGGAAGGAAGCTTACAGTTTCCTTTTAATCAGTGTAAAACAAGTGCTTTCATTATGCAAATGCAGTCCTGCTCATAAATTACAAATAACAGAGGGGACAAAATATTCGGAAGTTTTATTCTCTAAAGGCCTCATGTTAGAGGCAGAAACACAGAACGGCACTGGAACTACTAACTGTGCCTTCTCAACGTGTTACACACCAGCCAGACAGCAGCGGATATTCAGCAACGGGAACTCAGCAAGCTCAGTGGGTTACGGAAAGACCTTGCACTTGCAGGAGGAGTTGGAAATACCCCCAAGCAAAACACAGCTCTTCTAAATAAAACAGCATATGTCATGTAATCACTACAATGCTTATCTGACTGTCACTTAAATTGATACTGTTTATATCCCATAAATCCATTGCTCAAAATCTCCATTTACCCACATCTTAGTTGTTTTAATGCAGCAACCAATAGCAGAAATTTAGGAAGAGCTAATTTGAAAGAGGAAAGAAAAAACAAGCAGCATAATGAAAAAGCAAGTTAGTTTCATATTATTTTCAAATTGTTTTAATAATATGATTTAAAAAAAAACCTTTTGGCACTTTACAAGAATGCAGTTTATTTTAGTACAATGCACACCTTAAGTTAAAGCAAAATCAGACTGCAAAAGTACCATACTAACTCATCAGTTGTTACATGCAGTTAGACGTTTGAAAGCACAGTTTCAGCTAGCAAAAGGAAGATAGAAAATACAGCTGCTGCTCTCTCCTCAAACCCAGTGTCTCCACCAATAGATAGGAAAAGTCCTGCCACAGCTTACATAAGCAGTCTTGTAGTTAAAACTACATTTCAGTGTTTCAAAAAAGATAATTTAGGAAAAAAAAAAACCTCAGTTTTCAAATAATAACTTGTAAAATCCCCTTGTTCAGTTAAAAATAAAATGTCTATCTRGTAAGTTTTGGTGAAATTTTTTATAGAATGGCCCACACTAATACAAGCTTGAAGTAATCAATTTTTAGTTTCAACAATGGGTATTAAAGAAAGAGTTAACCATTTAAATGATTAGCTGCACATATAAAAGATGAGAAAACATCAGTTCAAGATACACAGAACAAACATTGCTTTTGCATTATGCTTTTAAAATAATGTCAACAATAAGCACAGAGACAGATAGACGATTAAAAAAGCATACATATTTATAAAAAAATAAATAAAAATTACCACAGAACTGAGGTCACTCTAATGGGAAAATAAAAAAAGAACACATTAGAGAAATTAGGGTTAAATGTTAAAGAAAAAGGAGGCTAACTTTCAAACAAAATGCATTTCTGCATTTTTTTTTTTTTGCATCATCTAAACAAGATTGCATTAGTAAGACAGAAATGTAAATAAAAATGGATGCAAACAAAGATGGCAACTACATTTCTAAAAGATATAGCTAATATTGTTACATGGTTTACTAGCTTTGCTTCAGGTTTTACTAACTGCTGTGGAACCAATCCAAAATAGAGCCTAAGGCACACAAGGCACAGATAAAGTATGGTAGAATAAACTGACCAAAAAAAAAAAAAAAAAAAAAAAAAAAAAAGCAGTTAGTTTCTGAGCAAGTTTTGTCCTGAATTTAAATCCATGCAATGGTTTGTATATGAAAAGAAAAAACTGTCCTTGTCATCCATGTCATTTTACAGACAATTTGAATTGTCTGTATATAAGGTCTAAAACCAAAAACAATGTGTTCTAGCAAAGCTGCAATGCTGCAGCTTATGACAAAATTTGGCATAATATACTAGGAAAAACTCCTTCTTGACTAGATCCCTCAAAAAGACTAACTATAACCACAAACTTTATTTTCTWAACTCTCTGTGTGTTTGTCTCCCTAGGCATGTTTGCAGGAACAGAACCTCTACCGAGCCTTTTCCAAGGCCTACTGACGGCGGTGAGAGACTTCTCATAGACTGTGGCAGGTGACTCGATCACAGGATTGCGGCAGGTTAGGTGACAGGGCTCGCATTCGTCCCATAAATTTCAGTGACCAACTTGATTTGGATGCTATTGCGATATGAGCAACAAGCCAGAAGATTACGGTTCAGCATTACTTCCTGGTCTTAGAAAAGTGAAATGATTTTCTGCTAGAAATAGCAATTMATAGTTTTAGTTTTAGACAGACTTCATGAATAGCTAGTATCACATCTGTAACATTAATGGGAAGAGTTTAACTGGTTAGTCAATCTTTACAGACTTTTAGTTAACTGATAACTGATCCATACAATTTTTTGTTGCTCCCCTACTCTCCAGGGCAACATTCTTTCTTAACATACAGAACGAAGTTCTCAGTGCCTCTGACAGCAATGTAATATCACATACGGCATCTGACCAAGGACTGACTTTTCACTTTTTAATTTGACTCTTGCAGTCAAAACATACAGCAGTGTTATTTATACTTTCAGAAGCAAAATCGTAATGGTAATATACCAGTTTGCTAGGCAAATGAAAAGTCCTCAGTTAATATCATCCACAATCTTAAAAAAAAAAAAAAAAAAAAAAAATTAATAAATTATGTGGATACAGTGGTAATAGGAGTCATGTCCTAAGCCTTGATTTTTCCTCCCTCTAAACAATTTACATGCTATATATTAAATATCTTATAATTTATATGCTATTCATTTGCAGCAGAGGGAAAATGTTCATGGAAAACCTCCCACATGACTGTGGACAAGACAGATCTTGGCACCTTAGATCCTTACTTGTAGACCAGGAATTACCATGTTATTTCTCCCCTCTACCTGTTTTCTCTATGCATAGTGTCAGGAAGGGAAAGAAATATATGTTTTGCACTTGAATAGTAATAATCTTGCATGAGAAACTCTATACCTGTAACCATGATAAAGATAAATCAGAACAATAAAAAGATTTTGAGACTTTCTGCTTGCCTACATGCAAATTCATAACACATATACCTGCTTATTTAAGAACAAACAGGATAGCAAAACATTTGCTACTTAGTTTAACACAAATTGTMTGAATTATTCCAACCAAGCTACTTAAGCATACTAATGAAAGTTTCCAACCAAATGGYTAGCAGTGTAATAATTAGCCATATTTCAGGGGCTATGAAGTTTAACACTCATAATAAAAAACTTGAAGTGTTTTGCAAGTATAAAGTTTAGATTGATACAAACAATACAGAATATGATGCACAGGAAATTCAATTACTTGCTCGTTATCACAAAGCAAGTAAATGATAATGATGAAAACACATGTCCTGATTTCTTATCTTATGAACTACTCCTAAAGGAATATTAGGATAAATCCTAAAGGAATTATCTTATGAACTACTCCTACAAAATACCCATAGAATACATGCATGCACAGGGGACCTCTACAAATAAAAAGTATGCTGTATTTATTTTTTAATTTTCTACTGTCTTTCACCTTCAGTTAAGACCATCCCTATAAGTAGTCAAAGACAAATGCTTAAGTAACTCCATATAAATATTTAATGAACATACAAGGCCATTTAATTTTGAAGCACTATGTACAACTGCCACAAACACAGACATTAAGTTWTTTTACAGAGGGACCATATCTATATTAGAGAAAAACAAAATCTCCCACAGTGTGGCAAATTATTATCTGCTTTAAGTGATCCACCTTATGTCAAGTACTCTTCAGTCACCCTAAGAATGAAAGCTACAAYTGCAAATATTTGAGTTCATGGGAAAGAAGTAAATACGCAAAATTTTCAGTCAATTGCATTGAGGTTCTGACATATCTGCCTTAGATACCATCTTTTCTC
Organism: Rhea americana; assembly: GCF_003343005.1. Lineage (NCBI taxonomy): Eukaryota > Metazoa > Chordata > Aves > Rheiformes > Rheidae > Rhea > Rhea americana. The sequence goes on along the minus strand of NW_028186945.1, from coordinate 2,331,796 downwards.
CTCTGTTCATCTATAAAAAAGGACAATGAAATGGACTTCTGATGTCTAAAACATATACGGAAAAAAATTATTATACCCCCGCCCAATAAACAATACATAACCCACCACCTGATTTTTCTCCTTTGGAGATGATTATATTTCTAAGAAATTTTGTATTTTAGAAGTTCTTTGATTTTAACCTAGCAATCATCTAATGCAAAGCAGAAAGTCCCAAACAAACAAAAAGCATCCAAACTCAAATATAAACAGCTCACACTTACCTCAGCATTGTAGAATTTGGTCTTCACATCTAGTGGTTTGAGAACCTGAATGGGAAAAAAAAAGAAAGATTTACAATTGCTTTCTCAGACATCTTTAGTATAAAAAACAAAAACTAAAAGAAGTTTGTAAGTGCTAGGATCTTTACTATAGTGGTAATTTTTCCCTTAGGATCTTAAGCAGGAAAGATGCATAATGGAAGTATGATACCACCATCTCACCTAAAAAAAACCCAACACAACTCATACTACATACTAGCTACTTATCTGCACATACGATTATCTTGCTAACRTCTGAATAGTTTTTATGTATTGATAACAACTACTTCACCACTCAAGCACTCTCCACCTATGAAAGCAGGCAAATCTAGTCACTGATTATTAATGTCTTTAGCGTAACAGCACATCGCCTACTTTCCTGAAGTGGTCTGCACTTGCTTTGAAGAGGAAGCAAGAAYCATGAAACATTTACAAGTCCCTCAGTATTTTGCAGCAAACTGCTTGCTTGAGGGCTCTCTAAAAATAAATGAAATAATAAACTATCAGTTTCATTTGACTAGCGTAAGCAACAAACAATTACTAACCTTGACTTTCTTCTTGAAAATACAGTTACTACAATTATTAAGGGKGAGGGGGGAAATATCACAAAACATTTTCATCCGTAAGATCTGCAAGAGATAATAATTCTCTGCTGGAAGGATGATAATGAAGCACTGGTTCAGAATCACAGAACGGCTGAGGTTGGAAGAGACCTCTAYAGATCATCTCATCCAGCCCCTCGCTCAAACAGGGTCACCTAGAGCAGGTTGCCCAGGATTGCATCCAGATGGCTTTTGAACATCTCCAAGGAAAGAGACTCCACAACCTCTCTGGGCAACCTGTTCCAGTGCTCAGTCACCCTGATGGAAAAGAAGTTTTTTTCCTCAAGTTTGGATGGAGCTTCTTGTGTTTGAATTTTTGCCTGTTGCCTCTCATCCTGTTACTGCGCACCACTGAGAAGAGCCTGGCCTCAATTCAACCTTTTGTATTTTGTGCATCAAGCCACTACAGCTATTACATTAACTCAAAATAGTTAATGCATTCAAATCTGAAATGGACATAGATTGATATGACCGAAAGAAATAATCTTTTTTTACACTTATCAGGAAAGAAACTTAAATTATCTTGCTTTACACAAGAAAAATTTTCTTTAGTTTATATGTAAGTAGSGGTCAATCAAGATGCAGTACAAAGTTCTGAGTTGTGACAAAATTTTTAGCTTCAACAAATCAAAGTTAAAAATGGGTCCTCATGGAGCATGGTAATAGGAATAATGTTCAAATTTTTCAAATAATCATAACTTACTCTCTGGGGGGGGGAATCAAAACTTTATTAAAGTATTTTTCTTCTCTCAGATCCTTATAAATTTCCCTAAATTCTGATATTTTCTACTTCTTTCCTTTGATCTGAAAAACTGAGTCTTTCCATTAACTTCAGTAGATTTCAAATAGCATTCCATTAAAAAACAGTAATTATTGTTAGGTTCACAAAAAAACCCTACACAGTATCATTTCTTCTCCATGCAGACATACCAGCGTTAATTACTCAGAGAAAGTTTTGGAACAAAAAGGCACGACTGGCTAATATAAAAGCACATATATGGTTGAAAAATTAGCTATTTGAAAACAATCTATAACCCCAGATGAAGATCTGAAAAACATAATGGAAAGACACGAGTATCTGTCAAACAGAAAGTACTTTTTATGTCAGAAAGTATCTGGTAGCACCTCTATCTCTAGAACAGCCACCAATTCCCATAATAAAGACCCTATTCAGTTTTTTTGTTCTCAGATTTTCCAGCCTAGGTCTCCATGTCTCATGTTAAACTTTTAAAAATAGCGACCAAAATTGTTCAGCTAAGGATTTTTCTAGTAATAGTTCAAAGAATATTTATGTAATTGTGTTAAAGGATATATATTCTTTTTGAGACATTCTTGTGCTTCCTTCTTCGAAGGAAGAGCTTGAAATTTAACAGATAACGTTCTTAGCTGTTTTGAGTCCTGCCATTAAATGGTGCCCACGTTTAAGTGACAAAACAGAAATCACAGTCTGCATGCAGACCTCTGAAAACTCTGTCTGCCTAAATGCCCCCATCAAATCCAATAAAGGAGATAAGTTCACAAACTTGAACAAGGCTCTGGAAAGAACAAGTGAGGGCGAGAAGATAAGAACCAGAAGCCTGCAGATGTGTACATGACAGCGATCAAAGACAGCCTGGAGGCAACAAAGGGACAGAATACTAAACAGCTAGGGACAATAAAGAAAGAAAGAAAGAAAGAAAGAAAGAAAGAAAGAAAGAACAAGGGAAACGATTTTGCAAGGAGAATAAGACAATACCCAAAAAGATGAAAATCAGCCTCAGTAAAGATGAAGAAACACTACAGAGTTTAGAGAGTGTATGACACAAAAACATGTAGGGATCATCATCTAGGATCATATGGAAACATCTTGCCTAACCAGTATCTGCCATTTCAAGGCCCACAAGTACTAATATCACTCTCTACTATTCTGTCTGTGACACACAGCAATTTAGTCTTCTAAAGATTGAAATACTTTTGTCTAAATATAAAGTAATTAGATTGAATGTAAGACTAGAAGAGTAAAATGAAATAATCTATAACTTGCAAAAGATACATAATGCATCTATACTGTCAGAAACTCCACAAGAGTATCTCAAAATGTATTCAGTAAAGTATGTCCTCTAAACCTTCTTTCTCTGGAAAAGAGTCCACAATTCTTCAAACCTCATCATACGTCTCAGAAAACAAACATCCCTTAAACACATGGCTAAAATATACTCTTTTCTGCAAGAACTAATGTACAGATAGTGGTAATTTCATACTTTCATCAGTTACTCTAATCAAGTCTTGAAATCTGTGTGGTAAAACAAAAGGTTTCAACTCTATCAGTTACTTGTATGGCTATTAGTAAGATACACCACATTAGACTTGTTTTCCTAGTTTCCTTTAAAAAACAAAAAAAACTATTAAGTTCCATTAAAAAAGCTACACTAAAAGAAAAGCAAAATTTCAAAATCTTAAACTCAAAGGTTGAGTGTGTAAGAATTAGAATGGATAATACTTGTTCTGCTAAAAAAAAAAAAAAACACGAGGCTGGCTGCTTTAAAACTATTTTTTGAAAAATAATTGGTGTTGATTTTTTCTTTCACAATCAATGAAAAGAGATTAATATTTACTACTTCTGAAAAGTGTATGGTAAATAGAAATCATCAGTTCATGTAAAGTTTGAAGCAATACTTCTTTCACTGGTTCAACTTGCAAAGTCAAATACGTTTTTAAAGTATGTAAAAGTACTTTAGAAGTTCTCAACTGTTTAAAAAAATGCCAGTTTTCCAGACCTACCCACTTATTACAAGCACAACATGCTCTTCTGTACAATACCTGAAATTTGAAGAACTTTCTGAAGTACATCTTCTCTCCTGTTTGTGTAGTGTAACTTACTGCACAAACTAAGCTGAAAGAAAAAGATTTTTAAATAATTTCTCAACAATTTTAGATTCCATGCCTCTATTAAAGTAGAAACAGCCTAGTATTCATGTGCCCCAGTTTCATTTAAGCTTGATTATAGCTCTGCAATAATTAAAAAAAGATGAAAAATGCAAGTTAGAAGATTTAAAAACATTACATGTGTGTTCCTATTTCCTTTACTTCATGATGAATCACATCATCAATACAACAGTCAGGTTTAAGCTCTGCCACTGCAGCACTAGAAGCTGAAAGATTCAAGCGCTGAGAACTTGTCTGAAGATCAGCCTGGGAATAGAAAAACAAAAGATTGGTTATAAACACAGCAACTTAAAGCACTCTAAAGAAAAACAATTTGTTTTGAAAAGTACTAGATTTCAGAGAGGATTTTGTACCCTGTACACTTTTACACGGGTAAAACAACTTAGACATGTAACTTGACAAAACTAAAGACAATTTTAAAAATATACATAAAGAGTCCGGTCCTTTAACATGCAGCTCATAAAACTTCCACTCACTTTTGAGTTCCACAGTGTGAAACATTTGTAGGATTTCTGTTCTCAACATATTATTTGCTTGACAGAAAAGTGAAAACTATGATGCACTGAAAAACTCATTTGAAATACAAGTAAAATACAAATCAATATGTATTTTACTGAGACTTGCTTTGATGATCTCATTGAAAGTGCAACCAGTAACAACTCCAATTTGTTTTGGCTGTGGAAGTTCTGCTACACTAATTCCCTACAGAAGCTTTACAGCCTATCCTTTTTTTTTGATAAAATCCCATTTTTTTATTTTCATGTTTATAGMTTTTTATAATCTTCTCTATTTTTATGTCTTTTTGTTTCCAGGGGTATTTTCTGGATCGGAAATAAATGTGGCAAGTATTTTCTAAACTCTATGCATCAATACTAAATGCACCAGATACTGTCAGGAAACATACTAAATACATTTTTTATAAATCTAGGAAGTAGATATATTTTCACATACCTTTACCAGTATGTCCTTGACAGTTTGACTGCTATCATTATGCACACTAATGTAACTGGAAAACGTCTCTCCCAGAAATATATTTCTGTGTTTAAAAAAAAGTATATTTAGCAACAATTATTTTAAACAAAAAATAACACAGAACACTCCACTAAAAACCCTTTAAGTTCAATTTCTTTCTATTGATTTTTGAAACTGTTCAGCAATCTTGTCTATACCAATTACTGCCTCTAGTTCTTAAAATGCTTTAATAGAGGTAGCCTATAAAGGCCATGGAAGAGGGCTACACACAAGTCACAGTACACCGCACTCAGAGCACACCTTGTCAATACAGTGCTTAAATCACAGGCAAAAGATTCTATTACGGGAATTCCATTTGCTAAGATTATGGAGCAGCATCAGACATAGTGGTTTAGAACATTTTAATCTTTTTTTTATTTTCCAGTATCCACAAGCCAACAGAATTCCTTTAAGAGTCAAAAGTGAGAACAGCTTAAGAGACTGCCAGATCAAGTRCTGAGGTATACTGGCAATTACACATCCATACTTCTAAAACTTCAGATTTCTAAGAGAAACAATTTCAGAAGAGAACCAACAAATTGGAAAAAGTTCTACTAGAAAAATCTGAATAGAATAAGATGGCTTTCAGTACCCACTAAACTCACTGGAGTAAACCTTGTTAGTATGAACTGCGGTTTATAGCACTGTCAAAATTCACCCACAGCCACACATTTCTCTCAATTTTCATTTCCTATTACATTCACAGTCAAGCTACAGACAATGAATATAATCTAGTATAGGTTTATATCTTATTTCATGCTGTAAATCAAGCCACAGGTTTCTTTTTACTAAATATCGCTGAACACTTCACTATATTACTACAATAATAAACCCTAAACCTTATATATTATATATTGTAGTTAAAATAAATTGTTCTTACCCAAAATTCTGAGGTAAAGTCAGCATTTCTCCTAGCATCAAAGTTTCTGCTCCGTTTACAGTAGAAGGATCATCTTTCATGAGCTGGTTAAACAGATTACCTATAGAAATATGAAACTGTTAAAATTAAGAGTATTTGCAAATCTAGAATGATATCTACATGTAGATTATAACATTTAACTGCCTATTTAGATATAATTTATTTCAGACATACTTTGTTTTGCAATCAAGGTATTGAGGCATAAATTAGAGATCTATATGCCTGCTTACAAATTATAACTTACTTTTAGGCATCTATGCCCAAAAAAGCATTCTATATATGCTGAAAAGCTAAGTATCAAAGGTGTTGCTGAAACTAACATTAAATCTTAAGGGAAATTCTGCTTGTAAAAAGTGCAATAAAACAGAATCAGTCAGCCCCACTGAAGTTTTTTTCCTTACTTGCTTTGGATTTCAACAGAACTCTCTTTCCTTGGTTCATTCCTTGCCTCTTTCTTACACTTGACTTCTAGACTGCATCTATCACCGAGAAACAACCCATGAACTTCTGATTTAACAGCTCTCTATACACCAAGCATGGAGTGTACAGCAGTAACTCCTGCAAAATCATTTTCCATAGTCTGAGCATTAATATATGGGTCCTAACTAGCAAGGCCATTTTCTCCAGATAAAGACAACTAACTCTAAACATTTGTCTATGCATTGTCTATCTTACAGCTGCCATCCACATTAAATCACCTATATGCTCCCCACCATGCCCATATTCTACAGGAATATTATGTCTTAATTACTCAAACTTCAAGCTCATACTTTTACAATATGCCCACCAAGTTTTCAAAGAGTTTTAGAGTACTACCTTGGTATCTTCCCATAGTCATTACCAAAAGAATGTTTATTTCATATAATATACTGTCATTTCAGATCACAGACTATAGGAGATTGTAAGATTCTTGTGGCATCTAAGTCACAGATGCTCACATGGCATAGATCTGCTAATATGTACAAAACAATCAGTTAGTCGAAAAGACATACCTGGCAAATCTCTCTCTTCGCAAGTCACTGGAATATTAGTGAATAAAGTAGGCTTGGTTAGCCTCATCACTGTGAAATCAGAAAATAAGCCAGAGGTCAATGAAACAAGTATCTCTGGATTTTATTTTAAGTATAATTTTGTCTTGCTCTCCTTTCACAAAAATAAAGTTCTTAAAAATAATAATAGTAATATATATATACAGAGAGAGAGACAGAACCAAACCTCAGCTTGAAAGGGGAGAACAACTCTTCGGATAATCAGATTATTTTCAGCCTAACAAAATTCTCCGCTACTGTGAGATCTAGGAGCACTGGTGATGCTACTGCTCTTTTTGCTTTATTTCCTTGACACAGCACTTTTTACTGCTTTCAATCTAATATGCTGAAGGTCTTATAGCTGTTATAGGGTAATGTTTAACAGTTTTGTCGTCTTTTGTATGAACACACTGGTTGCATTTTTTTGTGGACTCTTCTAGGCTAATGACCAGTACAGACCCTTTCAGTCACGCACTCCCATGATACATGAAAGTCCATCTACAGTCTAATCTCCAAGAGTTGGAGATATGCAATATGCAAGAGAGTTATATGTTTAAGATCCTAGATTTATACAACTGTTTTTTCTTTTAGACAGAATTTTAAAATCAAACCAGCAAAGCAATAACAAAAGACTTGGTAACCCACTGACAAAAACTATTTTATCAATACTGACAGAATAAAATTGAGATTTTACTCAGTATTAAAAAGTTCCCTGTTCCAGGAAAGTAGAACTTGGGAAGTCTATTTCAACTCACAGTACCCAGAATTATATGATTTTTATTTACACTGCACATAAGACTTACTGTTTCTTAAAAGAAGAATTCTTCCCTATTCATACAAATCAATGGTTCTAATCTTGGATATACCTYCAGATAAAAGCGCTCACATGAAAGCTGAGCACTTGTGACCTTAGGTGTTGATCTGAGTGTGTTAAAAAAATAATAATAAACCACTCTTTATTTTTTCCTTTGAACTTTTGAAATATAAAAACATACATGTTCTGAAAACAAAGTAAAAAAGTCTTGGGATTTCTCTTGAACACAGCAAGTTAATCAACAACCTTGCACTGAACCATTTACTGCACTTTTATCTTTACTATACGTTCGCAGCATCTTGTACGTCAGGTCAGCATTCACTATCTCCAACTGATTAAATAATCAATTGTTTCGATACATTTTTGTGTGAAGCAATGGGTAGTAGTAGTTCACAACAACTTACACTTCCCTAAAGAAGACCTATGCAAATTTGCTAGTGTTGACACTAATCAAKCTCAATTTTCAAGCAAAAGGAAATACATTGCCTTTGTAATGGAGAAAAGTTGAAGGACATGACCTTTAAAGGCTTAGAGCAAAGTAAATAAAAAGCCCTCAAATAAACAAAAGCAGAGTAAATAGAGAATCAGATTCAATGCTGAAACTTGAAAAATATATACATAATGAATTATAGATGCATAGGAGGTAAGCATTTCCTGAACACTTCAAAATGAAGCAGCTTGTACATTAGTGCTACCCAAGACTTTAATAATTTTTTTAAAGAAAATAAATGTGGTGCTCACTTCTTATTACTCTACAGTGAGGTGTTCGCAACTCATAGTGCAAGTACCATTATTATAAAAGCCAACCCAAAGAGGCAGAGAGCTGAAAGCTACCATGGGGAAAGGTGGCACCAGTCACTGCTGGCATTTGGCAAAATGCTTCTCTACCTCTCTTTCATGTGCATTAGGCAAACAGAACGGGACTGCACTACTGACAGCTACCTAACTGCATTCAGTTCTACCGTAAGCTCATAAACCTGTACTTGCTAACTCCTTCTAAAGAAACAACTGCTGCTCAAGTTTAATAACGTGACTAAAGCATGGATAACAATCAAGAAACAGCAATAAAAATACTCTCTGCATGAAGTCAAAACACAAACTAAGTATGTAGAATATCATTTTATCACTACTGAATTAATATTAGAAAATAAAGCATCTTTGCAGGACTACCTATTCTTGCTTAACAGTCTTGCTTTTAAGAACATAGATACAAAATACAACTCTAAATAAAACAAAACTCAAATCATGCTACATTCTACTCCACTATTTCTTTTTAAATTCTGACTGTAAAAAGCAACTTTGTTACTACTTATCTTTAAGATCAGAAAGAAAATTTCAGTGAAATAATCTGTTGATATAACTTTAAAAAATAAGGACCCTGAGTTACTCTAGCCAGCRTTTCACTTCAGTTTTGCTAACGTGTAATCTTAAATCTCAAATAAAAGCTCAGGATATCAATAAAAGACTCCTTGAACATTCAAAGTTTAGAAACACGTACCGATCATCAAACATGAGAAATACCATAACTATTCACTGCCAAGTGATAGGTAATCTCTACAATAAAGACAACATAGAACATCATATGGACAAAAACTGCTAGTTAAAGCTTGGGGGGGGGGTATTTTCTTTTCACACACGGGAATCTCCTGTAGTTACACTTCTGAGCGCTTCAATTTGACGAAAGAGCCTTTGTGGCAATTTAACAAAGTCTGAGATTACCCTTCACTCGCTATTCTCCTTCCCCCTACCCCCGGGGTGACACAGGCCTTTATCTCCAGCTACATCAGCATCATCCAGAGAGGAGTTAACAGGATTCCTTACGAGAAACACAGGCCCATGCAGTTATACGGATACCGGTTTACTTGCTCTGCTGACCTTCCAAACGTGGTAGTGAGCACGGACAGTGTGACCTTGAAACAGTTCGTTATTTCAGATGACAGAAAGTCCTACTGAACTCAGCCCTTCACCACAATATACTTTGAGATCCTCAAAGACCATTATCTTCTATAACAACAAATAGAGATTTATGGAAAAAAAGCCCGATTTCTTAATCTCCTGACTTGCAGGTAGAAATTAGTGCTTTCTGGTTCCCCAGAACAAACAGAGGCTCCAACATAGATAACAGACCAAAGACCAGCAACCTCAGAGAAAATATTAATACAAAAATCATAAAATAGAAAACAATAAAGATGTCACCTATTCTAGAGCATTCTACTTCCACTGAAACTTTCACTAATTTTTCTGTGAAAATACTAATAACATCATTAAGACAATGTTTGAATGGAACAGAAAATATTACTTTTGTATTTAAAGCTTTTATTTCATGTATTTAATTTCAATTCCTTCATACTACTTCCAGGAAATACTCAGATCTTGACAATCTTGGCAGGGGGCAAAAAAAAAAGTTCTTTACAGAGATAATAACAGTTCACTTTAAAACATCTTTTCCTTCTTCTAATTTCAACCAAAACAGCACAGTGAGGAAGTACTTGACTTGACTGAAAGTATAACTTTTATTATCCAACACAGCTTGCCATTACAGTCCAGACAACAGACTTTTTTTCCTAGACATCTGATGTAGAGAAAAGCTGCATAAATATAGTTCTAAACCAAATAGAAATATATTAATAGAAGCACTCATAAGATCTCTGGTCAAATAAAGTTAAATAAAGAAAACATGTAGCAAAATAATATTAAATAGTTCCCTGATCTTTAATTCATTGGTTGTTCCAAAGTCTGTATTTTCTAAGCTGCTTAAAAATTCTAGTTCTTCAGACAGCAATATTATTGTGGAACTCTATCTTAAAATTATAACCTAAAAATAACTCCAAATTTATGCACAAGCAAATTCATTTTATCAGTAAGGCTTAGCCTTTCCCTAAGAATATTTCTAATATATTCACAGTATAATATATCACAGAAAATCCATATCTGTCCCACAGATCTTTGGATTGTAGCATTGCAAGATGGCAACTCATTCTGTTTGATGAGCCTATTCAGTTTTATCCAGRTGTCCTCCAAAGTTTGATCATTACAAATGGACTGTTCGATTGTCCACTTTGCTCTGTGAAATACATGCAGTTTCAGTCTTTCCAAAATATTCTGCAGTTCTTGAGACAAAGGAAGAATCTCTTCTTTGATCTTAGTGCTAGGGAGAGAGACACTCCAAGACCTTTTCAATTTTTGTTTTCCGTTGGATGGTGGTTCTTCTTGGTTCTCCAAGTTAATTGGTCTGTGGACAGTTTGAGCTTGGATTGAAGTCTGCCCGTGTCTGATGTTAGACTGAAACTCAAGTAGATTTTTTGTGCAGTCATAATCAGGAGATCCTACAATATATTCTGAAGCTGTAGAAAGTTGTTTCAGTTCTTCTGCCTCCTCACAAGAGATAACAGGTGGCTGCCTTTTGGGTTTGAGGGGAAGTCTATACAAATCATTTGGAAACCAGGGTGTAAATCTTGGTAACTGACGAACGGGAAACTCCTTCACTGCTGCTTCTGCAAATTTTTGCAGTTTTATTAGATCTCTCTGGTGTGGTCGATAATGCAAGACCATTTCCATGCTTGCACTGAGAGTATGCAGTTATTCTTAGCAAAAGGAACAGTCTCTTGATTAGGATTCTTAAGTCTAGACTGAAACACATCCTATTTACAAGAATTTCCTTGCCTTGTGCTGCAAAGACCAGTGGAAAACGGGACCTAAAGCAGAAGTATTATAAAGAATAAGATACTACCATAATCACACACATATTGCTAGGGTATCTTGTAAAAAAGCAACATGTTGTAAAAATAAACTAGAGATACAAATCAGAACATTCCTACTTTACTCATGCTGAATATTACTGACTGTATCTCATCATTGCCAGCATAACTTCAGTACACCAAACATTACCTGTATGCACACAGTTTGCTCAATGCTGTCCCTCCCAAGAGTATTCCTTTCACTATCATCTCATGGTCATTACAGCGCAGGTCATCTCATCCTTGCCACCCACTAAGATCCATCATTATTCTTGCCATATCTTTGTGATGAATATTAAAGCGATTTTTTTCCAGTTAAGGACATCTCAAAAGTTGTCTCAGATCTCAAATTTTCCATACTAAGGTAACCATATTCTCTTTTCCTAAAGATTACTATGCACACATACTACATTACCAACATGTATATCAAGGTATGAAGTGAAAGTAAAATAATTCACTTAAAATGTTAATATCACTATTAACACACACACCTGCCGTATCTATTACATCACATTTGCCTGTCAAATCTATTTAAAGACATTAAAGAGGAAAATACTACTTTTCACAGGCTAACCAAAAGAATATAAAGCAACTAGAAAGCATTCAGTGTTACAACAATGAAAAAGTCCTTCCTGAAATAGTACTGACAAGTATAACTGTCTTTAAAGTTGCAGGCTAAAGGGGAAGTGCTATGGACAAACAGCACTTGTGTCTGATTTTTTTTTTTCATTTTATATCAGAACTATATTTTTAGTTTTACTTGGGGAGCTTTTGAGCCATACATGCAGCCATCCAAGTAACAGAAGGACACATTTTTATATTTTAAGAATATTAACATTTCTTTCTTTCATGGGAAAATTATATTATGTTTTCCTTCATGCACCCCCACAAATGCTAGTATGAAACATATAACACTTAAAACACATGCAGTCTTTTGCTCTTCCTCCCCCCCCCAAGTAAGTTTGCCACTCTGTCAGGCTCCCCAACAGACACCAGCAATGGACAATGTTTAAAACAATAAAACCTAGTATTGCTTAGTCATTGTACTATCAAGATTTTGCTTAACATACACACAATGCAAAGAAATCCAGATGCCTTTTCGCTTCTATTTGTAAAATCTATAGCCTGGACACTGCACTAAGTTCAATATAAGCCCAAGAATTCTACTGATTTCTCATAACAGTAAAACAATGATATATCATAAAAATTTCAATATTGAATTAACTACTCTCAATATGCATCTGTACTGGTGGCTGATGTTGTTCCATGTTACAGGTTTTTGGTTTTGAGTGCATCTGTGTGTGTACACACACATGTGGAAAAAAAAGCTTTTTATCATCTTTGAATTATGATTAACAAATTTTACTCTAAACAGGCAGACAGCACAAAAATCACCTCCAGGAGCAACACTAAGGTATTGACAGAAAATGGATTCTGAAGTCATTTATACACAGGCACTGCTTTATGAGACTATCTCACTGATTTAGAATGTTTGCATAACTCAAGCTGTAACTACTTRCTATTCTTATGTAACATGCTACATTTATTTTCAAAACAAGCACTGCTAGAAAAAGAGAAATAATTTTTTTTTCATTGAAGTAGGGTGCAAGTAGTTTCAGGATTTTCAATGCTTTGATTGCTAACTTACTGGTATACAACTGCCAGTAGAAATACCAATTTCTTTACAGAGCTGCCTTCATTTTTGCACTAAATTCTGCAAGGCACCTGACAGGCACCAATACYTTTATTTTCATCTTTGTGACACCTGAATAAAGCCAGGAGCTGTCTATCGTGCGAAGGCTTAAAAGAGCAAAAAAGCTCCCTGAACTGGAAAGGAGAGCTTTAAAAAAAAAATCGCGGCAAGTGCCGAAACGCTTTTGCAAAACGCAGATGAGCCGGAAGCCCTGCAGGAGCGGCCCGTACGCAGGGAAGCCCAGCGCCGCTCTGGAAGGGCTGCACCGCCCCGCTCCGCCCCGGCCCGGCCCGAGCCGCCGCCCGCCCCGCGCGCACAGCCAGCCGCGGCCCGGCCCGGCCCNTGGGAGAGGCCCGCGCAGCCGGGGAGAGGCGGGCGGCGCGGCGGGCCCGGCCGGCCGCGCTCTCGGTACCTTTCAGAGCCAGCAAGTGCTCCTGCTTAGGCTGGTTGACGTCCATGGCGCCGGCCTCCCGCCGCCTACGGCAGGGCGGCTAGGCCAAAACGCCTCCGGCGACGAAACGCGCGCGACCGGCAGCGACAAACTACATATGCAAAGTCCGGGCGCTGCAAATACCTCTGAACCCGGGAACGGCTGTCCCAGGGTGCAACGCGTCACGGCCGGGCGCCGGCGGGGCTCGGGCGGAACTACTGTCCCCAGAATGCATTGCCCGCCGCCCGTCGCGACGGGGCTCTCCTAGGAAACCGGCCGGGCGGTCGCAATGCATGCTGGGATATGCAGTGTCGAGCAGCCACGGGCGGGGGCGGGGGTTGTGCCGCGCGGCACGATGGTAACGGTAGTTCTCTGACACGAGGCCCCGGAGAGGGCGCAGACCTGGAGCGTGGTGCGCATGCGCCCTGCCACGGCCGGGGCGGAGCCTGGGGGGCGGGGCGGGCCCCGCCGGCCCCTTCCTGCCGGCCGCGGCGTGGCCCCGCCCTCYCCAAGATGGCGGCGCTAGGTGTAAACAAGGTCGGCGCTGGCGCTGGCGCTGTGCTGGACGCCGGCCGGGGGCCCGGTGGCAGCGGCCGGGGGGCGGTTGGCGCTGCCGTGAAGGTGAGGAGGGCTGGCGCCCTCTCCTCCCCGGTGCCGAGAGAGGGGAGAGCTAAGGGGCTCCGTGGCCGCTCCCTGAGGCGATGGCGGGGCCCTGCCGTGAGCGGGCCCCGCGGCGGAGGGGGCGGCCGGCTCCCGGGAGCAGCGCCGGGGCCCCGCGAGGCTCCCGGGCAGCTGGCGGGCGGGGCTGCGCCCTGGCACAGCTGCCCTGCGGGTGGCGGTTCCGTAAACGCCAAACAGCCCTGTTTCTACCTTAATGCGTCCGGGTGTTCCTGCCACCTTGCTGCAGGGTTTGCAGCCTCATAAATGGCCAGTTTGGTGCGACTGACCTTTTTGTGTAGGTCAGCTGTGAAAAGAAACTGTTTCCCCTAGCTGCCTGTCTGCTTCAGAAGGGTCTTTCCCTTTGTTTCTTTTTGGGACGTTGCTACTTACCCATTTGTGCCGCTTGCCTCATAAACTGTTTGCGTGGCTATGTGTTAACTGAAGTGGGCAAAAACTAATGCTAGTCAGGAGGTAGTCCAAAGAGTTGAACTGTTCTGTTCTCTTCTATTTTGTTCCGGTTGTTTAATGGATCAGTAGTTATGTATACAAAAAACTGAGCACCTGTGTGCTGTGATTGCAGGAATTTTCATAAAATATGTTACATGGTGTTGTATGGTGTTACATGGCTTTTTATATGAAGTTTGGGTTTTTTGTGAGCTTGGAAACAAATACAGTCTCTTATTAATTATAGGTTCTTGAGTGTGGAGTCTGTGAAGACGTATTTTCTTTGCAAGGTGACAAAGTTCCCCGGCTGCTTCTGTGTGGCCATACTGTTTGCCATGACTGTCTTACCCGGCTTCCCCTTCATGGTAGAGCAGTTCGTTGTCCTTTTGATCGACAAGTTACTGAACTAGGTAAGAGAATATAATTCCAAAACTCATAAATAAATAAATAAATAAATAAATCAGCAAAGGATACATAGACTTTAAAGTTATAGGAAAAACATGTAAAAATTTATTCATTTCTATGGGCTAGCAGACTGTGTTGTTACATTGTATGCTATCAGAACATTTATAATTCATGCCTTTGTTTTTGCTCAAAATCATGAAAAAGGAGAAGGCAGAAAAAAGGGGAAATGAATTGTGGATGGTATAGGTGCATAGTGCACAGGAGCCAATAATACAGGTATGCTAAATGAGTTGGTTTTGTGCAATAGTCCTTTTTAATGTTACATTTCACTAATAACTAATATTTTGGAAAGGAACTAATAAATGGAATGTTCATTTATTTCAGAGAAGTTCATAACACTGCTAAATGTTAGTAAAATAGCATCTTAAAGTTAAAAGTTTTTATTTCTTCCTGGAACCTGGGCCTGCAAGCTTTACGCCTTAAAGTCTTGTAAATTTGTATTTACAAAGTCACTAGTCTATTTTAAGTTAGGGTTCCTGAATGGCTTTTGGCTTCCTGTTGCCCTAAATGCTAAGCAGTTAAGGGAGTAATGATGACTTTTTAGAAAYGGAGGAGCCAATGATAATAATTAACCTGTTTTTATGTTGTAAAATACGTCTGCGTATGAAATAACTSACTGAATGTGGCAAGCTATCAACAGGACTTTTGTTACAGTGGAAGAGTCTCCAGAGAATATATGAAAGCATAATACATAGCTTTTATCCATGGGTGGGAGGTTTTCTAGGCAACAGATGGCACATGCTTGTAATTCCTTCAGAAAAGAAATTGCATATTCGACATATGGTTACAGAGAAAACACTTATCAGAAGAATTTGTACCAAGGAGAAGTTGTTAACAGAACTGGTTGCACTAGCTTTGAGTAGCACAGGAGAAAAAAAAAACATTGGAAGAGTTCTCACAGGGAAATTTCTAATGCAGTAATCTGTGGAAGAAGTGTTCAAATACCAGATTAGCTTGAATAAGCRTTTGCTTTGTGTAGAAAAGAATCTGTTAAAGTGTAGATGAAGAATAGGATGAGAATAGGAATAGGATAGTCACTAGCATGCTTTCATGGAAACTGAAGTCGGAAAAAGAAGTATTGGTCTTGTATAAAAAGAGCATTTGTGGGGGGGGGGGGAGAGTGAGTGTCAAATGAATGACTGCTGATTGAAAAAGGTGGCCAGAAAAGTAACAGTTGTTTTACATTTTAGTTGTGATTGTACAGCTGCAAGAGATTTCTTGAAATGTACTTTTAGGAGGGCTCAATCCTGCTGCTGTTGTGCAACTTTTCTATTTAGGGCCATTGCTTATACCTTACTAAATAAAAGCAGACATTTTTTTTACCGTAGTAGGGAACTTCTCATTTCATATTTTTTTTATTGTGCATTCTTTTACACTAGCTATCTGAAAGTATACTATAGTCACTTTTTATGACTTACAGGTTTAGTAAAATCAGAGCTTTATCTAAACATCAAAAATTTCTTTATCTTAAACTGAGGTGCTTCTGATGGGAAAATAAGGTAGAACGTTGTTAAACTAGGGTAAGGCCTGATAAGGAGTGGAGGAGAAAAGCTTCAGCTTTTTGTGTCTCATTCTAGACCTACATTCTAGAACTAGTTGCTCAAAAGAACTGTTAAGTGGAAAACTAGCAAAATAGCTTGATGGTAAAAATGCTTTTGTGAAGAAAAGTGTTTTGCTTGGTCATTTGGGCCAAGAGAGGGTCATAGTCGCTGCAAGTCTCACCAGGTCCATGTAAGAAGTGTCTTAAACAGTGTTGTTTCCAGCATGTAAAAATGGGGTGTTCTGTGAGTATGTCTTGTTATGGCCCCTTGTGGTTTAAGTCTGTGTATTTGTTATCTTGTTGTCACCTAATAGTTGCTGCTGTTTAAGTCTGCTGAGATTGTAACTCTGTTTGGCTTAGGAATGAAGCTGGGTGGAAGGCATGGCAACTCTGAGGCTTTTTACAAGGCTTCTTCCGTTCACCACATTTGAATGTCGGCACGTGAGGGAAAGAGTTCCATTTCCTCCATTCTTGCAATTGCTGTTCCATTTTTCAATGAGGTGGTCTCAGGCAGCTGTTTAGTATCTAAATCAAGATTATAGGATTACTGTCAAGAGAGTGTTCTGTCAAACATCTTTCTGTTTCAACAGAAAGAAAAGCTGTATAATCATGGCATAAAGCTACCTGGGTTGGACAAAATTCCTTAAGCAATAACAGCAGACTGTTTTGTAGGCTACTTCTAGTTGATCACTTAACCTATAAAATTCAACATGTAAATTTGCTTCTTTTTCTTTGGTCTTACYATTAAATCACTTAATACTATATGCATCCAACTTTTCAGAGGCTTGGGAACTTTCCAAAAGGGGTACCTATGTGAAAGCTGTCTTTTTTCCCTTCTAAATGGGCACTTGCTTTAAATTTGCTGACCTGTTTCTTCTATACATACAACTGGGAAGGCAGGGCAAATAAATACTTCCTCTCTCAGGACTTCTGGAAATATGGGACCTGCAAGTGAAATTTGACAATGTTAACTTGTTTAGCAAAAAAATTCTAATAGGTCATAAAATTTTGCTTTGAGAGAAAATATTTCCTAATGGATAGGTAGGACTAAAGCCTCTCCAAGCATTTTTACTTTGCAGAGTAGACTAAACATAAATTTGAGTTCTTCAGTGAAGTTGTTTGTGACTAATGTTCTGATGGAAAGTTTTAAATGGTTATGTACATGTTGAAGGTATGTGAGCTATCTAATGGTTATTTTCAACTAGATTAGTATTCTTTAGTGAAARAGATGTAATGGGAAAACTTTTTTGAGTTGGGAATTTTCAAACTTTCAAAGCCTTAAATTCTGTATGATGTTGTCCTAGTGTAATTTGGGAATTTCTATAAAATCTCTTTAGATGAATAAATTCCTCTTGTAAATCTTTCCTTGAAGTATTGTGATTTGGGAGAAGAGGATGAATCACATCTTACTACCAGGTTACCCTTCTGCCCTTCCTGCAGGGGGCYAGCTTCTTTCAAAACAGGTAGGCCAGGAGTACATGGAGAAGAACATGCTACATGTAGCAGCTTTGGAAACTCAGGCTTTTTGCTTTATCAGAGCAGCTCTTCTAGGGCACCCCTAAGAGTGCAGGGCAGTGATACTCCCTCACCACTGTCAGCATCACATTACAAAGCTGAAAATACTCTCTATCTGGCTAATATCGTTAGAACTTGTTCAACTGGCATCTGCAAGTTTTGGCATCCTTTGTGGAACACATCTCATTCATATTGCTTATATCTAATGTGCTCTTTTGAGAGTGCTAGTGTCAAAACATTGTGCAAGAAGGTGTTCACTCTAACTTTGTTCTCTCTCCTTTTGGATACAAGCTGTGCCTTTTGTTTTTTGTTATTTGTAATCTTTTCCCAAACAAGCTTTCATGCTTTCAAAAATAATATATTGCTGACTGGAGTTGATCTTAATATCTTCACATAGGTTTGTYGTTATCTTATTCCTGGCTATTCATGTCACATTCCTGCTTATTTGTGCCTTATTCACAGTCAGATTGTGTAGTGGTTTTCATAAACATTCATCCTAGGCACAAGGATGAGATCACTAGATTCATACTTGCGACCTAAGCAGAATTTGAACCAAAGTCTACAGAGATTAAACAAATATATTTATGCCCTTTATCCTTCAGTATTTTTTAATATAAAACAGATACTTGGTCAGCTGATTGAAAGTGTKTGTTTTGAAGATGCAATTTTATAATGCTTTTGGTGTGAAAAGAAGCAAYGTGGCTGTTTTTCAAATACATAAACTTTATGGTAGATGCTAGTGAAATAAGACATGACCTATGTGACAATGCATGTATCAAATGGTGCTTACTGTTATAAATTGTATTTTAGAAGAACAATGAGTGAGAAGTATACATGTAAGCTTTGCCTATTTTTCCATCTGTGCCCAAAATTGATAATGCGCAGGTGATCTGTAACATGTATTATGAAATCTCTGTGTATATAATAAAGAAAGAATGTAAAACTAGTGTAACTGTGTTTTTCCTGACAGCTTTAAGTTAAGAACTGTAAAATAAACACAGAATAGCTATGAACATATCTTTTCGCTGGTTAAATTTCTGTAAATCAGTTTTGCTTCGACTTGCCTGGCTTGACTGTCTCTTCATGCTGAGCATGGACCAGGAGAAGAACTAGCATGGTTCAAATTGGTTCAAAAGCTTACCTTTTAAGTAGTGAATATATCTGAAGAGTATCTGTGTAATTATACAAAGACCTTTTTTAGCGGAATGACTCTGTGCTGCAAAGCCAAACTCCTGTGGGAGCTGAAGAGCCTTTCCTTAGAACCATGACAATGCTGAAGGTCATCTTGCTGTATGTGCCAGACTGAGGATTAATGAAACATGAATATTTGAGATGGAAAAAGTGGGTACTTCTGGATTTTCTGGTTCTCTTAACTGCCTGCTACTCATAGTAAATAGTGCCTAACTTTTCCTTTGGGACAGCACTTTCACTGTCTGCAGTGTATCAAAATCCTTCAGTTTGACAGATTTTGGCACTGAAGAAAGGTGATCTGTACAGGATGGGTAAGGTAACAACTGAAGTGTCTTACCTCAATTCTGCATTTCATTTATCTCTTTGTCCTTTGTGCCTGGTCTTCCTTTCAGTGCACAAAAGAAATGCTTTATCCAAGTATTTAGATGAAGATTGGAATAATAAATAATAAATTCCATTGGAATTAACTGGAATATATGAGTGATTTTGGATATAATTAATTTCTTGAGCTTGTCCTCTCAGATGAGGTTTTCAAGAGCCATGGAGAATAACGTTACAACAAATCATAGGCATTTATGGGTTAATTGTGATAACTGATAGAAAAATAGCATGCTTGGAGATCTAGTGTAATTGGTTTKTATATCCCTGTTCTTATGAATTTTGGTGAATTGGTCATAATAAAATCCCTACGGCAATAGCAAAAAGTCTTTTGAGTTGATCAGCTGGTGAGGCTGGAGGAAGAGCATATGCATTTTTGTTACGTGTCCTTGGCAAATTAGGAGTCATTAACAAGTRATTACATCCTGTACCTAGATTGGCATGTGTTGATTTTGTATATGAATTGCCTTACTGCTATTAATTAGGGCTTTAACTGTTTCCAAAATATGCAGAGATAGGGGGTGTTGTCTAGACAGTCAACAACTTAAAAAGTCGACCTGTCTTTGAACTAAGTGTGACACTCATTCTGGAAACTCATGGTGAATTTGACACTAAGCTTCATAAAAACACATTTTCCATATTCTCAGATTATGCAGCTATAATTTATTATTCTTTATTTCCAAAACTAGTTAGTTGTGACTTTGCAGTGGTAGTCAGTCTATTGCAGTTAATCCAATATAACTCTCTAGATCTTGTAAATTCAGGAGAACATGATCTATCCTTGAAGAGGGCAGWCTTGTCTTGTTTGAAGAATATCTGATCAACATACTAATTATATATAAAATATGTAGAGAGCAAGCATGTCCCACTCTTTTATAAAACACAGAGGAAGGTCCTAGATATTTTCTGTACAGACACTAAGATAATAATTAAAAACTATTGAACCATTGCTCAAAGATAAATTATCTTTGAGGCACCTTTAGCCTGCAGCAGAGTCTTTAAATTTATGGTAACTGATTTTGGGGAAAAAAAAAATCAAGGGATGATATTCTGGAAAAGCAATCATTAGTATTCTTGTACATATGCTAAGCAACCTATGTCCATAGCATTTAGTAGTAATCACTGGCATGAGTAAGTTAACCTCTACAAAATGAGGCTGATGCAGGAATAGATATGAACTACTGCTCTCCTCTAAGGAGTATGAGATTTTTATTATTATTATTATTTTATATATATATATATATATATATATTCTTTTTGCTATATGCAGTGGTATGGTATATGGGTCCCCCTTTCTGAATATTATTTTAAGTTTTATTCAGGTTTTAACTAGGCTGGGATCTGCAATAGGCTTTGCCCCTTGTGATTAAGGGAAAGCAAAGTTTGTCAGTATGAATTCTTCACAGCTTCTGTTGGCACAGTAGAAATGTGCACTGTGCCATAGATAGGTTTGGGAAGTATATTAGATTGACATACATATTTTGCATATTCTATTCAGTCTCTAACAAGATGTTGCAGATTATTTTATAATTTCTTTTTAAGCCCTTTAGTAGGAGAAGCCTGTGTAAATATTAAATAGTTCCATGGTRGAAAGAAGAGGATGGAAAGGTAGTGTAAATTTCCATAGAGAGAATGATAGTTATATCTYGCTTCAGTTTTCTCTCTTTAGTATTAGATTGTCAGAATCTTACCTGTGGTTTATGGAGCTTCTCATGACAGTATCTAYTTGGAATCTTTGTTCTCCTCCTCTTTAATCTATTTTTTCCTTAAAAATAGGAGATTCTGGTGTCTGGGGCTTGAAGAAGAACTTTGCTTTGTTGGAACTGTTGGAACGACTGCAGAATGGACCTGCTGGACAGTGTGGGACATCAGAAGAAGCTATTGATCTATCTGGAGAGGTATTAGTTAAAAAAAAAAAAAAAAAGAAAGAAAAAGTTGATTACTTTGCTTAAAATGTATGTTTAAGATGGGAAAACTGTTTTAACTGAACAAAAATGAAAGCCAGTTCCATATTAAATGTAAAGTTATGTTATTAATGAGATGTTTTATTTTCATCTCAAGTGTTTAACATTTTAATTACTTGCTTCATTATTGAATTCTGTGAAATTCTGATATCTGGTGACTAAAACAGAATAGAAAAATCCAGAATGTATATGCTTTTTCCCCTTTTTTAGGCTTTTAAACTTTTCTAAAAGGTGTTACTCATTTGAATGTTTTAGCTGTAGTAAYTTTAGAGTTTCTAAAGCTTCTTGAAAGTTCTTCCTAAACATTTGAAAGCAATTCTTTCTCAAGTGTTGCTTTTCTGTAGTCATTTGATATGACTATGTCATGTGGTAGGAAGTGCTTCTTTATTAAAACTGACTGCTTTAATCATCTCAGTATTAACTGCTATGCAAGAAGTATCATGGATTGCCATTCTAGGAGCAGATGGTTGTCTTAAGGGCATATTTGTCTATGGATGTTTTGTCTGTCTGTAACTTTGATTATTTTTTCTATAGTGCGTGAATTAAGGTAGTGTCTGGAGCCTGAATTATTTTTAGCTTTCAAACCTTTAAGACTTCAGTAGAAGTTTGGATTTGTGGAATCTCTAGAACAATCCATTGAGTTTACTGTAAAGCAAACAGATTTTTATTTTTTTAGGAATCTGAAAATTTAAAAGCAAGCTTTGGAAGTATCCTAAATATTTATTAGCATGTAACTYTTTAAGAAAAGTGCTTTTTAGGTTTATATTGGTGATAACTTTTCTGACTTTTCCTAGTATATTGAAATTGGATAATAACCACTTCAGTTTCTTTTTGTTGTTGTTAGTGTATCATCCGTTGTGATGAAGACGAAGCCCAYGTTGCATCTGTTTATTGCACAGTCTGTGCCACTCACCTGTGTGCAGACTGTTCCCAGCTTACTCACTCTACCAAGACACTAGCGAAACACAGGCGTGTACCRCTTGCTGATAAGCCTCACGAGAAGACCATGTGCTCCCAGCACCAAGTGCATGCTATTGAGTTTGTTTGTTTAGAAGAGGGCTGTCAGGCCAGTCCCCTCATGTGCTGTGTCTGCAAAGAATATGGGAAGCATCAAGGTCATAAGGTACTGTTAAAGATCTGTTTATTGTTGTGCTGCGAGGTAGCTGACATAAATGATACTTATCCAATTTAAATGCAGAGGATTATCAGGAAGGAGGGAGAAGATGTTTGATACATCTTTATGGAAGTAACTTCATGCTRTTCATTCCCCTCTTCATTTTAAATAACTGCTATGGTAAAAATACATGAGAAAATTCTTTCTAAGACCACAGTATGGTTATTTGTATGTTAAGACCCAAAGGCCCTTTTTCTGATATGGTGCTGAACCTCACTGTGTTGTGTCACCAGTTCTGATAATTGTTATTCATCAGGCAAATACTAAATTTGGCCAACCTAGTACACTCCAACCACTTCTTTGGTTTTTTTAGATGTGATTATGGAAACTTGCTTATTTGCTTGTGTAATTGATGGATTGCTACCTTAAATGCACAAATTAGACTATGTTGAAATTTAATTTTAAAATAGTGTTTAAATTTTCCCTTGCCTTTCTCTCCCCTTAAACATCTTCCTTGATCATCCTATCTTACTACATATATTTATGCTTGAACTTTATCTTACTTTCATTTAACAGCATTCAGTCTTGGARCCGGAAGCAAATCAGATTCGTGCATCCATTTTAGACATGGCCCACTGTATAAGAACTTTCACAGAGGAGATCTCGGATTATTCCAGAAAATTAGTTGGAATTGTTCAGCAAATAGAAGGAGGAGAACAAATAGTTGAAGATGGAGTTGGAATGGCCCATACAGAACATGTATGCTTTTTTCTTTCCCACAAGCATTGTGTATTTGTTTTTGTAGCTTGTGTTTTGTTTTTCTTTAAGGTTGTAATAAATGAAGACTTTTTGGAGCAGTAAATTATAACATGATTACAATATATCTAATTTTAAGGAYGTTCTTTGGGAATTACACACCTTCTGTAAGACAAAAGCCTTAAATTGTTATTATGGAATCAGTGTAATTTGAACATACTTTGCACTTCTCGATATTGAGGCTTAAGACAGCAGATGGAAGGGGAATTTCTAGACCACCGCAGTGTTTTTTGTCGATGTGGAAACAGATATACAATAGGGAGTTGTATAATTGCAAATATAATATTGAAGTATCATGACAGATTGTCACAGTACCTGAGGACAAATTGACATTACTGAGCTTTTTTTGGTCTTTGTTAGTAGTAATTTTCTGTAAAGTGTGTGTACACTCGCTCATTTGTATATATGACTAAGCTACTTGTTTATCCGAAGTGCTGCTTGGAGTAACTTCTTGGAGGATCTTGGTCTCAGGGCTGATAAGACACTYTGTGCAACTGAAACTTGAAATGTGAGCTAGCCAGCCAGATGCGAATAAAAGTTAGAAGTTGGAATATAATGCAGAATATTGTACTTCTGGGATCAGCTATTGTCTTTAATCAAATTTCCTCTTGATCTCATGACTGTWATGTTGTAGGTACCAGGGACTGCAGAGAATGCGCGCTCATGTGTCCGAGCCTATTTTTCTGATCTTCACGAAACCCTTTGTCGTCAGGAGGAAATGGCTCTTAGTGTTGTTGACGCTCATGTGAGAGAGAAGTTGATTTGGCTTAGACAACAGCAAGAAGACATGACCATCCTGTTGTCACAGGTTTCAACAGCTTGCCTTCATTGTGAAAAGACTTTACAGCAGGTAGGCTGGCAAGCTGTAACATGGGGCAGGATATGGGGAGCTGTAAGCTAAGTTTAGCCTGTAAACTGGAAAAAAAATGGATGGTGCTCTGTATTCTTTTTTTTTCCTTTCACAATGTTAAAATAATAATGATACAGCATAAAGTGTTCATTATAAATGGATGACATAACAAGTACAACAACATCACATCCTTCCATTCCTGGAAATGCTGTGGCTGCAGCATGATTGTGTACCTTGGAGTAATGTCTAATTATTTATGGAGTGAGTGGGAAGAGAGAGAAAACTGAAGCAAAAAACTTGCATTATTTATGGGAAGGATTTTACCGATGCGATTTCCAGTATAAATGTTTGAAGATAGTTGTTTGGTGAAGCTGATAAAGAATACTGTGCTAAATAACTTTCTGCAGACCTCACAGTCTGGTAGTTCAATTGTTTATTAAACATGCGAAGAAGGTGCCTATTTAATAGTACCAAATTGAACCATTATGCATTTAGTTTGACAGCAGAAAGTAAATTGCACATGCAGCAAACAGTAAATTGAATGTGACAAATTAATAATGTATTATAAGTATCTTTTAAATTTGTTTGGTGTCTAGCTACTTTGTTAAATGTACATTTAACTGTCACTACTTGACATTCCCATCATTAGTGCTAAGTATTATTCTTCCTTTTGTGTTAAGCATGTTGCTGTATGTTGCAAAGTGCTGTTGTAGTCTAGCTGCTAAAATGATTTATGAATGATATGAATATATAAATTATACTACAGAGTAATAAAATAAATACTTATTCCTAGAGAACTAAGAGAGGTCAAAGAATAACTTAAAAAATGGCTGAACTTTTAAATATTTGCTAGTATTAAGGAAGAATTGCATTTGTGATTTAAGTAGCGTTTTTTTTAAATGTTAATTTGCTTTAACAAAAATACTAAAAATGATTTATTTCTTGCCATCATACTTGTTTTGGTTGTATTAAGTAAGTTACTGATGGGAGGGGGTGCTTTTGTTTTTTGTCTGTTTAGGATGACTGCAGAGTAGTGTTGGCCAAACAGGAAATTACAAGGCTACTAGAGACACTACAAAAACAGCAGCAGCAATTTACAGAGCTTGCAGATCACATACAGCTG
This sequence comes from Rhea americana, assembly GCF_003343005.1. NCBI lineage: Eukaryota > Metazoa > Chordata > Aves > Rheiformes > Rheidae > Rhea > Rhea americana. Next base: position 2,306,281 of record NW_028186945.1, on the reverse strand, counting down.
GATGCTAGCATACCTGTTACTTTTACAAAGGTATTCCTAATCTTGTGAAAACACAACTATCATTTTATGAAGTTCTACATGTCTTTTAAAAGAAAGCAAGAACAATATACCTCTTTAACATGCCATATTTGTTGAAGCAAACATACAGAGTTCAGCATCAGTTACAGCCAAAGTGTCGTACCRTATGATGAGTGCCATCTGGCATTTGAACACCAAAATAACTCTGTTGGAGTTAGTGTGAGAAATAAGCATTCATTTAATATTAGCTACATCAGTAGCTTTGCAATATAGCTGCTTTCTTCTAAATATTCAACGTAGTTGTCATGGATTTTAAGAACACTTTTCTTTGGAAACATCCCTTTTGTTGTGCATTCAGATCAGGAACCTGCCACTTACAAAAAAGACAAAGATGTGTGGAAAATGAGGACAGCAATCACTTTTGCTGAATGCATATTTCTTGAATGTTGCACACCTGTTATAAAAACAAAAATACCAATGTGTTTCAGTTCATAATCAAGATATTTGTATATTCATTTGCATTCTTTCATTCTGATTGAGGGAAGGAAGGATAGGGTCTATTGTTACTGTGGCGAAACTGAGGATTTAACTACTGCTGTTGAAGTTTTTCCTATAGGAAATAGATACTTTCATATGGTTTCTGTTCTAATATTAATTAGCATTGCTCTCAGCATCCGTGTTCTGTATGGCTCTCCAAGAGATTTCATGCTGTGTCCTTCTAGTAAAAATAGTTTTAATGTTTTGTTTCCATTGGTTCTGCAACAAAGTAGGTAATTCAGAATTGGTGTGTGTTTTCCATTGTGCAGCTTTTCCTCCAGATTCGTCATTAATTGCTGTTCTTAGTTATTGTTCTCAGGGTAGTTATTAATGTTCTTAGAAGTACCTACATCTTGTATTTCAACATGCAGTTTACTTTAGCAATACACATGTTCCAGCAGTASGTATCAGAAATTCAATTTCTGACAAATATCTTGTTTGGAATGTCAATATGTTTCAGTTTCTGTGTAATTTATCTACCTCAGGTATGAAGGTGAAACTTTCAGCTAACAAATCTATAAATGTGACATTTTCATCTCTACCCCTTCTTTCCTGCATTTGGCAGAGGCAAGAGATAACTGGGTGGAGGAGACCTCTGTCTGCAAACCTTTGGTTAAATCTAAGTGATGTTGCATATGTGAAGCAGCATGTATAGCTTTTGCAGAAGACTAATTACACATCTGTGCTGTTTCACAGGACTGAGACTAGCATGTTGAGTGCCCTCCCTCTCTTGTGCTCAACCTATATATCGCGCTCGCACTCGCTGTATTTTGCCTTCCCTCACTAAGAGCTGTTAATCTGACTCAGAAAACCTTGATCAGGAATTTCTGAGCATTTGGAAAGAGAATGGTTGCAGCCAGCTTGGCTACACTAGGAAATATGAAATTCTAGCTCAGGGAACTCTGTCTTCAAAGGTCTTTCCACGTTTCAGCATTCTTGGGAAAGAAATGGGGCATTTGTTGTTCTCTCCTGTGATAGATTGGGATGCTCACCAAGTCATGTGAAGCCTAGATYCAAAGTTTCAAAAGTGCCAAAGCAAATGTCATTTTTCACAAAAATAGCGGTAGTCATGAAAAAGCAGAGTGGAAATAACAGCTTCAGTCTATTTTGTTACTTTTTTGTGTTCCCTTACTTTTGATGTGAAACTTAAAGCTCTCTCTCTTTTTTTTTTTTTTTTTTTTCACAGTGGTCTTTCAGGACGCTGTCATGCTTGTGCCCATTGTTCGGGGTATGCAGTGAGGCTTGTCGTACCTGAAGGGTCTGTGTCTGGGAATAAGATCAGATTTTGGGCAGCAGTGAAAAGGGATTTATCTTCAGATCAAGAACTGATCTCTTGCTCTGTTGAAAGGTCTCTCTCAGGATCTCTTAATGTGCTAAAGGCTGCATCCACCATAAAAAAGGAAAAGTATTTCAAACAGTACCAGATCAGAGGAACATGAGAATTCTATATCCAGTGAACGTTGTGGAGTTACAGGTTTAAGGTTGAGAAAGAAAAATCCTGTCTGCTGTTCAAAGTGAATGGGTTTTAGCCACAGTGTTTCACTGATTGCCTGAAAACCATAAATAGTGCTATTTCCCTCTTCTAAACCATGAAGGGAAATGCCACGCTTAAAGCACTGAAAGGAATGAATAAATTATTTGGAGACATTTCCAGGAAAATACACTAAAGGCTTTCAAGGAATATATTAGTATAAAATCTTTTTTTTTTTTTTCCAAATGTTAAGATAACTATTTCCCATAGATGCTTCTTTATACATGCATTTATGAAAACTTCTACCAAATAAGGTTGAGATTGCTTCATATACTTAGCTTGTCGGCAAAGAAACGGCTCCTCATCTAGGACTGTGATCTTTGTTTGGAGAGAGATACTGCTATTGTGTCCTGGTCAAATTCTTGGTATAGTTTGTAATGAGTAGTGACTTCAGGATGTTGTATCCATGATTAACAAATAGTTGTCTGTGTGTACTGGGCAGGAGGTTAATGATAAGAAAACTATACCTGAGACAGAAAAGAGGGCTGATTTCCTCACTGTTCAAGCTAGTATTTTGGACACTGCTTACCAACACCAATCTTACTATAATCTTGATGTTACTTGTTTTTGCACTGTTATACTTGCATCCCTTTAATTTTCCTCCATGTCTTACAACTTCTCAGAGTCTTCTTACAAGGAATGCCTTTGGATATTGCAATAGCTAAGGACACTGAGTTAAGCTGTATTGATTATTCTAGCAGTTTACTACTTGGTCTGTGTTAGAGGGGAGAGTGGAGTTGCAAATCAGATCCTGATGGCATAGCTCTAGCTGTRTAAATGGTTCCTGTATTTGTGTCTCAAGTCACGTAATGTGGATGTTTAGATGTACAGTCAAACTGGTGCGCGTTGGTCTCAAACTAGGAGAATTTGTATTTTGTACTCAAGAAATAGCATTTCAAGCACAAGAAGGAATAAAAAGCTGTAGAGGGTAAACAGTTTTTGTGTTGCCTAGCACAGTGGCACCTGGAACCTCCAGATCTTGCAAGAAAACACATGTAATGCTGCAGGGTTTTGGTTTCAACCCTGCTTCATCATGAAAACATCTAAGTACTTGAAAGATACATTTCTAGGACACACATGTTTATACTGCTTGTCTTATGGTTTATTCTTTGCTATATATTAGTAATGCCTCTTGATCTGTAATGTGCTAAAGGATTGGTAGTGGGTTGAGGTGAAGAGGCATAGCTATGGAGCTTCCTGCTAAAGAATAATTATATAGGTGTTAATAGTGCAACAAAACTTAGTGGAAAAGCTTGAAAGCCAGCAGGGAATCCTCTGGTCAGGGAGTCCTCACTAATTGCTGTGAATAGCTTGTCATAGGATTTAGGACAAGAATGACAGAAGAATTTGAAATTAAGTACAGACATGCTAGCATGAGAGTGGATGTTTTTGTAAAAGATATTAAATAACTTCAGTAGAAGTTACAGATTTGCTACAGAAATTATTGCATATTATGGCTTATACTATTGCAGGTGATGATTGGCAGGTGATAGTGCCTTCTACCTTTGGAATCCATCCATTTAATCACTTTACAAATAGTGATCATAAGCATATTAATATGCATTGAGTTTCCTAAACTTGCTCTCATTTTGTGTATTTTGTTTATTCCAGGACAACAGGGTGCATATTGGACCAAAAATGGAGATTCGGGTTGTCACTTTAGGACTGGATGGAGCTGGCAAAACCACTATTTTGTTCAAGTTAAAGCAAGATGAATTCATGCAGCCAATTCCAACAATAGGTCAGTAGCAATGAATTAAATGTAATGATTTTCTGTGCATTTGTTTTATCTGTAGAATTTGATAATTTTATGTTCATAGAGAATAAGACTATAAAACTTGAATATTTTTATCTTAGGTTTTAATGTTGAAACGGTAGAATATAAGAATCTGAAGTTTACTATTTGGGATGTAGGAGGAAAGCACAAATTGAGGCCCTTGTGGAAGCATTATTACCTCAATACACAAGGTAAGATTAATACAACTTTAAATCTTTTTGGCTCATCTTAAAATACAAGATAAACAAAATACAGTGCTAACTTATCTAAAACTATTATTATTGTTAGAAATCATAACTCTAGAAAGTTGTTATAAAGTAGCATACAGCTGCTAGATTCATGGTCTGAGATTCTAATGCAGGTGGTTGTAGTGTCTGATGAATAAAGGTGCATTCTGTAAATCCATCAGACAGTTCACGGAGCCAAACAAAATTAGAATCTCTATTAAACTGGTTTTAGCTGACAGCAGACAAGGTGCAATGTTCCAGAAATTCCTGTAGTGATAATACTTGTCAAGTATAAACTTTAAATAGCACTTGAAATGAAAATACTCAGCATTTAGAAGTCCTTGGTTGGCGACTTAAAACTTTCACAAACTTCTGACTTGGTACTGTAGTATAATATCTTGTCATAGAGTAGTTTACTAATAAAATTACTTTCTTATGAATACATAGTTCTGAATGATGTTAACTTGAAAATTTTTGCTTGCTCCTATACATGTTCCATAGTTGTTTTCCAATTTAGAAAGGAATTCTTCATGCATTCATTGAGAATTATGTAGAATACTTCAGAATGACAGACRTTAATTGAAGTATTCCATTTTGCATGTTATTTCAGCCTTCACTGCAAACTTTAACCTCTTATATCTTACCATCTTTTTATACTTCTAAAAAATTGCATTTGGGGTTTCTGTTGACCTCTTAAAACTTCCTCTTAAACATCAATAACACTGAATCATGCCTGTCTTGAAGAATTGTAAGCCTGAGGCACTGTCTAAACAGTTTACAGTGATCTAAGAGTTGGTAGATCCCTATAGTAAGGTTCATCTCCACCTCCCTGCCGCACACACATGGTAAAAGTTGATGAGTTGAAATTCTGTCCCCTAGTTCTGCYTCCCTAGCTGTGGTCTCTCTGGCATCTCTGTTACCTGCTATAATGGATAGTAAAATCTATGCTGCTATGTCAAACACTTTGTTAATAGGAGTCCATAATTTTCCCTGGCTTGTGTAGTCCTCTCTAAGTATGTATGGGAATGGTAAGGAAGGGGTATTGATTTGGCTGAAGCTTATAGGTTTTACAGCCAGTTCAGTTAAATTAGAATAGAGTTGTGTGGGAGTCTGAGCATAAATGGATCAGGAAATGGTTTAAACTGATGTATTTAATTTACACAAGGTAAATCTGTTTTTAGACATAAGTGTCATAACCCTTATGTTAGATGAGGCCAAAAACTTAAGTGTGTTTTTCTTTTTAGAGTGAAGTCTAGTGTTTTTAGAAAGTGATAGGCACATAAGGCGTTTCTCAATACTCCTGAAGTGCACTGCTGAGACACTTCATTTAGAGAACTGTGTTAGAAATAAAAATTTGTTGGAAGCTAACACAATCCAGTGTTTATGTTTGAGTGTCTAAAACTTCTTTTTCTTTATTAGCGGTGGTGTTTGTTGTTGATAGCAGTCATAGAGATAGGGTCAGCGAAGCACACAGCGAACTTGCAAAATTATTAACAGAGAAGGAATTGCGGGATGCCTTGCTGTTGATCTTTGCCAATAAGCAGGTACGTATGGTTCTTTTTTTTTCCTCTCAGTTACTTCTTTGTCTTTAGTTTGTGCAAAAAATTCAAACTTTCTGAACCCTTTGCATAGGCAAGATATAGGACTGTGGAAAGGATATAATGTAGATGTTTTTCCTTATGTTTAAAGCTGGTAAAATAAAGATTCAACAACCAATTTCTGTTTTATGATAAAAAAAAAATATTCTTAACAATTTGATCTGGCTCTTCAGTTTGAAAATTGTGTGTATGACTTGCAGTCATTCTCAATCTGAGCTATCAGTTAAAATATCTCAAACATACTGCGAAAGAATAACTGAGTTTATCTATCTGGTTCTGCTGCAGGATGTAGCAGGTGCACTTTCAGTAGAAGAAATCACGGAACTGCTGAGTCTACACAAACTCTGCTGCGGCCGGAGCTGGTATATTCAGGGTTGTGATGCCAGAAGTGGTACAGGACTTTATGAAGGATTGGACTGGCTTTCAAGACAACTTGTGGCTGCTGGTGTCCTGGATGTGGCTTAGTTTCACAGCAGTTGCAGTTTAAGATTGTAGTTAGTTTTTTTTTTGTTGTTGTTGTTTTGTTTTGTTTTGTTTGCACGATTTAGGATGTTGTAGATGGGTCTGCTGTCTGAAGAGGGGACTTTATTTCACTTGGTGGTTACAGAAACACATAAGCCTTTCATCCTAGGTTTGATTGGTTCAGTAAATCTGTGCAACTGTTTGTGTTTTTGAAATTTGATACATTTAATGTGATGGGTTAGTTAAAAGGGTGCCTTGAAATTCTTTTTGGCAAAATTAGGTTGTTACAACTCTTCCCTGATAAGTATGTGCTTTGGAGTTCACCTGATAATCATGACATGGTCACAGTAGCTAGTGGATATCAGAAAATTTGAGTGATTTAGAAATACTTYGCCAGGAAACCATTCTAAAAGTTCATCTCAAGCTATTTGGAATAGTAAATTCTAGCTGTTGGTCAGAAACAAATGGTGCTACTTTTAGTATCTTAAATGCATTCACCTGAAGTTGGCATTGAAAATTACATGTGAATATGCTGTAAGAGAAGAACATCATTTCCCTCCACACCTTATTTATTAACTTCCCTGTTCGTTACCAGAAGAAAAAGGAGCATAATGTATTGAGGAGGARTTGAGCATGGGGAACTGTGTCGCGGTGCTGGTGGGCTGTGGCATTGCCTAGTGCACGTTTGGTGTGGTGAGGGAAGAGTTGTTAAAAGTGGGCATATGCTAAATTATTTATGGACAGAATATAGCGATACTGAGGTGGGGGTGTTTTGTGTATGCTTAAGGACATCATCTGTCTTCAGATATCAGAGATTTAAGTTTGATTCAGGAAGTCAAATGAAGCTTAAAAAAATTTCTAAAGAAGCAATGTGGTGTAACATCAGTTAAGCTATGTACTTTTATGTAGAGGTCATGCTTCCAGAATAAGGTAGTAGCCTTAAAATATTAAATAACCTGTTGTAAAACCAGCATACAACTAATTATAACTCTTACTTAGAACAGCAGATGTTAAAACGTGACGTAAACTTTCTGTATTTAGATTGTGTTCATTCTTACTATATCTTCTACATGAACTGTCAGCAGTATCTCTATTTTTAAAGGTAATTCATTCAGAAACCAATGAAATATGGATGTAGCMTTCTTTAAATTTAAAGAAGGTTGAAGTGACTTACTGATGTSTCCTTTTTTGCTGTGCACACAGTTMATTTATCTGTCTGGTATGCACACCTAGTATAGAATCTTCTGGCCCTTCTTTCTCTGCACAGCCTTTGCCAGTTGAAGAATCTATGCCATGCACCACTGCACATCAGTAGAGGAGTTACGACTAGCATAGCCAATAGATCAAAATCACATATCATTTTTCTTCCTAGGGTAGAGATAAATAGGGAGAATCAGCAGAAGTGAGCAGTGTTGTTTCACAGAGTTCTTGTTTCTTGTTTTTTTTGCCATGCTGAAAAGCCTATTTATCTGGTGAGGGCTCTGAGCCCTGTCTGGAGGAGAAAATGCATCTCATCATCAGTGGCTATGACTAATGTAGTAGTATCAATTTTCTGATGTTTTCTCACTACATACATTAGGTAAAGCTAAGAATGTATGAACAAGTAATTTAGTACAATTGCACTTTTTTGAGAGGAAGCAGTGGTGGTAACTACTCCTTTCTCATGATAGTTGCTTATAGCTTTCTCTTACTTAAGTTTAGCACCATTTTTGTGAAGTGCAGCTGCAAATTTAGCAAGATTAATGACTTGAGATTAAGAGCTGCTGGAAAAAAAACTAAGCTTTAAAGTAGGTGTTTGTGAAATAGGCTTACATGCCTACAGACATGTACAGATGCAGAGAAGGAGTGGTTACTCTTTCCTTGGAAAACACTTTAACTTTTGTACATAGTTTACAACTGCTTTGCTGTTGCACACCAACTGAAAATTGTTCATCCTTCCCAGCCTGCAGCTTCTTGCACAGTAGACAGCTGGCTGCTGTGACCTGAGTATTTGCTTGGCCTGTACTGCAGAGCTGTTCCAGATCTAGTTAGAGCTGACTGTCCTTTTAYAGCTCTATTTATAAAATATGAACAAATTCTGCTAAGTGTGAGAGTTACTTTGCTGGAACACTTCTAACAGAAAACACATGCATTCTCTAAAATCCTGAACCTGAAATTTTGTTTTAGTTGGCTCAAGCTTTGGAAGCACAAGCCTCCAACTATTAGCTGTAGTTCTAATTAGAACTTTAAAATGTTCAAGGTGACCAGTTTGCTTTTTCTGTAACAGTACATTTGGAGACAGATACTCACTCATGTATATTTTTGAGTGCAAAAGGATTGCTTGTGACACRTGTGGAATGCTACCATTAAAGTGTTTTTAAGTGGAACTTATTTAAGATGACTTCAAGTAACTGTGAAAAATGTTGCGTTTGTGAACTCTTCTGTGTTAACAGGTACACATGGAGGTTTACTTGTATTATAAGTTAATATTATATATAAACTGTTTCGGTTGTAAATTTAAGCTTGTTTCACCATTTTTATTGAACTTCTAGTTTTTAGTGTACTGACTTATGCAATGTGTAACTGGAATATTTCCTCAACTAGAACTTACGCAAACGTTATAACTACATGGATTAGTTGAAAGACTGAACAAATTTTCGTAAGATTTTGATTTAAATGTGAACCTGAGTAAATACAGCATTCAGTAGTGGTGTTGTGGCTTTCTTTCTGGTGTAAAAAATAGTAAGTCTAACCTAACTGAAAAATAATGCTTTATCACTTGATAAGGCATTACTGTATGTTACCTTCAAATTTATTGTGGATGGAGTGGGACTTGGGTTTTCTTCTGGAATAGTCTTTGTTCTCATCTGTTTGAATAGGTGTAGATGTTATGTAGTAATCTTTGGAAAGAAATGGCTCTTTCAGTGGAAACAGTTGAGTTGCTGCAGTTCAGCTGCCCAGAAAAATTAMAGGTTTTAAATTTTTTTGTTGTTGTTGAAAGAGTAAAGAAATTTGCTGAATTTTCTCCTTTTTATTAGAAGTAATTTAAGAGTAGAAATGTTATGTTTAACGTACTGTAAACATTTTATCCCTGAAGATAGCCTTTATTTTACTGAAGATAAGTTTCTTAATGATTGCAGCTTTTGAGGGAATTAATTTGATGAGTATCTTCCTTCAAAGAAATGGTATGAGATTTAAAACCACCACCATCTACTGCAATGATTTGGCTAGACTTATTTTACTTCCTGAAGCTGTAAACAGCTTCATTATGCAAAGATGGAAAACTTGAAATCTAATCTGTTTGTACTCKTAACTCATTTCAGGAATAAGTACCAGAGTCATTCTAGATCAAACTTGAATTCTACAGCAGGAATCAGTGTAATTAGTAATCATGTAACTAGTTATCAGCTAAAAACCTGTGGTCTGGGCATTCATAAGCTTGGAAGAAATATATATGGTTAAATACAGAAAAAAAATCTGTCCCTTTTACTACTTCAGCATTGCAACTGAGTTAATACAAAAGTCAGCAAATAATGGCATAGTAAGAAGAAAAATATTGCCTAATGGATTATATTCTCCTAAAGTAGTATAGTTTAAGACTACTAATGCTGTTTTACCAGTCCTTTGTTTTGTGTTTGGAAAGCAACAATAAATGCTAAAGTACTTATCTGCTGATGTGAACAAAAAATGAGCATAGAGAAATACACCTTTTAAACCACTTGTGTAGTTTTATTTGCAAAGTTAGGATGTTATAGCTCCACATTCAGCTGCTTTTGGTTGAGGGGAAAAATGGGATGTCTTGAACTTGAGGATCATGAAACCTTCAACAATTTTTTTCCACTTGTTTGACAAGTTATCCATATAGTTAAATTAACTAACTAGGATCTCCTTTTATGAGTCCTACAAAGAAATTAAGCTTAACTTTTACCATTTTATTTACGGTTTACTTCCAAAATTGTTACAGAGCTACTTCCAGATGTTAGGTACTATCAAGATTCTTAGTTACATGTGCAGAATTGTAACAAAGCGTAAGGATCTCTGCTGCAAAAAAAAAAAAAAAAAAAAATAGTGTGTGGGCCATCATGAGTGGACTTCAAGTTCTATTTAACATCTCATATGAAAATGACCTGAAGTGATTGGAATGCTTGGTTTTATAAATCAAATCAGCACAAATGTGAACTCTTTGGAGTCTTGCACTACTGCAATGGTCAAAGTTAAGATTACTGTATTTAGAGCAGACTTAGTTACCCAACATAGTACAGGACCATATTTAGCCATAGGTTCACTACAGCTTGAAGCTGGCTGAGCTTTCCTTGAAGACTGCATCAGAACACCTGACAAGCTCAGTTTAAAATAAGTGATGGTAATGACCTCAACTGAATAGATACTTTAGTAGAAGTAATGTTCGGTAAAACTTCAGGTAAAAACAAGTTTGAAACAGACTCCTAGGGATAAAATAATGAAGATAAAACCTTTTAAAGATTAAGTACCACTTTGGCATTGCCAAACTAGTTGCATGAGACTTTATGCACTGGCATTCCAGTAACTGATCGCTGCTCTTTCAGCCTAATCGACATAATGTCAAACATCTGCAACTATCTAWAAGGACAGAGGTAGATTGTGTTTTGCTGTGACATGTCTATAATTTAATCATGTTTATATATCCAAAATTAGATTGAAGAGTTTCTATTTATTTAAAGCTAACTAGTTTGCCACAGAGTTCATTGATGTGAAAAGGGTTGATTAAACATGAAATCTAAAAAAAAAAGGGGGGGTAAGATATCAGCTAGATACTGATACTAATTAAAAACATGCATAGAGATACAAGAACAACAGTAGACATTGTAAGAAATGTGTATGATTTTACTTTAAAATACAAAATTACTAAAAAGAGAGACTTGTGGCACTTTAGGTACCTAAAAAGTAGTAGAACTGATGGCTGCTGTGGCCTGGGGTTTCTTGCATCCAAGAATTATGAAAAAGTTTTTCCTGGGTCCTTTTGGGTCCCACAATGCTGAGGGTTTTTTTAAGCTGGAACCTTCAACTCCTAGCTTACTTCACAGTGATATTAATGATGCTGATGTCCTCATAGGGTTTGTCAGTTTTGGGATTGACTTTTACATTTGAGATTCTCTGAACAACTTCCATTCCTTTAGTCACCCGTCCAAACACGCTGTGCTTGTTGTCTAGCCAAGGCTGTTCAAGGGTATAGGAGGAGAAAAAGTAATTTTAAAACAGTCACATGTGACATTAAATACAAACCAGGAAGAAACAGAGCTAGAATAAGTGAGTATGAATACTTTTTATATTCAGGGTATTAAACTAAGCACCATGTGTTTGCAAACTGCTCTTTTAACAAGTGAAAAACAGTGCAGCTCATGCACATTCATATGCATTTAAACTCACCTTCTGAAAGATTTTTCTCAAAGTACTTCAGTGGACAAGTTCTGGCAATGCAGCAGCATTTCACAACTTTTTATTTAAGTGTAATTTTAGTTTGCAAAAATGCTGTTTCAATATCTATTTGCTATTCTCACAGATAAAAATGTAAGTGTATGATTGTTTTTTGTTAGTTCAGAATACTGGACAGGCAATATGGATAGTTTGCCCAATTAGCAATCCCAATATAAGCACCAAAATAGACTTAATGAGCCTTCAAGATTATGTGATAAGATGATGCTTTAAGAAATGATCTTGAAGTAAATGCTATAAGTTTTTTTATAAGAGACACCTTGAAGGATTTGTTTTGCATGTTAGATTCATATACCAAACTCTTTCTGGCTGTGAAGTTGCATGCAGTTTAAAATATTAACAGGGAAGTTTTCCAAGTAGAATACTGGTTTCTCTGTAGGGCTAARAATAGACAAATTTTAGAAGTATGTAACAGTACCAAGTCCAAAACCATAGAGCAATCTTAGCAATAGCCAAGATTATATCAAATTTAAACCAGTATATTAAAGTGTCTGCTCTACTTAGAATTCGATATGGCCCTTACAGCCTCTTCTGATCAGAGATGATAAATACCTTTTTTTAAAGGAATGTTTCAATAAAGCCAACACAGTGTACATGTGTGCAACGCTTATTTCCAAAATAGGAAAGGTTATTTAGACAGTACTATTTTCCTTTTTCACTATAAGAATTACTGTATTTACTTCTACTATATAGTTAACATTTCAGGCCTTAAATTAAACTTTTAATATTACTCACAGTTGGCACCACTGTTACAAAAAACTGAGATCCATTGGTATTCGGTCCTGCATTAGCCATACTGAGTGTGTAAGGTCTGTCGTGTCGTAAAGTTGAATGAAACTCATCTTCAAATTCTCCTCCCCAAATACTTTCACCTCCCATTCCTGTACCTGTGGGGTCACCAGTCTGAATCATGAAACCCTGCACAGAAATTGAACATGTTGCTGCATTAYCTCATAAAGATAAGATTACTCAGTGGTTCTCTGCTAGCAAGGGACAGAAATCAGAACATCTCTACCTTCTGGAAACACTTAAGTTGTATCAACTTGACTATGTTTAAAAAAGCCTTACAAGGAACATCCATTCGGCCAAGAAATGCATAAAATCATAATTCAAGCAGGATTACCAAAGTGATCTCTCTCTCATATTCCAGATTTTTTCTAACTTGTCAGTTGCAGAACAACTATTAAGCTACTTTACTAAGCGATAAAGCTCTTCAAAACTTCTGAGTTGTTCAGACCTTACACAAAATAATAAAACCATTCCAGAAATTCTCTGTGTAAAAGGGAAAGGTAGCTTTGGGGTCAGTTCTGTCAACATTTTCATTATGTAAACCAATCAAAAACTAACTTTTTTWAAAAGTTACCTTGATAATACGGTGAAATATGTGTCCATTGTAATAGCCATTTCTGCTGTGCACACAGAAGTTTTCCACTGTTTTGGGACACCTGAAATCACGCAATAGAAGATACAGGCTTCAATAAGTATTTAACTGTATTGTTGCAAGACCATAAAGATTTCAGTTGAGGCTGAGATCCTGTTGTACTGAGTCCTGATTTAACACTGACTTCRTTTTTTACTCCGAAGGGTGTTGTTGCTGGAGTTGCAGTTCTTTGCAACAGCTTGTTTGGTTTGGAAAAATAGATTAATAGTCAGAGTGTCTRTCTACACAGATTCAGGCAGCCACATGCACGTTTTTCCCAGGAAACCAGCAAGCAGTCACGTTGAGTCTGTAAGCTGTTCAGCTACGTGAACAGTGACAAGGGATATTAGTTTGGGCTTAGTGATACTCTAAAACACCTCCTAGACCACAGCACCAATTAACTGCTGGAACACACGAGTACAAAAGTAGCATTCACAGCTTTATTCCACTAGCGCACAGCATAGATTTAAGGGGCATACAAAGTTATGTCTCCTATCCTCTCCTTTATTTATTAAATTCATCGTGAAGAAATTTTAATTTCAGAACTCAGCTGGAAGGAAACGCTAGAACAAAAAAAAGCATAAACCTGGTAGTGTTGTATTTAATCTAAAAARAATGAACATAGAACATTGTAGCAAAGCACCCAGCAATACTATTCATGCAATTATACTTGACACACAGGCATGACAATTTTTTAAAAAGTCACAAATATGTAGCTTGTTCCRTCAGTCATTCATATATGCTATACCATTACTGCGACCCATAGGCTACAATTATGAATTCCAGGAGCTAGGGCTCGAGACAAGGACACATTGGTGAAGAATGCAATGGAAGACTAGCAGCCTCGTAGGGTAGAATTAAGCTGGTGCTGCATTAGCTGTGCTAATGATAAAAGATGAACTTGTGATTAATAGAGACTACATTTAAATGGCTTAAAAGTTTCAATGTATTGATATATCAAACCTGACAATCTTATATAAATCCAAGTGTTGCACAACACAATCTTTCCATATGTTAGTAGCATTGTGAAGGAGAGATGCTGACACATTGTAAATAGTCAGTCATACTTAAAACGCCTTTTCAATGATATGCCTGTACTTGGATAGAGACAGCACTGATGTTATACGCTGGTGTAAGTTTTATGTTGCTTTTGAAGGAYGAGTTGCAATAACATAAAACGTAAGAATACAACAGCTACATTTGGAAACTGTGAACAGTATTATTCCTCTGGCTTACATGGACCTATTGTCAGACCTACTACTACTGCCATCATCATCATTCTTTTTCAAGATAGAATGAAACATCACTGCTTAACAATAATACGTAGCATACACGGAAGAGCATGATGCCCTATCCACACCTGAGGTTTGGAGGAAACTAAATAAAGAAAGGGAAGGAGTAAATGCCCCAAACAAGAACTTCCAAAGAGCAAAATCCAGGAAAAACACGTAGGATGAGAGCAAAAAAACCAAAACAACAACAACAAAAAAAAACATCGCAATCATAAACGGATGGACAATTTGGTCAGATGCAACAGTCTGAAATGCTATAGCAACACTCTTAAGCTGTTTTTTGATCTATGACAATAAAACAGTTTCCTACCAATACTGTCCCATCTTGCCTAAGCCCCCGCCCCCTTAACGCAATACCCCTTATTGCCTCTTTCCATCTTCTTTACTAAGCAAAGGACAAAACGTATCATAGCTAGCTGAGGCTCATGTGACAGACCACTGTTGTCAGACTACAGATACAGTGATTGAATTTTGTTTCCTTTAGCAGGGTACTAACTAGTCTTTTTTTTTAATCCAGCCTCCAAATATCATGTAATTTTTAGAAAGTAGCTGTCTTTCAGACTGCAGTCCTCCTGCAAATAYAGTCGAAATAATTCAATTGAAAGTAATTAGTAGAAAAACAAGTGATAGGCAACACAGGAAATATATTGTGAATTAGTGCCCCCTCACTGTTACTTAGACCTATTTTACCCTAGTTTACTTCTCATTGTCACACTCAGGTAGCCTGCTCTAGATGGTCCTGCCTGAGCAGGAGAGTTGGACTAGATCTCCAGAGGTCCCTTCCAACCTCAACCCTTTTGTGATSCTGTGATTAAGAAACAGTGAGGAAACAAAGCCAGAAGAAAAGAGGAGGATGAGAACCATTCCTAGCTTGGAATGCATCTCTTGGATACCAATACTGAAAAGCACAGAGGGAAGGAACAACAACATAACAGAAAAATACCAAATACATACTCAACAGGAAAAAGCTTGATGTGAATGTCTCCCATGCTTGTGTGGATAATGGCACTGTCTGAAACTCTTTTGGGACCTTCTGCCTGAGTAGCTGCCATGACCTCTTCTTTAGAAGGTTTCTCATTAAACACATCTCTGTCGGAATCTGCGCTCTTTGTATCTTCTGGTTCACGCTTAGTAAACTGAAGAACAAAACCCCAGAAAGTTATTGTTCATTTTCTTTATCTTACACAGTGCTCTGCACCTGAGACATCAGTGTGATCATTCAGACTGCTAAACACCCAAATGGATTTGAAACGTAGACAGAATTCACAGATCCTTGCATTTCAGCATTAGGTGCGTGATCAGCACTTCCAGAGCCACAAATTCCAGTACAACTACTTGTAAATCCAAGCCACTTTTTCTAATCTCTCTGCATCTTCTACTTCCTCTCCTTTTCAACAGAAAGCCCACACCAGTTCAGCACCGTTGTTTAGAGAAGACTGGAGAATACCGATGTGGCAAATCTTTTGGCTTCATTGCAAAGACATCAAGTTCTCTTATTCCAATACTGCATTAATATAAAATTACAGAYAGAAAAGCAAACTTAACTAAAAATAGGAGAAATCTCAGAAATGAGTTTTTTATAACAGTTCTTAAAGGAGCAAGACATGAAGTTAGTATCAGTGAGTACACAGCCATCAATACACTTACATATCAAATGGCAAATACCAGATTTCTGCATGCATTCATTTTTTCTCTAAAACATGCCACGCAGTCATGTTTTCTCTAAGAATGTATAATATTTCCAGGTTTCATCCAACTGCACTATATTGTCACACAAACCACACAAAGTAACTACACAAAGTTTTAGGAAGTATGCTATCTGTACTATTCAGAGCAGTATACTCAGTTCTATAGTATAGACTCACACATACCACAGAGGAGTTTTAGGAAGAGTATACTATCCTACTCTGTAACCTAAACCAATCCAAGCACAAATAAGCCGACGGACACTCTGACCTCTAACCTCCACTGTGATCACATCCCAGATTAACCACGAACTACTCCAGATTGCTTATTCATTGCATCTCATCCAAAATCTAAATTGTGAAAAAGGAAGATGACTCGCATCTTTTTTATCATTGCATCTCATCCAAAATCTAAATTGTGAAAAGGAAGATGACTCACATCTTTTTTATTTGCCCATAAGGCACTTCAGTGCTACATAGTCCTAATGCTGCTCTGAATTTAATTTTATACATAGAGTTAATTATTGTTTTTCATTGGTGTGGGATACAGTCAGGATTTTAAAATGTTCTTATGTTAGTTTCTTAAACTACACCAAAAGCCTATGCCTCTCACAAAGAACTGTAATTAAGACAGCCAAAGACAACAAAATGTTTTAATGGCTTCAGTAACCTAGTGAAAAGACAGTTAAAGACTACGAAGCTCCTCTTAGTCAATTTTTAGTCAGTTCAAGCTAAAAATTCGAGAATATACTTGTAATTTAAGGAGATGCCTCTGAAAAAAGTTGTGTTTGCAAAGGTTCAATACAAAAAGCACTGAAAAGGCACAAGGAGAAAACTGAGAAGTAATACACATTGAGAAAACATCAATACAAGAATGGAGTCATTCAAACAGAAACGACACACACCATATAAAACCTATTTTTTTTAAAAGCTGTGCAGATTACTGTCGGATCTGGCTGCATGTTCTGCAGAACAGGGTTTTCAGATGCCTTCATCTCTATAGTGATTGCAGCACGATGTTTCTTTGCTACTCCTTGGAACAAAGCTAGTTGCATCACCCTGATGTTTTCTTGTTTGCCCAAGATTCGAATACACCTGAAGTACAAGATGTAAAAARGTATAACTACCGTTATTTGCTCATGACACAGTTAGAGAGTCATCCCTCTGATTGCAAGAGACTCAAATAAAAATTCCTAAAGCCTTCTCAAAATTATTTTTACTGTTTTTTTCTAAAGACTATTTACAATGCTTCTCTATTCAAACTTGCTACATAATTTACTAGTCAATCTCCCTGCCCTTTAAAAACTCCACTCCATTGATCCACATTCACTTCATGTTATCATATCCAGTTAGCCAGAAATTGATGGAGCATTTTTAGTATCAAAATCCTTTCCATATTTTCTCCCCATTCTATTAAGCTTTAAACCACAACTTTTTAATAAGTGTGGGAAAATCTGATCTACAGCCTAATTTAAGGCTCCTGGGGCGGAGGGGGGAAGTATCCACAGTCCTAGTAAATTTTAAACATTCTAAAATTTGCATGAGTATAGATTTTAAAACAAACATATTTTCATATCTCTCACTGGAACTTACCTGTTAGTCTCTACATTTATGACCTTAATGCCCAACATTGTTCCATAGAGAACGAAGTGTCCTGTTTCATCAAAAACTATATTAATTAATCTTACTGCATCCACTTTCTCCAGCTCACGCTCAACAGCCATGCGTCGGCCAAACTCCATGTCTGGTAATTGCTGTCTCATCTGCTGAAGTTCAGTAAACATCTACATGAAAAAAAAAAAACCCACATAATATGAACATACTTTAAACTTTTGACCCAGCAAAAACCTACACACATGCTCATGAAATACAGAATTCAAATAAGACTAATCAGCTCTTAAAGTTATCTGAAGAATTACAGCACAACTAATGCTCTTTTTTTGGATCAACTAATAGGCATGTTGTAGTACTTAGGCCTCAAAGAAAAAAAGTACATAGTTATCTAACAACATTCTTCAAAGATCATAAATTTAATTTTTTATGTTATTATGATTTTATTTAACAAAGATAAGTCTAGCAATACAAAAATATAAGCAAAAAACAAAAACTCAGTTTCACAGCTAATATATATTAGTAAGAATTAATTTTTGGTAAGAATAATGTAAAAGCCAAGGAAGAGAACAGGGAAAACCTCTCTTCAAGAAGAACACAGAAATGAAGCTCAACTTTCAGAAACAGGTGACAGTGTATGTGAATGTACTTGCTGGTAAATAAATTCAACTAAATAGATAAAAATCCTCAAAAAAAAAGAGAAGCAAGACTGAACTCACACTCAGAGATTCATCAAAGACTCTCATGAGCTTCCCCGTCAAGAACCGGAAAATTCTGACTTTTCTGTCAGATCCAAGAGTGGCCATTTTCTTGCCATCAGGTGAAAAACTTATACTGGATGGGTAAGCCTTGCATTTAGCAAATTCGTATAAATCAGTATCTGTTTTATACTCCCAGTTCACATTCTTGGGAAATTTATATTCATGAGGAGTACCAGTCCAGTACTCAATCATTCCAGATTTGTCAGAAGACACAACTACTTTGTAGATAGGGTTCAACCGTATCTGAGTAAGAGAGGATGTATGGAGTTTATCAAAAACATGAAGTGGCTGGTTATTTCCTCGTCCATCATATATGAATATTTTTCCCGTGCTCTTCTCAGATGTGGCAACAGAAGATATGGCATCTCCAGGGCAATATACCCACTCACATTGGCCAGGGTAGTAGCTGCAACAAAGAGTGGAAGGAAAAAAAAAAGAAAGAGAGAAACAAGGAGGATTTGTTTTACTTATGTAAGAACTGAATTACACTATCAACTCAAAACTTAATATTAGGAGCAAATTTTGAACCTTGTTTACTAGCCTTGCTAATATCTGATCTGCTAAAATTGAATGGTGCTATTGCCAAGCTGTTCCAAGGAACACAGATCAGTGGATGGACCAGTTAGCCAATCTCTGTTGTTCCCACATTGTTTCATAAAGAGGCTGTGACAGACAGCTGACATAGAAGAGCATGGGTAAAAAAGAAAAAGGATGGRAAACCACATGATAGCACCAGCGGCATTAAAAATTACTACTCAGTTATTGTGATTCAGCAACATTTATCTCCTGCCTAGAATGCGATTAGCACTTCAGTGCAAATGAAAACAACAACACTTTTGCCATCTACTTAAGGAAAAGTGCAGTTGGGTCTTGCAAAAAATAAAACACTTATAAATTTATTAACAAGAAATCAGTGATACTAAGACAACAAGGCTGTACTCTGTAAGTGTTCTGAATGAACGCATTTGCTACTAGCAAAAATATATGCTATAAATAAAGTCAGAGATACAGTCAATAATCAAAACTACTATAGTCAAAACTACATGACAGACCACAAAGATATGATAGAAACTCCATAGGAAACTCTTATTTAGTATCCTTTCACAGATTAAACAAAAACCAAGAACTGACAGATACTAATCATTTGGATTTTTAATACTTTTCTGGCAAAAATTCTCAGAAGGGCTATTTGACGCTTTCTTCGGAAAAATGGTTGTTTCAGTAACAGAACCACAACTTTTTATCGGGTTCACAGAAGGGATAAGAAGCAAAACAATTGCACTAAGTGTGACATCCCATTGCTGTGTGCTATTATCCAAATTTCTACGTGAACTAGCCCTTCTCCAGATCACTGAAAGAAGCATGAAATACGGAGATYTGCAGATAACTACATTGTATAGATTAGTTAAAACTGAGAGAATCCGAAGAATCTGAGATGAAGCTAATCAACCATGAAACAYAGTGACACGTATGTATCAAAGCAGACAACGCAAGACAACGCAAGTTGAAAGGATCACACAGAACTGATGAATTCTACATTAAGTGTAGCAAGCCTGAGCAAACAGCCATGAAAAATTTATCAGGCAGGTCAACAGAAACTATTTGCTCAATAAACAGTAATGCAGAACATAAAGCAACAAACTCACTAAATTTTAAGAATGGTATTCAGAACAGCATTTGTATTACAACCGTATCTTTTCACTTCTTCATTGGAGTTCACATCAAGTCAAACCCAATCATCTCTGGAGGAAAAAAAAAGGTACTAGAGGCAAGGGCGGAGGAGGGAAATCTTAAAAAGAAGAAAATCTTAATCAYTGAAGATGAGAAAGACTCTTTAGAGAAAACAAACCAGGAACATACTATAGACAAATATTACAGGTAGTGTTCCTACCTGTAATCCCTGAGGTAAAATTTTAATCTATTTTGCTTCAATTTCTCCTGAATGCTTATATAGCAAAAAAAAAATCCTCTACTATAATGTCAAATTACGGGGCTTTTTATTGTGGAATAAATACAATAGGGTATGTATTCTTATATCAATTTAAAAATAAATTTATTCTGTTTTGCCCTATTTTATCAACTTTGTGCTAATTATACAAGACTACTAAGCATAAAACACCAGCAAAAGCTAAAGATTAAGGCTAACTGGAATTTTTCCACAGCTGACAGACAAGAGAGAATCTTTTCTCATGGGTTAAATACATTATCTGGAGATTGTTACTAACACTATCACAAGCAAAGAAACTAATATAAGCATTTATATAGAGATTCTGAAAGGTATTCAGATACTGTATTATTTTAGCATCTTTCAGAGCAGAGAAAGTTTTACCACTAATTTCAGTCAGGAAAGCTGTGAGAATACTGAACATTTTTGAGTTTATACTTTTATTCAATTTCAGAATTAGCCAACAAATAATAGGCTACATGGAATAAATATTTTCTGATTTCAGAAGGACTGTGGAAACATCAAATTTCTTACTGCCTTTTTCCAAATCCAATCTCATAAAAGCATGGAGTTTATTTTCCCCTGTTCCTGATGTAACTCCAATAATACCCATTCTTATTTCTTCCAAATTCTTCAGCTACATACTGTATAATTACAGAAAAATCTATAACATCATCATTAAGGAAGACAAGAATATTCTTGTATTACAAGTAGACGGAAAATGCTATCCCTAAGTCAACAGAGGACCACACATACCCTCCAAGAGCTCCCTGCTATATCAGGACTATTAGTTGGCTATGATTTTTATATTCGGTACCCAACAGCAGAAAAAAACTACACATGATCCTAACTACACATTTTGTGAAACAGYACGTCTTTGCAGGCAACAATATTTTACAGAGAAGAAAGGCATAAACCTCTTCTACTCTTAGGAAGGATACACACAGAGTCATAATTTTTTCTGTTCAACCAAGCAATCTCCAAGCCACTGGAGGYATTTCGGATTTGCTTAGCTCAGTCTGACCAGGAAGAAAAAGAAAAAAAGAAAAAAAACCCTCATGCAAAACACTCAGAAGAAAATGTAGTTTACTTACCTCTAATACAAAGTAACCCCCAACATTTTATAATCCCTAAAAATGTTTTTTTKCAAGAACTAAGTCACTTACCCAAGCTTCAGCATGTTGATCATATCGAAGTTTACCACATCAAATACCTTCATTGCTTTGTCATCTCCAACTGAACAGAATAAAGCCCCTTCTGAGCTAACAGCAATACTCTCAATAACTCCTATAAAAAAGTTAGCATATTATAAAGAATGGAAGGAGATAGCCTTCATTTCAGTACTCCAAAGAAAAGGAAGGCAGAGACACTAAATAAAAATACAGAGAGGCTTACAGCTGTYTCTCTACCATTTTTAAATTAAAAGGTCTACTTATTTTTTATTAAAAACTTTAATAACAACTTTGTATTCTGTTGTTATTTGGAAGCAGCCAAGTAACAATGAATTGCTTAGCTTCTACATAAATGGAASATAATAATTACAATGATTTTAATTTAAAATGTTTATTATAAAAACACTGAGAACAATACTATGATCTTGTGGGAAAAAAATACGTGGTCTTTAGGCTTGCATCTCTCAAAAGAGAAAAAAGCCGTAGAACTCTAGAAACCATTATAGTCATATATAATGGTGGTCTCAACCACCAAAATCACCCTGTAAATGAAACTTTTAGAAGTTTTTCCACAATACTTATTTTTGCTTGGAAGGCTACAGTCTCATATTTTGTTGTTGTATATACCAAGATGCTGATAGTTAAGATCAAGAACCTACAACTGCAATTTTTCACGTTAAACAGAGGTATTACTTTTATTATTATTATCATCTTTTTTATTGTTACAGGCTGTGTATCAAATTTGTTTCTCTTGGGTAGATCACTTCCAATAGCAGTACCTCAATTTTCTGTCAGGCCTGTTTTATGCTTAGCATGCTTAGAAGAGTTGCATACTCAACACAAACTACGGTTAAAATACTGGAACTGTAATTCAGTGACAATCAAGGCACTGATGCATAAATTATATAAACTAGAAATATTCACCACAATAAAGTGAAACGATCTGACTTGTGAAGAAATGATGAGGGATGAAGGTAGCCTGCTTAAAGTAGCACCTTTTTTATATTCTTTCTGTGTACCCTGTTCACTTATTTCTAAATTGAAACTCTCAATGTCTTGGACATTCTCCCCAAAAGCAGGGCACAAAGCAATGCAAAGGAGGTAGGGGATCTGGACAAGATGACTTATCAAGTTTCATTGCCACCTTATTCCTCATGCAGTTTGGAGCAGGATGGAACAGGACAGGGGAATGAAGGAACCTACATGGGTATCACTTTATCCCTGATTGCAATAGATGCAGTCCAGAACTTCTCTTCTCTTTGTTTGCGCTGCCTGCTCAAAATACTAAGCAAGGGAGGGAAAGAAACAAAGAAAGATAGGAGGGAAAAAAAAAGTGCGCTTCTTTATAAATGAAAAAGTAACTTCTCACCTAAGTGGCTACGAAAATGTTTAACAAACTCAATCCCTTCTTCTATCTTTTTCCAGAACTTTACATGTCCATCATGACTGGCTGTTATGATAAAATCTGTCCTGCAATTACAAAAGAAAAAAGGAAGAAATTCACATATGTTTTCACAATCCACACTGTTTTGGGGCAGTAATTTGCATCAAGAGACTACAATTAGTGCGGTAAAGAGAATGAACTTTAAATAAATTACTGTGACAATTTGTCTGAATGGGTACTATCAATCCTGAAAAAGCAATCAACTATTTTGATATACTCTTGGTTAATCTATAAAAACTCAATAGCCTGAACTTAAGAAATAAGTAACACAATTCCTTTTGACTTTGTACATTTTACTACTCTTTTAGGCTTAGTTTGACAGTAGTTACTATTTCCTAATAAAAATAAATYAATTCTATCTTAAAGGTATTACAAGAAAGCTATTTCCTCAATTGGTGCAGTTCTGCTGAATCATATTTTACTCTACGCATAGCCAGTTTCTTTTATTTCTGTACATATTGCAATAAGGATTTTAAAGGCCCCTTTTAGTCTATTTAGTCATCTTCTTGGTAAGCCCCTTCCTTTATATTTAGTTTTGAAAACATTAAAACGGCACCTCCAAACATAGTAACTTCCCATTATTAAAGTTCTACAATGAAAACTTCCCATTATAAGCAAAAACACATTTCTGACAATAATATACCATGACAAATAAGAGACTTACTTAGTACATGCTACATGTGTAATGACATCTCTGTGCATGTAACTGCGTTCATACATTGAAGCACTTGGAAGATTTTCAAGATAGACATGCTCAAATTCAAGGACTGAACAGAATAAAAAGAAAAAAAAAATCAGGAAATTTTGTGTTCATAATAACGTACCTAGCTTTTCTTCTCCATTAATTACCCTTGAATACCTTTCACGTTAGTAAAGAAGGCACWAGAACTTTGTGCTAACATAATACAAGGGATTTTCGCTGTGGTTTCATGCTCAGATTTCTAGATTCATGACAGACTAAACCTATTCAGACTCCCCTTTCAACCATGAGGCCTGCTCCTAAAACACTATTATTATTTTGGCTTTCTGAACGTGTAAAAAGAATCTTAAAAACACAAACATGCAAAGCCTGTTATTGACACCACTTCTGYCTTAATAAGATTGTTGGAAAACAGAAACCTGAGCATTTTACCTGGGAAATATTTATGTACACTACTTCTTATTTAAAGCACATCTTTCACAAATAATCTGGAAATAYAATGTCCCTGTTGGCAGAGAATGTTTTTAATAGTATTTTAAYAGAGCTTTTATGCAGATCACTGAATACCTCGTGGCTCAGTCTCCCACTATATAAATAATCAGCTGTTTCTGATGTTTCATTATATTTGAGGTACTGTGAGAAAGGGGATGATCAATCACATCTTTTTTTCCCCCCCAGAAATTAAGTTATTGTTATGAGATTCACAGTCCCCTTCAGAAATTACAATTTAAATTCTAAGCGCCRCCATCTATCCTTTTCATTGTTTAACTGGCCCACCTGAAATGAGCTGATTTACTGTTTTTTTCCTCCAATCTTTGTATCGTAATGGTTGATATTTACACAATTGCACTTCTGAATAACCTGGAAGGTTTGCACCTGATGAACAAAGGCAAACTCACACCGCCATCCCCGTAACGCCTACAGAGCCCTGCACCGCGGAGCTCACCCGAAACGCAGAGGAGAGGCTCCCCGCTGCTCGCCCCGCTTCGGCCGCGCTCCGCGGGACGGTGCCGGGGGAGCCCCGCAGCCAGCAGCGGCACGGCCGGAGCCCGGCCAGGGCTGACAGACCCCTCGGCCCGAGGGGATCTGCCGGAGCAGGCAGGGACGCGGCGTGCCGAGCCCCTCGCGGTTGCTCCCAAGGCCCTGAGGCGAAGCTGCCGCCGCGGGGCAGCGCGGCCGCGCCAGCCGAGCTCCCCCCGCCACAGGGCCCCGCTCGGCGCAGCGCCCAGAGCGGCCGCCCGCGGGCTCCGCTCCTCCCGCTACCTCGCCTCTTCTTCGCCTGCGCAGCCTCCCCCGGCAGGGGCCCGACCCAGCGCTCCTCGTCCTCCGCCTCCGCCTCGCCGCCGCCCGCGCCCGCCGCATCGCGCTGCTTCCTCCTGCGCTCCGGCTCCGCCGCCTCCATGCTGCCTTGCGTCACTGCCCCGCGACACCGCCCCCGCCCCCGCCCCCGCCCCCGCCCTGCCTTCCGGGGCGCCCCAGAGTGACGCCACCGCGGCGGCGGCGCGGCGCAGCCAGTGAACGCGGAGCGCGCGCAGACTTGGAAGCCGCCGGGCCGAGGCGCGCGGAGCTGCCATGGTAACCGCGGGCCGGGGGGGGGGAAGGGGGCGGCCGCGCCCCGGGAGCCCCTCGGAGGGGCCTCGGGGCGCCGGGCCGCCCCCAACGCGCGGGGCCCACCGGCCTTTCCCGCCTCCTCCTCTCACTGCCTCTGGCCTTCGTGTGAGGGAGAGCGAAAGCTTCCGACCTCGCYTCTCTGTGGCGTTACTGGCGTCCTGCTGCCCCTCCACCCCCCYCCCCCGCGGTGAGACCGCCCTAATTTTCCCTCTTTTCTTCCCTAACAGATTTTTTCAGGCTTACCGTGACTCTCCTTTCTCATCTCTGAATTTCTTCYGCTGTACGGTTATTCTGTATTTGTCGATGTTGAACATAATTTGCATAAAGTTTGCCTGGTCCCCTGCCTTGATTAGAGGTCTCAAGTTTTCAAGTCTCTTCGGGCCCCGACGAATTAAATATTTGTCATTTACGCACTTCAGTATGTTGCTATCCCTTATTCGTGTGTGAAAGTTGAGAACTTCACAGAAACTTTGAAAGCATGAAGCAAAACATCTTTTTCTGTTATGAGAAAAGTGGTATGGGGGAGAAATTATGGGAAGGGGAGGAGAGGATATATTTTTCCCCAGTTATATTCCTCTGAAAGGGAACAAAAAGCAATTTATGTGYGTGGACAAGTGTGCATTGTAGCTCACTTTCTAATACTAGGTTTACTTGCTCTTTAGTATTTTTATGAGATGAAAAAGTTCTTTATTTTTGAACTATAACAGACAAACAAAGCTTTCAGGTAAGGAGTATGAAAAGAGGCCTAATATGACACAAAAGTAGAAAGATCTCATAAYTGCAAGCTCTAAAGAAAATCGTCTAAACAAACGTGACACTTAGGTGTGTATACCTTRTAAAGTAATTAACATAGCACACTGTTAAGGACTGCAAGTGGATTTGTCTTGCTCCACAGAGACCTATATTGTTTTCTCACACTATGTAGGTTTTGAAACTTTTTTTAAAACCATTGCCATTAACGTTTTGAAGATCAATGATAATGAAGTGGTTATAATAATTACTTTAAACCTTTTGATTTTTTTCACTTTGTATTCAGAGATATTTATCTCGTGTAGTGTTTTTGTTTTGGTTTGATTTTATTACTGCGTGAGGGGGTGGAGGGAAAGAGGAAGGACAGGAGTTTTTCCCCCCTCTCACGTGTTTCCACTGCAGCTCGTTATTGTTAGTCTCCTCTGGGGCCTCTCAGCTGTACTGCAGATCCTTAAGGCTAAGTCCATACTGCCTGACTGACACAGTGCTCCCTCTAGCTTTTTGTCAGGATGAAAATCATCTATTCAGACTTTTTGTTTTGTTTGTCTCCTTGCCAGTTTTTGGTCCAAAACGAAAGTTTACATCTTATCTCAAGACTGCCTAGCTTTTTTATTAGCCTTCTGTGGGGGACTTCGCTGGAGGCATTTCAGAAGTCTTAATAAATTATGTGAGCTAGTTTTCTTTCATGTTATGGAGTTATTCCAAGCTCTTAAGAAAATAATGATTTTTCCTTTGCAAAAACTGTTCTCATTAGACCTTATCAGATCATGGCAATTCAGATTTTTTTTATGTTCTGTTTTTAATTATTAATGCAACAAATTTACCAGGAAAGATTATTAGAAGTATTGCTACCTTTCAATTCTCTAGTGTGTTCAGCCCTGTGTTCAGTGAGACATTATTATTTTTTGTTAGCCACTCTGCTGCAATATACTTTAACTTTGGAACTAAATTATTCATTTGTTTGGTATATTTTTCTCTGGCATCTCTTTGTTCTGAGGAAGAACAAATAGTTGATTTTGGTTTTCTGCATCATCAAGATGGCAAAGTCATCATTTATTTCTTCATTAGATCTTTATCTTCTTCACTGTCTCCTTTTAATTTCAAACTATTTGGTAGGTTCAGTCATATGTTTAAGTAAAGTATATCTCCTGAATCTGTTATGTTTAGGAAATTCTATTGGCTATTTTACCTTTAACATTTTTTTTAAGTGCCACTTTGGCCCTTGTCATTTTCCTCTTAGTTGCTGTTGTCATTTGTATTTTTCTTTATAGACTTAACTAAGATCATGTTTCTAAATTTATGTTTCTATTTGAACCAACAGCTCCTCAAACATTTTAATTTTTACCTGTGATGAGTTTTTCCTGGCCTTGCTGGTGCCCTCTTCATTCAATAGCCTGCATGTCACTCAGGTTCTTCTGTTGTTTGTTTTCTCTTATTAACCTCCAAGACAGTTGATTTTGAAACCTTTTTTTGATGTTTATTGGAAAATGGAGCAAAAGTGACTATGCAGAAGACCTTTACAGGTATATGGAAGAAGAGTGTGGCTTTGTAGGTGTGCACTATTTCCCATTGTTTTTTAGTAAAGTTATCAGAAAAAAAGAACAAAAAGAAACCCAACAAGTGCAGATCATCCACAGCAGTCTTGAAAATTTAACACTGTGATTCAATTAAAAAAAAATTATTATCTTTTTTCAAAATTGACTGCAGTAGTACAGTTAGCTGATTTTACTGGTTGGTTGGGCTGTCTACAGTTACTAGGGAATTAACTGAAAACTTCATGGATTCAAAGAGTTTGTTTTGTTACATATTTGACTTAAAGGATTCAATATCCTGTTTATAATTGTAAATCTTTGTGGTAATGGTTCTATTTGTTTGATAATAGGCAGAAAAATTACCAGAACAGATGTCAGACTCCCAGATTTTACCTCCAGAAAATATCAAGGAATCAGTGTGTCCTGTAGATGCCAAAGAAGAGCTCCTGGATGAATGTGAGAGTATTTGGAGGCAGCTGGAAGAGGTACAGCAATTGTGAACAGTAGGCAAAGTTTGTGGTCAGCTTTTCTCAGTGTTCTGTCTTTCATCTCCTCTCTCTTCCTTGCTTCCTCACCATGCTTCCCGCTGCCCCCCATGCCCCCAAATCCCCACATYCTAACAACAACACAGACAGACAGACAGACCTTCAAAAGCCAGAAGTAGAAATGCTAGCGGGGGTGAAGAATGCCTTGCAATGTCAGTCTTTGTTTACAGTGGGCTGATGTTAAGATTTAGTTAAATCTTAAGTAGAGAGGGAACATATCCTAAAACTAAGGAAAATATAAACAATTGTTGTTTGTGTTGTAGTAGTACCAGCAAACCAAGACTGAGAATCCTTCTCTCTTTAGCCTCATACAAAGTGGAATTGGTGTCCTCAGATACTTGTGGTCTTATACAAGTGAGAGACAGAGGAGGAGAATGGGAAGAGAAAGAGACTCTCAGAAGGGTGATGCTGTTTGCATACACTCATACAATCCAACAGTTATATCCTTGAGAATAAAATTTATATCTCTTGTCACATGGTCCGGTGTGCTTATAAAAACACTTTAGAGCAAGTTGTTTAAATATTTGAAATAAAGCAAAATCCCTGCAAAGATTAGCTGTGAGAGAATAGTATGCATTCATGAGGTTATTCTGGATCTGATGAAAAATCATGTTCTAAATTATGTTTTAGGAGTCTTAATTGCTTCAATTCTATTTTGTGTAGTATTTATACACTATACTTGCTTGCTTGAGTTCTGTGTTGCAGATGCAATATCAGGAACAGAACAGAATTAAAAATATTGCAAATCTTAAAGTAGATTAAAGCAAAACATTATACAGTCTTAAGACCTCAAATATAAAAAAGTCTATCTCAAAAGTAACTAAAATGTTGATATTTGCTATTGTATGTACTCTGAACAGCTGTGTTATTAAGAATTTGGCACCATGCRTATGCTAATATTGTGGCAGAGAATGTAACGTAGGAATATAYGTAYATRTGTGTGTGTGTGTACATATACACGTATGGATTCCTATGTTTTAGATGTATAAATATGTGTATTATATAGATGCATTACATATAATTATTATTTGTATGTATTATAATGTATGACCATTTTGTATTGCATGCACATATATTATACATGCTTGTGCACACCTGCACACAAATGTGTATACATAAAAAAATATATATAGGAATCCTAACATGGTGTTAGAGATTCCTGCATCTAGATATATGAAGTACTGTAATAACTTATCAACAGAAGTTTTGTTTGCCTTTAGGTTTTTTAATCTTAAAGGATATAATCTTCCTTCAAATTTTCAGATAAGAGGGAAATTAAAATGTTCAACAGTTCAACAGAAAGGCTTTGAAACTTTGTATCTCATTCCCAACAGCCCCAAAACAGTAAAGGAAATGATCACATGCAGTATTTTTGGAAACTGATGAAAAGAGTTAGGATTTTTATTATTTTTGTGATTGTCACATCATGGATGTAAGCATTATGTTTCACCAGACAATTTTAAAAAATTAAGAGTTGTTGAATTACCACCTCGGATTATGTGGTTTATGATGTACTGTTCCAATTATTGTGTCAGCGTTAGCACTTCTTACTATTTCTACTTTTATATTCCTACTAATAAGCCTAGTTCATGTGTTTGTTTCCAAACATGAACAGTAAGGTTTCMAAATCACTGCTTAGTAGTACACTCAGTAGAATGCATCCTGTGCTGTAGTGGGGCAGGAAAAATTACCGTCAGCATCAACAGGTATATAAAAAAGAAAATGTTTTAGCAGATGTCTCCTGCTGAAGTCTTGTATACCWGTGGTAGCCTGGATTTCAGACTTGATATACATCCTGTTATAGTCAATGAGATCTGATGCAGTGCACTTCTGAAAATCAGACCACTTCTGAAGCATACAGTGTATTTCTCTGCTAAACGAGTTAAAACAAAAAGCAGGTATTATAACGTGATTGCTCTGTTTGCAGAGCCAGAATAGTAGTACTGAGCTGTGTTAACTGCATGCCAGCTTCCCTATTCTATGTCCACGACTCCTGTCGCCTCCTAGTTTATCTTCTTTGTCTGTTTAGTGTCTGTTGTCTTATAAACCTTTTCTCTGTAATTGCACTTTTTTCTCCTCAGATCATACTTCCTCTCTTGATAGTTGTTGCTCTTCTACTTTTCAACAAGTTCTACATTTTTACTGTAATGTAATTTCAAAATATCTTTGCTGTTTTGAATCAGGCTCTGAGGGATGGCTTGGAGCCAAATCAATTCTTCCTTTCCCTTTACTCCCCGCCCCCYAGTAAACAATTTTTATCAGAATTTTTAACCATCATGTTTCTCTCCTACAAAAGAAAAGAGAAAGTAAACATTGTTTTTTACTTTGTTTGTTTTCTACCAAGTGTCAAAGCAAGCTAACGCTTTTAGGAACAGAAACACTGCCAGAATCAGATGCCAAGGTAAGACAATATATTTTTTTTTTTACTCTCCACAAAATCCTTTCTGTAAAGAAATGATATGTTTTCAAAAGAAGCAAACTAAGTTATCTTCATTTAGTCTCTAAGGTGGTCAACTTTGCTCTTATTAACTTTGATTTATTCTGAAGTTAGTTAGTGTCCAGTAAATGTGCAAAAGTTGCATTTAAGTATACCAAAAAGGTTACTTGCAGTCTAGCCATGCAATCTGATAACTAAGTAACACTGGCAGCAAAATGCAGGAGCATCTAACTTCTAACAGCCATTTGGACTAATTCCTAGTCAGTGTATATGTAATTTATGAAACTGTATATAGATATCTTTAGTTTTACTCTGAAACTTGTCTTGGAAATGACTATACTCTTTTTTTTCCACGTTGGTAGATATCATTAGGAAACTTATGTGCTAGAGTTAGAAATGAATTGAGCAACACTGAATGCATGAACTTGAACTGCTGGATCCCTAAAGTTTTTGAGAGCATACAAAAAGCTCACTCTATAGTCATGTGTAAATTCTAAATGTGAACCTGTAAAATAAAACTTATGTGCACTCTGAATTTGGAAGAATATAAACTATTAAACGTTTATCTGGTTAGATAGAATTCTTAAGTATTATAAATCTCCATCTAATGTGACTTCAGTAAGCACACAGAGTAGATTCAGTGTATCTGACTGAATGATTAACAAAATTACTTTTCTTCAGGGATGTATCTGTGGAATACCTTCAGGTATTTATCCATTAATTACTAACGTTAATCTCTTGCTATTAGTAAACATTTCTAAACCATTATTTACTCTGAATAAATAAAATATAAAGATGTATAAATCAAATGTATAAATACAGTCTAACTCCCTTTTTAGAACTCTGTATAAAATCCTAGAAGTAGAAATAAATTTTGTATCATTTTAGTTGAGCATAGACTCAGGACTTTATGTTTCYTTGCAGCTTCATTAAAGCACATTGTACCGTGTAATTGATACTCTTAAATTCTGCCGTGGTGTTGTGCGTTTCTTGAAAGCTGTCATAGCAAGACAATGATTAAATGGAGTTGCAAGGGCAGATTGTACTTCATGGTAGAAAATAGGGAGGAGAGGAAAAGGTTGCGTTAGACCTACTGTCAACGCTTTCATGTGATCATATTACAGTCCGAACAGTTGCGTGTATTTTCACTGAAGCTGGCAAGGAAGCTGTAGGTTTTTCCTTGCTGCAGACCTTGTCACCAATGTTTATCCCTTAATCACTTCAGTATTATAATCATGCAGTATGCTCTGTGTGGTTTTATGCCTTAATTTTGGGGACTAATTCTAGCCTGCCATTTAATGGTATACATAATGAGCACCATATTTTCCTAGGAATGTATATATGGTGTAACAGGGATTTCTGCTATTTTTTTGCTGTATATACTTTCTATTGAAAAGTGTGTCCTTGATTGAARGTTGCCAAACGGCGATGTTAATTTGTTTGTTTTAAGTCCAGCTATTGGAATATCCAAAACATTTTGTACATTTTTTTGTACAGTTTAAAGAATGGGCAAAGGGTGTTCTCAGAAGTAATGCTCCAGTATTACGAAAGTGCTGACACTAGCAGATCTAGAAAATACAAAATATTTGGTGATTATTTCTYTGGGTTTTTTTCTCTTTTTCTCCCTCTACCTAAAACTTTAGAAGTTTTAAAGATGCGCTTTTAAAAGTTATTTTGAGTAATGAAAAGCAAAACTTTAGTTATCAATTCTTGGTATTTTTTATTTTGAAATTTTGCATGATGATTCTTAGCACATTTATCTTATGTGCTTTATATTTTATTTTATAATAAAATATGTGCTTTATATTTTATTTTATAAATACAGCCCCCAATTTCAGGAAGTAGAATAGTAATAATGAGTTCTTCTTTCTCCAGAATATGTTAAAATATTAAAATAAGTACTTTTTTAAAATCAAAGGTTGTTTAGGTTTTTTCTTTAATAACCTTTCCTAGACTGGTGTTTTGTATTATTGCTCCTGTATTCTCRGTGATTACAGTGAGTTAGAGCAGTAGTTCCTAAGCATTTTTTGTGGCTCCCACATAAGTAGTTTTGATGCGTATCATCTTCAACTCCTGATTATTTGGAAAATAAACTTTTGTTTAGTCACCATACACATCATCTGCAGCCCATTCAACCTTCAGCATATATATCAGCCATACATCTAGGAAGGGGCATGTGAAGTAGAGTCATTGCTTCTAGTGRCTCATCTTTAGTTGCAATTGTCTGACATTGTAGAGGAAATGAAGAAGAAAAACTGTGAAGGCTTCTAATTTACTCTGAAAAAAAGAGTGAATAAGTTTTTTGATACCTGTAAGTGTCATTTTGAATTCTTTGAAGGATGAAACGATCTATTGGAATAGGTGYTCTTTTGTTTTTTGCTGCGTAAAGATGACAAGTGAATTTTTATCCCATTCTATCTCATTTAACTCCAATGCAACTCAGCACGCTTCAAAAGATGCTTTTTTTCTTGTTATACAGCTTTCCTTGTTAGTGATGCGAATGAAAGCATTAACAGCAGAGTATAATCAATGGCAAAAAAGAAGTCCTGAAGGTAAGTTTTCTGATTTTTTTTTTTATTTTATTTTTAATGTGTATTACTGCTTAAAAGTTTGTGTATACCTTAAATTTACAAAGTGTCTTTCATCTTGGCATTTTAAACTGAACATATATTTAAATATGTTTGTTGCTCATATTATTATGCAATAAGTACTTAAAAACAAAATGAAATACTTCCATAGTAGCAGGTATGTTTCCTTTCTGGTTGTTACACTATATYTTTTTAGCACTTCAGTCCTCAAAGTGAATTATCCTAAGACTTAATCCTATGATTGTGGACAAATAAATGCGTAATTCCTACCATTTATCAATCCGCTAAAGGGAAAGTAAGTGTTAGCAGATCTCTGGAAACATTTTGGCCTAAATCACAAAAGTGCGTTATACTGTTACTGTTTTTTTCAGGTTTGCCCTTTCTGTGATTGTTTCTTCTCCCTCTTTTATCTGTACTTCCTTTTTAGGCTAGAACTACCTTGAAAAAGAATTCTGTCTTTATGTTGTCTTTTAAAAAGCCAGTATACTTTTAATGTTTGGAAGTACTAATTATAAACTCAACAGTAGTTTACTCAAACATTTTTATCCTTGCCTCTTTTTTTTTTTTTTTTTTTAAGTAGTACGTCACAGAAGTGTGTTGTTTTATGATATATTAGCTGAAACTTTCAAGTAAACTTTTAGTGGTAAACCCACTCAGCATAATAAAATGTCTAGCTTGGATTTAATGGGGTTCAGAAATTCCTGGTCAAGAAAAACTCCTAAGAGACACTTCAGCAAATGGTAACCACACAGGAATCCAGATCACTTGTTTATCCTGAGAAGCACAAGCCACTGAGAGAGATGATAACTCTAAAAGAGTTGTCAGTCCYCATCAGTCAAAACATAATTCCTCTGTTCTTCAAGATGCCTTTTATACCCATCAGTGCTAACTGGCTTTGCTCCGTTGCATGACTGATGTGGCCAGGCACAGTGAAAATAAAACCATTCAGAGCTGGAGTGCAGGTAATGTGGCCCTTTGGGTGTTCCATTTGGAGACTCGTAAAACAGTTTATATTGAACTGTCATTAATCTTCTCCTAACATTCAGTTCTGTGTCTGCTGTCAAGGACCCTTTGGCATCTTTCAACCTGGTAAAATTTATTGGTGTAACTCTGCTATCTGCATATACATACCCATTAGAATGTTTTTGTGCCAGAATCTTGTCCTTTTTAGCATTTCCAAAATGATGGGAATATGACATAGACAGCAAGTGGAGATTTCTAATATTTTGTAACTTGGCCAAATTGGAATGCATTTTCAGAGGAATGTTCAAGTTGCTTCTCCAGTTTCTGTCAAAGTTTATGTTATGTGCTGCATGTCATAGGATCAAATAATAAGAGTTGAAAAAATGTAAATATTTTTTTTTCTCAGAAATGGGTATTGCTGCTTTGTTGGAATAAATCCATAGTTCACGTGCTTTGTTAGCCTGTCTCTAAGAATGGTCAGCCTCAAATGCTTCTTAGAGGTGTGGAGACCAAAAGTATGGAATTGAATTTTGAAATACTGTTCAACTGCTGTTTCTGAATAAGGTGCTGTTTTCCGAAGCTACAGATGAATCGAAAGTACTTATAATTTTTATCTGGGTAAAATAACTTCAGATGTTGAGTTTTGTTATTAAAATAGGTAATCTTTTTAAACCTTAAGCTGTTTGCTTAAAAATATTCTTGAGGCATACCTATTTTTATTGGCTTGGTGAGTTGCTTGGCTCAAACATTCTAATTTGTTCCCAGGTAATAAGACTTGTTATTATAAATTTTAATTTATACTGGATAAATGATCTGTGCATATTATGATATGAATAATTTATCATCTTGCAGTCAAAGCTTTGCCTTTGTAAGTTTTCTTTTTGGCTACTTTTGAGGGAAAGAAAACAAGGTGCATTTAAGAATTTGTAAAAAATCATAATGGTTGTATGAAAATGGAAAGTCTACTGGGCTTATATCTTTTGTTTTGGCTTCACATCTCGGCTTTTTTCTACCTCTTGTTTGTTTTGAAGGAGTTACTTAATCGAAAACATTGTCTGAATGAACATAAATAGGGATAGTAGAAGTATTAGTTTCATACAGTTTACTTAGAGCATGAATGTCAGGCTGTCGTGCTACTTTGTGGTTTGGGTTTATTTATTATTATTATTATTATTATTATTATTTTACTAACAGCCAGTACAATTCTTCTAAATGAGGATCTGTCAGCATTTCCATTTTCAATCTTATTTTCAGGGGTTATAACTTGGCAGTTCTAAACTTCATTGGGCACAATCTTGGCAAATGGGCTTAAATCCACAATGCAAATTTTGTTTAGTTTTGCAAAGCTTTTACTTCAGTCTCTTGTTCTTTCTCAATTTCTGATACTATTTATGTAGCTTTAGAGCTGCCAGATCAGCTAAAATTAAACTTTTTAACAAGCGTTTGGCTCTTAAAAATAAAATTTAACTTTTACCTTTGCTGAATAAAAAAGTGGAAGCAACCATTTTTTTTAGCTTTATAAATCAGTTGTGGTCTCTCTTTAACTTCTATTTTYCTTTGCAAAATATCAATATTCTGCCAAATTCCTCTTATTTTAACAAGTAGGAGTTTCTGTGTACAGACATGCATGGCAGTTGCTCTTTTATTCTTAGCATCTGGTATTATTTTGCCTAGTAATTGTATTACATATCAGTAGACTATTCTTCGTGACCTTCATTTGATTTTTGCAACTTACATTTGCAAGTGTAGTGAATCATAACTGAATAACTGATAGTAGCTACAGCAGCCTGTGTACTTTGCAGTAGTGGCTGCCATAAATGTGCTGCCTCAGCATCTTACGATCTTCACTGGCTCTTCGCTGAGTTAAGTCTTGGTGAAGGGATCAGCTCTGATCCTCAGATTCTAGCCACTGAAGAGGCTGCCGCAGCACCTGTAACTCWCAGAGCTGGGTTAACAGGGTTAATGATCCTTTCCTGGAAGGATGTGCCTCCTAGTCTAATACTCTCACAGCGTTCGATATTACTGGGAGTCGTGTGCTTAGAACAAACTGCCTAAAACTCAAGTGTTAGAAAATAATAGTGGAAATTTGTAACTTGATAACAAGATAGTGATGGTTTGTGATCATCACAGGAATAAAGAGTTTTATGGGATTCTTCAAATATGCCAGTGAATATTTAATGCAAATATTTAATTTAGTCATTATATTTACATTATAATATACATTATAATAACATCTTAATAATAGCTATATTTAATTTGAATAAAAGCATGTCAATGAATTTGTTCCTGCATATATAGGATATTAATGTCATTAAAGAAATCTTGCTCTAATATTAGCACTGACCACTGCCTCCTGCAACGCTTAAACACAAGTTGATTTAGGAACACTCTACTCAAATTTTGTATTAAGATTTAGAGATAGTAATTTTCTAACTAAAAGAAGTTTTATTCTGATATGTAACAAGGAATTCTGAGCTCAAGTTTCACCAATTTTCATCTCTGAACAAACACTTACTGCTGTTAAAACTATTAATTTGTTTTCTCAAAGTTTGTGGAGATTTAAAACTACTATAAAATTACTTCATGAAAAATGGTACTTCTATTGTTCTTAGGAAACATTTAAAACTTTAACAAAAAGGAAAATCCTTAACCTTCTGATAAAGTTTTCATCAGTAATTGCTTTTGTTAAGATTAGATGTTTGAAGCCCAAACTTGGATAAAAATATCCCCCTGATGTTAAAATTTAGATGTTGGGGTAGCTTTCGTTCTCTTAAAAGACAGATTCAGACGCTTCACTTTTTCCAAAGTCATGCATTTATGCAGATACTGAAAGCTGGCATGAGTTTCAAAATTGGTTGAGAATTGATTGGAGTCCATTGAAGGCTATTAAGTACAGCAATTCCCCTTTTATTTAGAAAGTCCTTGAGCTAGGTTCTGCAGAAGCATTCTGTGGAAGTATTACCACATGCTGAAAAAATACAGTATTTTCCCTGAAGTATTGCTCCAGCTCCCAGGGTTGGAGATGCTATATTGGCCTAGCTAGGCTTCTCTAACAGATAGCTGTTCTTGTGAACAGTAAGGATGGTGGCGTACTTTGTCAATTCTTTGAATATGGTGGGTTTTACAATCCTTTTCAAGCAATGGAGAAGTGCTGGAGTATTGAAACCTAAGATGCTCACTTGATTTCTATCTTTAACAACAACAAAATCCATACATGCACCCCAAACCAACTCTCTTTTTGGGACAACATTTCCCTCTTTGTATAATGTAATGTATTTTTGTTGTAAGTGAAGTCTTAAGCAAGAAAGTCAACAGCATCTTGGGCTGTATTAGGAAGAGCATCACCAGCAGGTCAAGGGAGGCGATCSCTGCCCTCTACTCGGCGCTGGTGAGACACATCTGGAGTGCTGTGTCCAGTTCTCGGCTCCCCAGTACAGAAGAGACACGGGCATGCTGGAGCGACTCCAATGAAGAGCTGTGAAGACGATTAAAGAACTGGAGAATCTGTCAAATGATCAGAGGCTGAGCAAGTGAGGATTATTTAGCCTGGAAGGCTCAGAGGAGGATTTTATCAAAGTGTATAAATACCTGATGGGAAGGTGTAAGGAAGATAGAGCCAGACTCTTCCCGGTGGTACCCAGTAACAGGAAAAACAGCAATGGGCACAAACTGAAATACAGAAAATTCCATTTGCACTTGAGAACAAAAAATTAGGCTTGCATATCTTGTTAATATAAGGTACAACTGCACTTTATATTTCAGTGCTACATACCTGAGATAGCTGAGGTGTAAAAAAAATAACCCAGAAACCTTAACACAGCACTTTCAATCTAGTTTATTTTACTGGAAAGTAAAATAAAAATGAAATATGGTAAAATTGCTTCTGATAGCCAAGCTAGTTTTTTGGGGAGCTACATAAGTTTGTCGCTAACCATACTGTTCTTCAGTATAAACAAGTCTGCTATACAATACAAAAAAAAAAAAAAAAAAAAAAAAAAAAAAAAGAAAAAAAGAAAAAGAAAAAAAAGAAAGAAAATTATTTATTTTTTTTTTCCAGTAATTTCTACCAATCCAGATGTACTGGTAGCATTGGGAAAAGAAGAGGTAAGTCTCTCCTTCTTTTTTTAAAGTGGAAAAAAAGTATATACAATTCCTGTATTTTCCTATTACTTCTCCTGTAACGGGCTACTGCTAAGATACTCTGCTTGCTTCTTTAAGCATTGTAGTTTTTTAATGTTTTTCTTCTCCTGAATTGTGTTATAATTACTAAAGTTTCCTAGTTTTAATGAATGATTTTTTAAGCAGTTTTTCTATATTGCATTTCATACTTGATATAAAATAACGTAACATTATATGTTGCACAGAAGAGTCAGTCTTCTTAGACCTTAGATTTCTGTGGGAATAGTCTGCAAATATTTTGTTGAGCTCCTATAGACAGGGAGGAAAGGGCAAATCAAGAATGTATTAGCAATAGCATTACTTTATATTGGTTGAACATTGATATGAAACAGTAGCTGAGAATATTTTTATGGCTATGGTATTGACATAGTCATAAATAGGCCAATAAATGAAGATACATTAAGATTATGAACTATTTAAAAATAGTCTTGCTTCACTTACCTTTTTGATTTTCTTCCTAGCAACTTTCCTCCCTCTAGTGTCATTTAYGTCAGGGAACTCAATAGTTATTAAAAGCCACTGTTAACAAGGTGGTTAGTTACATACTTTCATCCGAGTGTGTTGCCATGGCATGTTTTGTCTGCTATCCCATTTTGTGACTTAATTTGTTGAGGATTCCAATATTTTTTAAGATGTATAAAACACACTTGCTTCTGTAAAATATTTTCAGAATTTTTATTTGTTTGAGCAAAATACAAAGCAGTTCTTGTAACCTGCATAAAAGACAAAATATTCCAAAAGACTCCAAATTATAGCAGTATCCCTAACTCATCAAAGAGACATAACCTATTAGGATGAAAGACCCAGCCCAGTGAGGTGTGCTTTCCCTATGGACAACTTTTGGCTGCAATAGTCTCTATTTCTCCCTCTTTACTCTCAGAGTATGTTCATACTAAAGACGGTCACTTAGTTCATGAATGCAATCAGCTTAATTCAAGAATCAATCTTTCCTTGCAGCATCTTTGTTTTGGAGTGCCTTTTGTTTGTTTGTTTGTGCCGAAGAYTTTTCCTCCTCAGTGGTTCATTAGATTAGGTGAGCAGCAGTTCATGTGAATGCTCTGTAATCTGCTTCAGTAAAATGAGCTAGGTTGTTTTAAGGAGCCTCAGTAAGACATTAATGAGCAACTGGGGACAATAACGTATATATTTTAAATTAGACTGTTACTCTATAGCAGTATTCTTTTAGGAAATTGCAGATAACTTTGGCTCTTTTTAAATCTGCCTTCATATATCAGTTACAGGTATAGTCTTACATAGAATGAACACTAGCAACTTAGCTATCTGTAAACTATAGGTTCGTTTTTCTTTTTTTTTTTTTTTTATAGTTGCAGAAAGTAAAGAATGATCTTGAAATGGTGCTGTCAACAGTTCAGTCAAAGAACAAAAAACTGAGAGAAGATCTGAAAAGGTAATACAATAACTAGAATTTATAAATACTTCGAACTTTTTTTTACAAAGTATTGTTTTACTTGTCCAGGAAAACTATCTGTTCTGTTTTCTACTTTTTGTATTTCAAAGAGAACAACAGTGGCATGAGGAACAGCAGCAGATAGTAGATGCTCTTAATGGAATTGAAGAAGAGATGAAAAATCAAGTTGTACAGTTTTCTGAAAAAAGGTATTCATATGCAGTTGAGTTTTTCCTATTGGAGAATTTAAATGTTAACAGGAGAAAATGAGTAGTCAAAATCTTAAAAACGTACTACTCTTTTGTAAAATAAATAACTTAGTAATGCGTATTTGAAACATACAGAAGATGTTGCTACAATCTGCTTATAGTCTGTGATTCAAGATGTTGATTTTAAAACAATAGAAAATATGGATTTTTTTTTAACTGTGAAATTTTCTTAAATTATTTTTTTGGATTTGATCTTACATTGGATACTAGAACGTTTCAAGAACTGAAAAATAAAATGCTGAAACTAAGGACATATAAGGAAGAACTCTTGAATGCTTTGGGTGAGTTCCTAGAAGAGCATTTTCCCCTTCCAGAAGAAGATGGAAGYGCTAAAAAAAAGAAAAAAGTAAGATTTTTCTTTAAAATATATATCTATGTTGAGAGAGAAAAAGTGTGTGTGTGTATATGTGTGTATATATATATATACACATATATTAAAAATTGGAATATTCACTTTAATTAGATATAATACTTTTTAAAAATCACTGGCATAGAAACTAGTTATATTTTGAAATAAAAGTACTTCTTATAGGTGATCCTTTGTGTTTAATTGATATTTTTCAAATTTGTTTATATTATTTTAGACTATCCTCAGCTGGGCATTTTCCTTTTTAATGCACATATCCTTTAGCCAACAAGATGCACAGCAATATATTGTATTTCTTACTGGACTGCAAGTTGTGCCAAATTTAGAAATGCTGAGCAGTTTACTCCAAATTGTTCCACGTTTTTTTTACTGGAGTAGTCAAGTGGATTCATATTTTCCTTGGCAAAGCAAATTTTAATTGTCTAACAATATTTTTGGAACAATAATAAGGACAAGTGTTTATAATTAGAGTGTAGTTTAGAATGTTAACCATCAGTTTCCTGTTCAGGCAAACTAGGCCAGAAATTATCTTAAAACTTTAGGGAAAATAGGCAGCCAGGGAGTATTTTGCATAATAAATTCAAAGTCTGCAGTAAAAATAAACCTTTCACCATTACTATTTATAAGAATAGTTGCAAAAATGCTGCAGAAAAGATGGGATTTGATTTGGCTTTCAGACACACTTAAGAGCACAGGACTAAAAGGATGTCTTGAATCCAGTTCCCTGTTATTGCCAACAACCACAAAATTTCTTTAATACTCTGATTGAGCTCCACWTAAAAACTATTTTTTGTTGTTACTACTGTTCCTGTTGGAGTTCTAGGGCCTCAGTACTCTAGTTAGAAACTGTCTTATAATTTCCAGTCTAAATTTATTCACATCTAACACAGATCCAGTTATTCTTACGCCAGTATTGTCCTTAGAATAGTTCTTTCTTGTGTTTACTCCTCCTGATATAATTATAGAGAGCAGTCGTATCCCCTCCACACCACTGCAAGCTCCGCCAAGCCTGGCTCTTCTGGTTCCATCCTCCTTTCAGGTGGCTGGAGTGTCTGAGATTGGGAGTTGGGGGGGAAGGCTAAATCACAGCAGCCCAGATTAGCTTCTGTTGCCATGACTCCACACCTTTAGTACAGGCAGTGACTGATATAAGAATTATATTGCATTTTCAATCTTGGACAAAAAAAGATATGTTTTTTGAGATAAGAAATGTGGAAAGTCAAATGATAAGGAACATTCTATATGTAATTTAAACTGTCTTATG
Source organism: Rhea americana (assembly GCF_003343005.1). Lineage (NCBI taxonomy): Eukaryota > Metazoa > Chordata > Aves > Rheiformes > Rheidae > Rhea > Rhea americana. The sequence goes on along the minus strand of NW_028186945.1, from coordinate 2,264,737 downwards.
GAAGGAGGAAAAAAAGGTGCAATTCAGGTAAAATAAATAAATCAGTGCTGACCATCCAGCTTAAAAGTGACTTTATACATGTTAGTTAAATTGGAGATACTTATTAAATTTGTGGTACTTAAAATTTGTAAATAATGTAATTATATGAAACRCTACACTAGAAACCTAGCAAGACAATTTTGCCAGGTCTGTGAGAGTGCAACTTCTCTACACTAATACCCTTGGGATTTTAATCTTTGTATATGAGCTTTAATACCTACTGAAGGCCACAATCTAATTTTACCTTTGAAGCGCAAATATTGAACCTGCTACTTAAGTTATGAAGTAATRTTTTTTGGCCTGGGAAAATACAATAGCCAATGTTACAAAGGATCTTCATAACTGCTCCATGGGATCTTTTGCAGCTTCTTAGTGTAGCCTCTACTTCCTCTGCCTGATATAACTGTAAAGGCACAAAGATGCACATTATTGAGCCAGGGCTGAGCTGTGATTTGTGCAAGGAAATCTCCTTGAAGCAAGCAGTGTGTCCTTGTAGCTGTCTGAAATTGAGAGTATKCAGAACTTCTGCAAAGGAAAGAAGGAGCCAGACTTTGCCTTTCATGAATTCTTATTTATCGTCTTGCTTCCTTGTCTGTTCCAAAATCAGAGCTCGTGTAAGGTGCTGCCCATCTGTTAATGTCTTAGGACTTGGGTCAAAACATTCAACAGCAGTGCTGCGTTATCTCCTTCATTTTGTTGAGTGTGAAGTGGATAGGGGAAACTGATAAAACTGAAAAATGAAAAAAATCAAGTTTACCCTGCAACAGCACAGTTTTGCTGGCATTATTGCCTAAGAAATTCATATCAGTTTAAAGAGGAATAACTTGATTTGCTTGCCATAAATGGAAACAAGTAATTGTCTAATGGATCACTGTAGGACATATTTTATTAAGGAAATATTTTTTAAAAAACTCTGATTCTATTTTTTTTAAACTTGGCCAAGTTTTTTAATTAAAGTCAACAGTAACAGCAAACACATACTCACCTGTAACTCATGAAAAAATATTAATGCACTATGAACTGAAGTCTTAAGGTACATGAGATTTGCAGCTCATTGCAAATTTTCTCTAAAGTTTGAGGAAAAACATTATTAATCTCCTAACAGATAATATTCACAGAATGTYTTCTACTGCACTGTTATATACTTGTTTTTATTTAAATAGACCCCTGTATATGTACTAAAATCAATTAAGAAGATTAATCTTAACAAATACATTGTTGCATTTAAACTTTGTGTTATTGAACTGATGGATGAGGGATATTAATTATAACTTGTATTTGTACCATGACTAAACATACAAGTAAAATTCATCAGTTATGTACTATGCAACTATGTGATTGTTTTTCTTTGTCAACTAAGATTCTTCCTGACCATTTGTTTTTATTTTTCTGACTTGGCTATGTGGGGGGTTATCTTTGCAGAACTCTTCTGAAGAGCCAGCTGTACAACTGATAACACTGCATGAAATTTTAGAGGTAAGATGGTTTTGTTATACAGAGATTTGGAGGATCTTGTAATACTCGGATCTGATCACAATATATTAATAAGAGTATATGATATACAATTAACATAGTTAAATGAAAAGCAGACTGTTCAGGAATGTTACATCATATTTTATATTGATTTCTATCAAACAAAAATCCATTATTTTTACAAGAACTTTGGCAATAGTTTAGCTAACAAACTTTCAGATTGAGTTGCAGGGTGATTATCTCTTATTTCATAAATGATCTTTAAACTCTGAATTTTATATTGGTTATTCACACACACACACACACACACACACACACACACACGCACACACAAAGTGTTATGAGCCTTAGTGGCTCATAGTAGGAGAAACAAATGCTGTGGTTTAAAAAAGGAAAAAAAAAAGAACAGCAAATCTGTTCCATTTCAGGCTATATTTTGTACTGTTTCAGTACAAGTATTTCTGAAATATAACATAATAATGGTTATAGGAGGCCCAATTCATGTGCATTCTCTTCAATTGACAAGGTTATTTTGTTTTATATGGAGAAGATTTTTTAAAAAATCCGATTAATGTATTTCTAAAGGATTTTATAATGATTCCAAGATGGATTAGTGAGTATTTTTAATCTCATTACAAATTATGATTTTGAATTGCATAGCATAATTCTGAGGGAGCTGTTTAAAAAAAAA
>NW_028186945.1:2242510-2262391 GCF_003343005.1 Rhea americana | reverse complement strand
CTGAAGGAAACTTGATGAATAACAACATTCTGGTGTTAAGATGCTAAGATCCGGTCACAATGACATTGTTGTGCTTTAGTTTAAAGTCCAGACAGTGAATCTGTACTTACATCATCAAATTCATTTTACATGCCTCAAGTATCTCAGCATGCCTATTAATGCCAAATTAGGCAGAGCTGGAAAACAAATCAGAATTTAAAATAGCCATGTTCCCTATGGAAATAAAATTTTAAAGCTCTCAATACATTAGAAGTACCCTTCATATTTTTCTGATAATATTGATCTCCTCCAAAATGCTGATTTCCATTTGGAAGAACAAACTAGTCCCAGAAATTCAGACTTATTTTTAACTAGCTTGGCCTAAACTATGAATGTCCCTTATCTTTGTTTTATGTTGTTTTTCTTTTTTCTTTTTTTTTTTGGTTGAACAACTTGGTTCGAGTTTCAAGTGCCTGTTAAATTTCAAAACTGTGTTCTTAGATATAGATAATAGTTTCTTAAAGAGACAAATGCAATCTCATCTTTATATTACAAATACAAATTTAGGGTTTGCTGTTATTGAATTCATAGCCAAAATTACAACCAGTGGGTGTGTTCCTTCCTAACCATGCCTCCTTAATAAAGGTGTACATTTTAATAAATACACTTTGACCACCTGGATGTATACATTTATATTATTTAGRGATACTGATAGCTCCTTCGTTAAATTTGTGTAAGATACTACAACAATGAATAAATTTTTTTCACGCAAACCTCAGAATTTTTATTATGCTTTTATTCCAGTAATGAGCTGTATTTTTTTACAAATGCAGTAATTCTTTTCCTTTTAATAGTTTGAAGATTTTTCCTATCAGACTGAGAATTTAGAGAAATAGTTTAAGATTTGGAACAATGTATATAATAGAAATGTATTTAAATAGGTGCTAGTTGTAAAGGCTATTTTGGAATACAGATGTTGAAAAACATCTGAGCAACAAGTGATCTAAAGTAAGATATTGGAGTAAATATTAAGAACTAGGGCAAATGAATATCAAAGAAATAAACTGGAACAATTCTTTGGAATGCTCTGAAATGCAGCAGAAGGGCAGCCTTTTCTGAGCATAGAAATGGATGAAAAAGCAGTAAATTTGGTTATAAGCATTTTGATGTGTTTTTCCTTAGCAATAAGAAGGTAGGCAGAGTATTTTGTACATGCTAAAATTTGGAGAGCTAGAACATTTAGAAGCTCTGAGTAGAAAGATTTAGTGTCCAAGAGGAGTAGAGAGAGCATCACGGATGGGTAATATTTCATCATGTGTAGATGTCTGCAGTATTTCTTTTGAACAATATTATGAGGGCATAGATATGGTCTCTAAGAACAGAAAAACAAGACTGCTGTTTGCTTTTAATTCCATTAACTGTATTTACTTCAGAAAGGAAGGAGAGGCAAGGAGGTAGTAAGAGGAGAGGAACTGGTGTAGGGTGGTAGTCATGCGAGAACAGGAAGTGATACATGCTTACCACTTAGGAGGCAAGCAAAAAAAATGTGACCTTGTAAAATACGACAATGATGTTCAAATTCTCATAGGGATACATTTTTAGCACTAGCTATAGTAAGACAATGCGGAAAAAATAATTCTTTCCAGTCTAAGACAACACAGGGTTATTATCTTATTGATGAGGAAAATAGTTAAAAACATGAGATGGGCATTTTTCTCTGATAAAATCTGAAATATTGAGATTATTTGTTGGCAGAAAGTCATTATGGGTTTSAGGTAAGTGATTTCCAAATATTTAGCTAGTTAGCTTTCCCTCTTTTTTAATGCTTGTGACCCTATATTAACAGACACTAAATATTGTTAGAATTTACTSTTTTCATGTCCAGATTATTTAGATATTTACCCTGTTATGCTATTAAAATCCATTTAGAACTTTTGATAGATGTTGAAGAACTTAGTCTGAATAAAAGAATTCTAATTTTGATTTTTACTTCAGAAAATAAATAGAGAAGTTAATTGAAAGTTCTTAATTTTACTTCTACCTTGAACAGATCTTGCATTTCTCCTGTAGTCTTGTATTTCTTAGTTAGGCCATCTAAACCATGCTTATTACAATCCTGTCTACAAGTTTAAAGGAGATCAAATAGAGCTGTTCTGTTCACATTCTAAATTTCATGCTTTTGGTCTTCCAGATTCTTATAAACAAATTAATGAGTACACCGTATGAACCSTATTTAACAATCAGTGACTCGTTTTGGCCACCTTATATTGAGCTGCTGCTGCGATATGGAATTGCACTGAGACATCCAGAAGATCCAAACAGGATACGCTTAGAAGCCTTTCACCAGTAGAGAAAACTTCGTTTACCTGAAAACAAAACACCAGTACTCTTACTTGCTAGGAAGATGTCCTTCTGTTTCATTGTAAACTTTTTTCATATCAGCAACCTCTTCCTGTTGGATAGTGTGTGTGTTTGTTTGTTTTAATAAAACATGCATTTGGCAAGAGTGTGAAATATCAAAAAGACAATTTTCAACTTCAATTGCTCATAGCTATAATTATTTTTCAGTTTTATTGCAAGTGATGCCAAAATTTGCATTTTGCTTTTTTTCAGCTACTTTAAATAAGATGCAAATTGAGATAATAGACAAAGTAAAGAAGTGTAACAGTCCTTTTGACTTTAAAGATTGTATTTTACATGTGATTTTTTTCTTTTATATTCATTTCTTAGATTGCGTTCTCAATTTCATTTAATATTTTGTCACACTCAAAGTCAAAACTCCCCCAAATGAGGTCTTGGAGACATTTAGAACTGCCAGTGAAGTAGCATCTTCAAGAGGATGTTATTTTCCAGAGACTGCAAACGTGAGTTTGTTTCAAGATAAACATTTAGAAGAGCTGACACATCTTTCTGTGCGAAGGGCTGAAGATGTTCAGCGTGCAGATTTACAACCATATGTTTCCTAAACAGACCCTTTTTGTGTTGTGTTATGTTGCATGAAGCCATCTGCCTTCACATTTCTGAACTGATTTATCAAGGCTCATGAAATGTCTTTATGTTCTGTAGATTTCTACAGTTTGTAAGWTAGAGCAGCTGATAGTTACCATCTGAATGGCATTCTATTGTCATCCTAGTATGCTTTTATATGGATGTTGTTATCGTATTCCATAGGTACACAGACAACAACTTGCCTAATTGTACACAAGTAGTCTCCAATTAACCCTGGGACTGAAGCTGGAAGTTCCACTTCTGTGGATCTGCAGCRAGTATAACCTTGGGAAATAAAACATGCCTTTGATTAACCAGATTTCAGTTTAACCAATATTCAGTTTATTCAGTTGTCAGGTAGGGGTATAAATGTTACTGATTTTTTAGTTCAGAGAAAAATAAAGGGCAATACAGATAAACTAAATGTGCAATAACTGAAACAAAATTAAGCTGTTTGGTGCTATAAAAGTCTACCTGGACAGGGCTTAACACAGTTCTTCATGTGAAGGCTCAACTGATGATACGAGGACTCTTAGGGGATGACAGGGGAACAATTCAGTGCAAGTTCTAGCATAATTACCTTTTTTAGCCTTACTAAATGTTAAGCAAAAAATTCATTGTCTTGTATTTTTTGCATGAATGCAGTTACACATTTATCTGCCAGTTTTGTTACTTAATTATTCAAATAGCTAAGAGATTTTTTAGCTTAGCTTTCTAGCATTGCCTCTTTGGATTTTTTTTTCTTCATCTCTTAAATACTTTGTATTCTACTRCCCTTTTATCTTATTACTTATAATATAAAGCTGAAGTACTTCACTGAACTTGAATGTCTGCTTCTGTGGTGGGGCTGGTAAGTAGGAGAAGAGAAAATGTTAAAAACAATTTTTTACAAGCACTCGTGTGTGTGTATGCATATAAAAAGAGACTATATAAACAATCTATAACAGAGTGCTTTAAAGGAGATGAATAGGAAACATTTGTTATTTTTCGTAACACAAAATCTRTCTCATCCGAGTAAACTGTCAGAATTGGTTTAAAAGAAAGCGCTGCTTCATATAAGGCTTTAATTTAAATTGTGGAAATCACTGCAGTAGGATTCTCTGTAAGGGTTAAATATAAATCTTCCAAAAACAGATTAAAGAAATTAGACTCATGAGTGACTATTACACAAAATGGACAACATGCAGTTGCAGAAACCCYTATCCTGCTATTTGCTAGACCTTAAAGGTATACTTTGTGAAGTACAGCTCTGCACCTGACCTGATTTTTATGTTTCCCTACACAGCTGTGACAGACTCCTTGAAGACCTTCATATGGTTACACACTGCCTTACTGTATTCCAGAAAGCCTTTCTGCTCATGCTTAGGGCATGCTCAGAACCCAGTACTTCCATATTGAGTTGTTTCCTTATGCTCAGTTAAGTCCTTCTACTGCAAAAGAAAAGCTCTTCATAACCTATTTCCTCTCATTGTTGAAAATGCAAGCTCCCAGAAGAATCCTGGCAAATTAAGTGAAGAATTTCAAGGCAGTAAAGCAAAACAGATCTTCCTTATGAGAGAAAACCCAAAATAAGATCTTCCATCAGTAGGATCAACCATCAGGAAAGCTGAGGAGTAGATCTAAAGACCAAGTAGGATAAGTTGTCTTTTTTTTTTTTTTCCTTCTCTCTTCTTCCGTGTCAAATTGACAGTTGTTTAACTGGAATTAACTCTTCTGTAAATTCTGATATTGGACTGTACAGTATGTTCCGTGAAATAAGGGTTTGTTTTACTTAATGCCAATTTTTAACTCCACAAAGCTAACTTAAAGGAAAGTTAGTGAACTTCCAGAGCTACGAGATTTGACTGTGACCTTTTAGTGAATAGTGTGGTTGTGGATAGTTCAAATATTCTCCATTATTAGGTTCAGTTAGCTAGATCCCTCTGTCACTTCACAATAATTATTTTTATAGTTGGTCTCAGTTAAGAGCCAACAATAACCAATCTGCGTTTWCCTTCTTTATACAACTGTATCAAATGCATTTGTTAGTGTAGAAATTAATACTCCAGTAAGAAGCACTTCATATTGAAGAAGCCACAAGTGATCAAAGGAAAGAGATGAGCTTTTTACCCATAGTATCAAAGTTAACAGCTTTAACATGTGCTTGCTTCCATTTAAGTTGTCAGGTTTATGAATTTGAACAGTGTTCACTGTTTCAGCTGTCAGCCACGCAGGGAGCCCTATATTGGAAGACAGTCTTTTCATGACTATCTAGTCCTTAACTAGGCTTTCTAATCACTTTTTGATTTTTTTTTAAATATCCAGACTATCTTACACTGTGACAGTTTCACAGTGTAACTACCTATCATATGAAGTAGAATATCATTTTGTTTGCCAGACGTGATACTGACCAGTCCAGGGCACTATCAATAGACATTTTCTATTAGCATTTACTTTTATATAGATGARTTATACTGAGCAGCTTGCAGGACAGATGTCTACACAATAGATACTCCTTTAGGATGCATTTACTAGAGCTTTTTTCTGTGTACCATATTCCTCCACATTCAGTGTTCTCCAGATTTGTTTTCTTATTTTCTGTTGCTTAGGATAAGTTGTTGTGGTGCTATGAAACGTCAGTAGAAAGGACAGACCTGTAAAGTAGATTTAAATCTACCATTGAGTATTACATTTCTCATTTAAGTATTCTGTCCTGCTTTGTGAAAATCTTTTATTTTGCATATGGGTTCTATACATTCTGCTTGTACATGCTTTTGTATCTTATGTATGTAAGTTTGTATCCTTTTGAACATTTTTAGCTATATACACCCCTYGTGCTTTAGTGCAAGGGAAAGGTCAAGATGGCATTGAAAAACTCCTTTTTATAGCTCAGGGCAAAGAGCTACAATCTGGATTAGTATTGGACCTGTTCAATGTTTCATTAACTTAAAATATCCAGTGAAAAATATTCATTTAAAAATAGAGCATTTCCAGAAACAGAGTTTTAGGTATTTCCTCCCCCAAATGAGTTACAGAATTCTCAGCCATAGACCGAGATATTCCCCCCCTTTCAGCTATTGTTAGTGACAAGAATTAGTCTGCCATAAATATTTCATATTGATAATCACAAAACAGCAAGTGTATTTCTGTCTGAAGAGAGGACTTGCTTCTGAAAAATGTTACAGCAATTGCAAGAGCAATCTCTTGCATGCTCTTTCATCCCACACCTGAATATTCAGACACAGCAATTAAGCTACTCTTATCAATGTCCTTCAGCCAGAATTTAGGAAACTTTAATAGTTACCCTTACAAAAAAGTCAGTCACCTATAATTCCAGTGGAAAGCAATATAAAAGGCAATGCGACTTGATACCAACATGTCTATGATTAGTTATACTTTGGAGCATATGATTTTTACACTAATTTCATTAGCATTAACTCTGACAAAGAGATCRTGTCTTCTATTTCATATGCCCAGTGCTGAAAAGCAGACAAACCCCATTCATTAAAACATTTGTGGAACAACAACAAAAGGCAGCAATAAGAAAAAACAGTAAAAAAGACCTCACTGTTGAGACCAAGAATAAATACTAGCRTGGCTGAAGAAGCCCTGGCCTGGTCACGAAGTACATCTTTTAAAACAGTTTGTCAATCTTTATGTTTCAGATACAACAGTAATATCACACACCAAAAAAAAATCTAGAAAGCATCCCTAGTGAGGTCCAACACATGAACAGCAGCACATAGACCGCCTGTGGATTTCTGTAACTGTGCCATAAGTCCTGAACTGAAGCTTTGTCATACTTTTTTTTTTTTTTTTTTTTTTTTTTTTTTTTGGGGGGGGGAGGCATTTACAACTGCTTACAGGTGATGTTCATCTAAATAGTTTTTAGTGGATCTAGATGAATTTCTCATTGGAGTCAAGGATGACTCAGGAGAAAATTCATTCCTTCCCATCTCTTTTGGAAATCTTCCTTTTCTCCAGATGTATTTGTTGTCTTATAGGCTGCCAATAACTTACAGGTCTTCTAAAAGTGGATTTAGGAGAACTTAGAGCATTTAAAAATAGATAATATAAAATCRATTGAGAAAATGAGAACTTAGAAATTCAGGCAACAGTGATGCAAGACAATGTACCCAGGTTATTCAGACCTCTATTCTCAGCTCTTTCGTGTTCACAAGAATTCTGATATGGCTGCTTGATGCGTGGCCAACAGTTCAGTCTCCTATTTGAAGGCATCTACGATGCCAGCTGAAGGCAATGTCTGTATGTCCTTAAAATAATTGATTGCCTTGTCTGTACAGTTTCATGACATGAGCATGAATCATATTAAAACTGTTCTAGAGTTGAGTTCTGGAAACCTTGTTTCCACAGAACATGGTCAGAGATGACAGCTGACACTTAAACAAAACCTTGTCAGCAACAGCAATCGTACTTCATTTTATGCTCATATGGCAATTTTTGCACACCAGTTGTCAATAATTCTTTTCAAAGAGCTTATTAAAACAAAAAGTGTTTGCTTTGATTTACTTTGGAGTTATAGRAGAAGTCATACAGAAATGTAAGCAAAAATTCTTCTAATTTTCTTATTCTGAAAAAAAAAACTAATATCCTCGATTGAAAACACTACATATGAACACTACATATGTTACCACAGATTCTGAATGGTAATACTTGTTTCCATCTTTTTAGAATGAAGTTTTTGATTTAGAAGTTGTTTACATCATACTGCTATCCATCTGAGCTGTGGGAAGTATACTTGAGATGCAGAGTTGAGCCCGTCTACAGTGTTGTCCTAGGACTTTCATTGCTCTGAGAAATTGGCTGATCGTAACAGTACATTCCTGAGAAATGTCAATCAAGCCTCTTGGTAAACCACAACAAATCTTTATTTATTCTATGGCAACCAATAGTGATCAAGATACGTGCCATGACAACAGTGATGGGTGTAATACGGACAGATTTTTTTGACGTTGGTTGTTACTGGGTAAGACAGTATTGCACTTGGCTGGGTTTGCRTTATTTGATTAGGCCCATATGTCTGGAGTATTGACACTGCTTGAAAACCCTCACAGCTCTGAGGCTCTGCTCAGTTTCCTCTGCACAGCATCAGATAAGTAGTAGGCTTATTCTTCATCTAACCCACATTCTCACAGTATTGAGCTGGTGGTTGCTCCTTTAACATTGTCAAGAACAGGATGTCAGGCACAACCCTGTTACCATCTAGGACATTAACCATGGATAAATGATCTCCTACGAATCAGAAGCCACATTTGGGGAAATGGTGCTTTAGTTTCTGACTGATTCAGTGAGAAAATCTCAACCTGAGGCAGTGTTGCCTGCCATTCAGCTTTGATGGAATTCAAACTGACTTAAGCGAAGGAGAAAAAAATGATGTACTGTACAGCAGCAATTCTTTAGGAGCATGCATGCAGTGCAGAGCCCATGATTCTTTCCTCCTTAGGCACAGTTCTAACAAGCTTCGTGTTGCAAGGAAATCAGTCTAACAATGCAAGCACCTTCTTGTAGGCACTGTTGCAAGATTATGAGGAAGCACAGATCACACCTGCTTTGGCAAACTCAGCTACGCGAAAGATTGTGACTGGTACACATTTTCTATTGTCCTTTCCTAACATATTAAGTAAATTGTTTTGGATAGTTCTTCAGCTTTTGATGGTGGCTTTATAATTAGCTGTTGTATTTGTCTGCATTTTGCTGCAGAAAAAATCATGATTTGAAGAATCGTGATTTCAAAAGACTGTCATGATGTTTCTGGATACAGAGTTCCTGAAAGAAACACATGAGCTTTTTGCTTGTGGTTTTTGAGAGAGAACAGGTGATGCTAATGAAGACTGTTATGACTAGTAACAGGCATGAAACCTTGGAAAAATGAGTATACCTTAAATCCTAGGACACTCTGTAGCATTTTGATACAACAACACTGCATTTTCTTTATCTTAATTGTATCTGAAGATATATTTATTTATTTATTTATAAAATAAGGAAAGATCTGATTAACAGTAAATAAAACTTAGTCCTGGAAAGCATTGATACCTTGCACCTGTCTGTGCTTTATGCCTCCAGTACATCTCGTATCTGTCATTCTTTCATGAAGGATAGCCATTTCATGTGTTTTCTGAGAGAAAGTAATTTTTTTCCAGTGTTTTCAGGGTTTTTTTCTGGGTTTGAGGCTTTTTGTTATTGGATTTTTATTTTATTTTCTTATTTATTTATTTTGCTTCAGAATGCTTTTAGCATAGTATCTTTTTGATCAGAATGCTTTTACTGATTCCCAAAGGCAAAATTTTAGTGATTGAGCCAGTGAGACTCTTTTTTCGTGTGTATTCTCAGGCAATACTAGCACTACGTTTTAGTTCAAATTGTTTCCAGGTTAAACAATGAGCATTCCAAGGTACCTCAGCAGTGCCGAACTACTCATAATTATAATCAGCCATGGTTACAAAAAGTTCTTTGTTCTGCAAAAGTTTAAAATTCTGTACTTTATAAAATTTATTGTGTCAAATGAAACATAATCTTGCCTTCTCTATTTGGCAACAAATACTGCTTGCAGGTGCTTCCAAGCGAGGTTTTGGATTATAGTTAGCCAAGATAAATGTAATTTTGGTGGTATTTCTATTGTAATTGTAATTTAGATTGCATTTATATGAGTTGCTGGAGGCTGTTTCAGGCAGACATACTTTAAAATACAAATTAAACTAGATTAATGTTGCAGTTTACTTGATAAATACATTTACTATTTATAATATATCATTTCCCCAACAATCAGTTGCTCAAGTTTCCTTAGGACTATAAAATGCTTTTACTTAGTTTTAACAGAGCACTGGGGAATTCTGATTGATGGCGAGGTAAGTCATTACCCTTGGTGTCAGGCTCGTCTAGAGACATCTTTGCCAGAATTCTAAATTACCCCAAAAACTAATTTTAGTGTTTAGAATAAATTGATATTTTATATAATAGTTCAGCTTTGGTACATCTTTTGCCTTTATTTAACAGAACTGTTCATTTTTCTGTTCTTTTTTGTGCTCTTAGGGCTAAATTACTGCATTAAAACATGTTTCTGCATAGTAAGTGTTAACTTAGAATGTTACTTTGTGTGTGTAATCTCATGCAGTTACACCTAGCTTTTTATGCAGTATGCTTGTATTTTAGTATCACCTGTTTTTAGAGTTGTGTCTATTTTACTATTAGAGGGGCTTGTTTCCTGAAGTCTCTATTTTCTTGAAAGCTGTATTTTGATTAGGTCCAGGAACATGTACTTTGCAATACTGAACTGCAACACTGCAAAACTAGGTAATGACTTTGTTGCATTTAAGAGAAGAATCCAAAGGCTGAGGTAAACCTGTATGAAGTTGCTTAATAGAAACGGGTGTGTGTTTCTTCACAGAAAGGTGAAACTATTCAACTGAGCTGAATATGCAGTTAGATAACCTGGCCAAAGTAGCCCTTCTAACTGTTTTGTAAATTAAAAATTGAACTAGACTTTGCTATCATAGCTGAAAACTTTTTAGAGAGGCACTCTCTGTTGTGGCATGTTGGCTGCATTCACACGGATGTATAATCCTATACAAGTTATTCTTATTACTAGACTAACATTATTTCCTGTTGTATATAATAATTTTTAAAAAAGAAAACAGAGGTATAATCTGTCTTGCATAAATGAGATACAGAGTTTAACCCAACTGAAATCAATAATATTTTTCCATTTCCTGTGATGTTTCTCTTCTTTCACTGAACACACGGAAGACCTGCTGCCTTTTGAAATATAGGCACTAGAGATATAACTCAGAAGCACGCAGATGAATGCTGACTTGATTTAGTAATTGCAGTTACTGTAAAAATCAGGGAACAAGTACACATAATAGTGTCACCCAATTACTGTTTATCAAAAGCATGCGATCAAGGAGTTTCCCAGATTGCTGTAACCTTGCAGAGCAACCCCCGATTGTAAACAGGAGCTTAGTTTTGATGTTCTTGGCGTACAAGGGCTAAGGCTGTGCAGTATTCTCTGACTGACTGAGTGCAAGCTTGACAAAAATAGTGTAACCTGATCAAAGTCCCTTATATATGACAGGATTCTGGCAGCATCCCTGTAGTCTATGATTTGTGAAGATAAAATACTGAAGAGCTGGCAAAGGTATAAAAATAGTTCTGTAACTGCCTGTGTGAGGGTCTCTGCAGAATTCAGCTAACAACATACGAGTTCTTATGTAACGTTCCTCCTACAAATAGGGCTGACGTGGGCAGGAACAACAAAGCTGAATTTAAAAAACATTTGCAAGTCTCCTGACTGCTAACTTTGAGATGATTAATTCAGAAAGCAAGCTCTCACATATGGGTTACAGTTCAGTAACACTGGAGCTGACCTTGAGAATAACAACTCTGTCTTGACTGAATTAGTCAAACAGTGACTGTTCTACATCAAGAAAAATGTAGCTGCAGCAGGGTTCACATTGTATAATGTAACACAGATACCAGCTTTATGGAATATTACATCTCTATGTCAACTATGAATTATCACTAGAAAAGCAGCTTTTCTTTAGGGCGCCAAGTGTCACCTAAACTAAACCACAAAACTGGGAGAGGGCAGACAGAATCCCAATAGGATCGATCCGTAGTAAGAGCAGTCCTTAGAGCAGCAAGTCACCGACACCATGCCGGAAACACGCTAAAGAAAGCAGCTCACTCTCTCTAGAACCATCAGAAAATAGATGTAAGCCTTCATCTTAAGTCTAGAGAGAGTTACTTATGCAACCAAGGCAATTCCTGATGCAACTCTTTTCCACTAGGGATAGGACTGTCTGTGGGGTTACACCAGGGATGAAACTGCTCCACTGGATCACTGCAGCAGTAATATTTACAAATCTAGTACAAAAGAAACATTGTCGTGAATGTTTAACAAAATTCTCTTTGCAACATTTAGCAAGGTTTTCTTCAAGTGGCTATTAGTTAGAAATCCAGATCTGCAAGGTAGTCAGAATGCAGTTAATCCTGGGACAGAAAACAAACTTACTGCCAACTTTCAGAAGTAGAAGCACCTAGAAAAATTTAGAGAGCAATATGATCAAACTGAAGAAGTTCATCTGTTTAGTTTTAAAATATTTGTCATTTTAAACATAAAAAATGTGTAGTGGTAAATGTCATTTAAGTTCTATGAGTATATGGTTTTAAAATAAATATGCATATTTATGTCAGGGATAAGCATTATGTGAAAAAACATTATCAGATGTGTGAGCTTAGCAAATTTGTAGCAAATTACATAATTGTCCATAAGCTACAAATCAGTCTGAATCGGACCAAATACAATCATTTTGGTATATTAATTAGGATGTTATATTTAGTCTTGAAAATGTTGAAGATTCATGTCTGCTTTTTGGATAGTTAAGGAAATCTTTTGCATAAATTTACTGACAATGCTATAATGTTCAAAATGTCATAGCTCATTAACTGCATATTTTGACGAAAGCAGTCAGTAATCATCTGAACRCTACTAATTTTCTATATTACACCTAGATATTAAAACAGAAATGTTTTTGCTTATAATRGTTACTCTTTTCCAAAATGGTTGATAATTAAAGGAGAAGAGAAGATTTGTTCCGTTTTAGAAAGAGGTTGTTTTCCCATTTTGGCATAGTGATACATAATTAAGTAYAAATAGCATGCTACTGTTTTTATATACTAATTGAGATATGAAAAAAAATATTTATTCTTTAATAGTCTAAATACAAGAAAGATACTTTTTACAGTATGCACTATGTTTTTAAAATCTCAGTCAGCTTATGTATATGTATATTCAGGGGTAAAAATCACCATTTTATTTTGAAAAGAAGTGACTTTTATTTTGTCTTTTTTTGCTTCTGTCATGTTCATGCCATTAGTTCATACCATTTACAAAATCTTTTATTTTTTGAGAGATTTTGTGTCTATTTCTTCTTTCTGTCTCCCTCCAAGCGCATTTTTAAGTTTTCTTTCTCTATATTTTGTTCTTGACTTTTGTATTTTCAATTTCATTTCTTCTATTTCTCCTCCCCATATCAGTACTTTACTCACTACCTTCTAGTTCAAGCCATATTCACAACAGGGTGTTCTCTAGCCCTGTTGTAACTGAAAACAGACCTATCTTTGGCTCTGATCCAGGCCTTAAGATGCCTCTATCCAGACCCTTCCTTTGTGTGGCATAGCTTGCTCTGAAGATTTTCTTTTCAAAGCTAACACATTCAAAAATATTTTTATTTGGTTTCTGCRGCAATTCTGAGGGAAGCRCATCTTTTATTATTATTATTATTATTTTCCTTTACAAAAGTTTGCCTACCTCTTTCCCATAAAGGTTACCAAAGTTTTAGCTACGTTGTGAGCAGGTTGCTGCCTGCTGCAGCCTTTCATCCAAATTAATGAAAAATTCTCAGTTCAGGAATTGTTTTTCTCTCTAAAGCTTTCCAAATCCTTTGCTATAAACATGAGATTATTGATACACAAATTATTTCCCAGTAATACAAGCATTATCCATTTACACTGTAAAACCATAAAAGAAAATCTGTGAAATCCCACTGAATCATGTTAGAAGGGAAAGTTCCAGTAGAAAAATTAAACCCAGGAAAGTCTGGTTCTCTCCTAGCACATTAGAAGGTGTGTAGGAAGAGCATGATTCTCCAGCAGCTCGCTATGTGATGTCTTAACCAGTGGAAAAGGAGACAGCCTTGTAACAGACTGTCAGCTATCAGGAATCATCTTGTGTCTGCAGCTGCCTTCTCATCCTGGGCAGTCAGCCCTCACTGATGAGGATGCTGCTGCAGAGAGCAAGGAGATAAATAAATTCAGAGAAGGTTAGATATATCTTCTCTCCATTTCCAGCTTCCAGGAAACCCATGGGACCTGATAAAGCTCCATAAGGAGAAATGAACAATTACATTCCATGAAACTACAAAGTCTGTACAATTTTTGATCCAGTCACCATACCAAAATGTTTCGGGGAGTTAATTCTTACAACTACTCGTCTGCCACTTGCTGCTCACTCCAGACAAGTGAGTCACCAGTACAAATATCAAACTTTGTAAGGGGTGCTAAAGTGACAAAGAGGAGTTGTGGAAGGAGGCAAAATGCAGATAGTTTGGTTAGCTCTGCAAATCATCCAGCTGTCCCTCTTCCATTTCCAGTGGGTCGCTTGTCAGAACATTAGCATATGAAACTGATAAACCAGGAGATTCTTAGCAAAAAAACTTCCTTGGGTTCCAGTATCAACACAGAAAAAAGATGAGGGACAACAGACTCTGATAATCATGTACCCTGGTAGGGACTTGGCAGGAGAAGCCTGAAGCTATATGAATAAACACACATTCAAGTCCAGCTGGAAAATGCTAAAATAGTATAAAAATGATTCCCACTGAAGAAGGTTGTTGAACTCTTTCTAAATGGCCTCAGGTTCTCTTATGCCTTCCTTCCTACCAGCCTACCACTTGCTGCCAATATCCTGATAGTAAAAATGATTTAAGAAAAAAAAAAAAGACTGTTCAAACAGGCCACAGCAATCCAGGTCATTGTTTATATCAGGCCTTCCAGGTCTTTGTTCCCAGAACAGAATTCCATCAGATATTCTTTCCATCAGAAAAGCACATAATTTTCTCAGTGCCAGACTTTGCTACAAGGCAACCTCTGCCACACACAAAATTGGGAAGGTGGAAAAAGGAATTACAATCAGAAAAAAATGTAACTTGTTGCAAGAAGTTGGTGAACAGCATTGTAGAGGCAAATTATAAATTGATGTTGAGTACTTATATCTGTATTTAGTCTCTTGACTAAGTGACTGTTTTTTTAAGCATGCTGAATGTCTAGAGGTTCCATTACACTTTCTGCACCAGTAAGATCATGCATCTCAGATCAAGGATGTACTAAGTACTACATTTACATTTGCAGCTTTTTATTACTGTTAACTACCCTTAGCTTTTTTTTTAATTCCTGTTTAATGTATTCGGTAAAAAGAGCAAGAGGTACACAGGGACAGCAATCTCAATTCTGCCAAAGACATCAGAAATGGCAAAGCAGCCCCAAAACAAAACAACATTGCTAAGTGATACTGTAACAAATTCTTTCCCTTTTTATTGCTTTACTGAAGCTGCCATGGAGCATATGGAACCACAATTCAATTATGACTTAAAAAAAAAAAAAAAAAGAAAAAAAGAAAAAAAAGAGGAGAGAGAGAGAGAGAGAGACATTTTATTTGAGAACGTTCATTTCATATAGGCTCTGTATGGAACAGAAAAAGTCATCTATCCTCTACACATACACATCCTGGTTCCTGAAAACTGTTTGACAAAAAGAGTTTGAAAGAGAGCATCTTTTCTTTACATAGGCTTTCTAGTTTGCACACTGTTTAAGAAAAAAATTGAAGCTCTGCAGCCATACTGACATTCTTGAGTCCTGGCAGGTCACTTCTTTCAGAGCCAAGTCCAAATTGTATTCTCTCTCTTAAGCTTTCTGAAGAGTAAAGAAACTGTGGAAAATAGCAACTTTTCATAAAGTTGAATTTAGAACAAGTTTCTGTAAATGTAGTGATGGAATAGTTGGAAATCTTTTAGTCTTTTTTTTTCTCTCTCTGTAATAGCTATACTCCATTGTAGGTGGTACCAGTCAAGAGTTTTTTTTTTTTTCCTTCCCTTTCCCAATGTTGTGGAAATTAAAATCCAGGCTATAGACTATAGGTTGTCATATTCTTTTTCTTATAATATTTTTTGGAAAAAATTCTCAGAGCTACAAAAGACATTCTGGGTAAAAAGAAAGAAAGAAACCTATCCCAAAATACCCAGGTAAGAAAGGCACTTAGATAGCTTGTGTAAAACCTTGATTCAAAGCAAGGGAATGAACCTTGATTTGTGTTACTCAATGTCAGGACAGCAAACTTATTTCCCATGCTAGTATAAATCTTTCCCTGGTTTTATGTTAAATCAGGTTCTGTTACTCTAAATAATACTGATTTACCTGAAGCAGGGACATGAAACTGGGTCTCACATTTCAGCGGAGTGCCTTGACTGTACAGTTTAACAGAAGATTGTGGTTTTGTCTCAGTGTTAGATGGAAAGACACATTGTTTTTTTTCACCTGAAAATCCACTTCCTTCTCAGTTTTGCTGTCATTTTTCCTAAACTGTCAAATTCAAAGAAGGAGATGAAAGCTGTGACCTGCTGTTAGAGACAAATCGCTGCTGGAAAGCAGCTGAAAGGTATGTTCTCTATTTTTTTTTGCTTTTCTACCTTGATTTGGGGGGTCTTCATAGCCCCAAACCAAATGCTGTGTGGGACGAGAGCGATGGATCAGCAGCAGAGGCAGTGCAACCTGAAAGCATTTGGCTCAAATAAAGATTGCTTTCTGCTAAACCATAATTTTATTCAAGAAATAGTGGCTCAGTTGGTTCATCATGTGAAGACTTAATATGGAGTAGACTTTAGAGTATGAATGTCCTATATAAAAATGATCCCAAAGCTCTAGGTCTAAAAAAAGCAATGGGAAAACCTCTCTTTATTTTCTATTTAATTTAGAGGATATGCATAGAGATTCTGAACATGTGACAATCATTTTCTTTTTCTGTCAAGTTACTATACATTTATTTCAATGTTAGTATACATACTAAGGCTGCCTATAAGATATTTTAATGGGCAGTTCTGTTTTGCTTCTGCGTAAAGGGTTTGTAGGAATAATGGAAGCTAGAGACAGTTACAGAATCCCATGTGTCAAAGTCAGATTAATGAAAATAAAGAAGCCAATCCTGTTTTTGTTGAAATCAAACAGAAAATTAGCTTGATGTAATTTTTTGTACAAGTTAGAATCATGTAGGTTGGAAGGGATCTCTGGAGGACATCTAGTCCAATCTCTTGCTAATTCAGGGAGTGACAAAGAAAACATGCTGCTTGCCTCTGAGCTGCCGATAAACCATCCTAATGCATATGAATTTATATGGSCATTTCTTCTATAGCACCTAAGATTTTCTGGGTTGGTCAGGTGTACTCCTGTATTTCAGTTATCAGTTCTGCTCTGTAATAGTTGTCTGTTATTACTGATACGTTAAGCCAGAGTTCTTCACATGGATTTCATATTTATTTATCTCATGTCTAGTGCCCATCAGGCTTACAATATACATGGCTAGTCTATAATATAATCTGAGATAAAAAATATTAATTCTGCAATTAAGATTTCTCTAGAATAAATGGCATCAGAGAACACACAAACACATGGGTTAAATTCATGTCTGCCAAGTCACAGAGCCAACATTTGTTCAGTTTAGAGGTACTTATTTTAAACAAGCAGAAGWGAGGGATGCAATGATTCTTCCATATGATCTTGGATGAATCTTAAGTAGAAATCTTAGGAACAATTGAGAACCCTAACTAAAATCTRTTTCCATTAAGTAAAAGTGACTAATGAACTTACTTCCCTCTTCCATTCCTTTCTAGAGAATCTGCATTCAGTCCAGATTTGCTGGTTAAATTTGCACAAAGCTACAGACTGCAGTAATTCATGAAAGAAATGAAGTAGAGCAATTGGATGTGAACTGGCACAGGTAAATAGAGCCAAAAAGATTGTATATGGCATGTTAGGTTGGCTGAATCTGCCACTTTTTCCATCTCCCTGAAACTTCCTTTTAGTACTATACAGGCAAGGAAGGCATCATTTTCACTAAATTTATGGATGGCTAAGATATTTTCTTGAATCCAAACTGCCCAAATCATTGAAGTTTAGTGCTGAACCAGATAGAAAGCTTAATATACAGGGTAGGAGGAGTTTAAATTTAGTAGCTGTTGTGTGCCAGGAATATAGTCATTTTTCTTCAGGGAATTGGTTGAGTCCAGCAAATTGGCAATGGGTAAGGGGGAAACCATTCTGCTTCCAGCTGGAGCCAGTCTGGGATTCTATATCTCGGAGGCTTAAAATATTACACTGCCTGACATGAGATGATTGCCTGATGACCAAGTGGTGAAGTCGGGGAAATACAAATTACCTATTGTGACAAAGCTGTAGTATTTGTAAGGAGATCCTGAACTTGTTATTATTAAAAAAAAAAAAAAAAAAAAAAAAAAAATGTTTACTTTGGAAAAAATAAAGGGGAGAAATACGGGTAAGAAGTCTATCCAAAGTAAGCTACACTTTAAGAAGGAGGATTTCTTTTAATTACATCTGTTTTTTTCCCAAAGGGTAAAAGGCAGTATTTGTTTATCATGCAAATTACCTTCTAATCTACCTCTACCTATACAGTTAATTAGTCTAAGATAAATTTGACTTCATTTCAAAAATCTCATTTTTATATTTTATTCAACCTACTACTATTCAACTTTTATTCAATCTCAGAAAAAGAACTACCTGCTATGAGAGCCTGTATACCCCTACGAAAAGCTTAATCTAAACCAGATAATCCACATCAGAACAGTCCTTTCCCTATTCTCAGTTAATTCTCACGACCCAAACCCTTGAATCTTCACCTGCCATTATGCTTTATGCACAGCCTGTGAAGTGAAATATAGTCATGAGTATTAAGAATTTTTTAATCCTATATCCACAATGATTGTATGTTCCGTATTATCAAAATGTCTGCTTCAGAAAATGCATATTCAAACACAAAGTTGTGAAAAGTGAAGGATGTGAGTTTAAACCCACTACCTTAGCCATAATAGAAGATGTTTGTTTTTTAATAGGAAAGCATTATTTTTTGGAAATTATAAATGATTCATTGGAACAGAAGACCTTCCCACCCTCTCAATACCCATAGCCAGTATACATGTTCACAATCTCTAGATACATACTTTTATATATATGAAAAAAATACATACTTAAGTCTATAAAAATACACTTGAATAAACTAGTTTTACATTTTAAAATACATATTTAAGTCACTAAGCTTGAATGACCTTGCCAACTAATACACAGTTATCAGCTTCTCGTTTGTGAAAAGATATTAAGTGAGCTAAGAGAGAATGGCCACTAACTGTGTATCTTATAATCAATATTCTTCATGCATCTCAGAAGTGAAGGAGAGAATTGGCATGCTCTCTGAATGAGATCAGGTAGGGAGACAAATAGGATAGAAGGAGAGATAGTAGGAGAAAGTAGGATAGCCCTGAAATCTTGTTGATCCCACTGTTGATGACAGTTCGTTCTTAAAGGGCAAATTCAGTATTGTTGATCATAGTGCCATAGTCACACTTGAAAACATTTCAAAATTCAGTATCTTTTTTTTTTGTTTAAATGCTTCATAACCAAGAAAACACAAGAATAGTGATGAACATCTTTTTCTATTGCTTTTTTATATTTGAGTCATATCAGGTTCATACCTCTGTTCTATGCGAAATGTCTATATGAAACAACTGGAAGACATCCTGAGCTGTTTAAAAGCTTAAGTGTTAGCAAGGAGCAGAAGACGTTTTAGTAGTAACATTTCTACTTAGGCACATTTATTAGGACATATGTAATATCTAATAGGACAAGCATAATGAGGTTATTTGAGGAAAAACAATTATATAATCGTACTATGGTGGGCATTTGTCACACACAGTCTGTTCCCAAGATTTAAAAAAAGTCCTTTTCTGCATATTATATTTCTCTCAGGAGATCCCCGAACTATTGAGTAAAAAATCAAGAAAGCACACCTAGCCACTATCCATCTGAGCTAGAGAGCAGTGATTAATCAAAAAACTGTGTAGAATGTTTTACCTTCAAAACTACAGTTTGGCCTCAGAAGAATTATAGTAACATATTTTACACTCCATCTTTGGTAAGAAAACGGGTAGTTTGTAAGAGATTAGTGTGTAGTTTTATTGTAGAGTAGCCCATGAGCAATTCTGGGCTGCCCTGCCTCTTCCAAAAGTTTTCCATTTCAGCCAAAAACAAATTTCAAGCTTCTGAATTGCTTTTTCTATGGCGTCTCAGGAAAAAAAA
>NW_028186945.1:2234172-2242500 GCF_003343005.1 Rhea americana | reverse complement strand
AAAAAAAAAAAAAAAAAAAACTTTGCAGAGATACTGCACAAAGTGAATTCCCTGGTATTCTTTTGCAGTTAATTTGTTTCTTCCCTCAAAAGAAAGTCCTCAATAGAAGAGTATCCATTCATGTGCAAAGTTGGGAATCTGGGGTAAAACAAGAGCAAAGGTTAGCCCTGGTGCCTCCCCCAGCCCTATTCAGAGAGAATCCCAGTTCTCTTCTTCCTCACCTCTGAAAGTCGCACATTGTATCTGGGGACAGAGAAAGAAAATGGCCCAGAGACAGCTATTCAAAAATGAGAAATAAAAATGCCCTGGGTGTAGACTTTAAATAGAAATGACAGGACATATCCCCAGGTGATGTGTAAGGATTTTACACTCTGTTAAAGAGGCATGAGCATAGGCTAGAGAAATAAGGTTAGGAAGGATGGAAATAGTTGTAACTTACCTCATTTTTGTAATTACTAAAATGTATTTGGGCCTGACCTAAAATATATACCAGCTGAATTGAAGGTGTGACTTTGTACAAATTTAGTTAAACTACTTCACTTATACAGTTCCTTAAATTACATATTCCTGAATTATAAAGTAATTAATGCTTAATTACACTTAATCCCCTGTGGCCCAATTTGATCTCTTAGTAAACACTAATCATCTCTGGTAAAACAYAAAACTAAACTTTCAACTTGTGCACTGTTCAAGATGATCTTTGGCTTAGAAAATGGTGAAACATCTTCCTTTTTAAGTGCTCATTTTCCAGACAGCAGGATAAATTCACTGGTACACTAGGTACACATTTTCGGATGGGATATCTGCATCTATGTCCATACTTATTAAGTATGTACTTGTTTGGCCTTGTAAATACACTGCTAAATTATGATAACTGTAGGTAGTGACTGTTAGCTGAACTTCATACAGACTGGCAACACTGGAAGAGTAGTGTTACGTTTATACTTAAATCTATGCACAAAATTTCTGGTGCAGTAATTTATATCAGAACTTACTCTATTTCATTGCCAGACAACCTAAT
This sequence comes from Rhea americana, assembly GCF_003343005.1. NCBI lineage: Eukaryota > Metazoa > Chordata > Aves > Rheiformes > Rheidae > Rhea > Rhea americana. The sequence goes on along the minus strand of NW_028186945.1, from coordinate 2,241,479 downwards.
CTGTGGATGAAATTGTTTAGTCAGATTTGTAGATGGCTGCAACTGTGGATGCAATGAGCTAAAACTAAGTGTATAGCATTTTCTTCAAGTATGTAGATTTCTATAGCTGATATTCCATTTGTTTTGAGCACTTCTATTTTCTCTGCCAAATTTCTTGATATACTATTAATTACAAAGGTTACAGAATAAYACTTAGAAGTTGCTACTAATAATTGAGTTTCAGCCATGGTGGGAACACAGATAGGTGTTAAGAAAAGTTAGTCTTTCACAAGTGAAAGTTGCTGCTAGAATCAGCTTGAATCTTTTTCACAAGAGACAATCATATGGAGGATGAGGCCTCTTTTTATCTTGAATAGTTGTGTGAATAGAAACTCAGTGACAAGTTGCTTTTCCCTCAAACATCTTTGAACAGCTATACAGCAGCAGCATCTTATCTCTGGATGGTTTTATGGTTACTGTAGGTTAAAATGCAAAACTGATAGCATATATTGTACAAGCCTGTCAAACTATAATATTAAGCTTTCTGAAAATTCTGAGAAAACTGGATCCGATCACTTTTCACTATAACTTCCCTATTTATGCAAATAATCATTTAACAGCTATAGCAGGAACAAAAGGACAGTATGCTCAGTTCATATTTCAGTTCACAGATTGTGCCCAGAATTAGACCTGTAATTAAAAAGTGTAAGCTTTTAACTTCATAGAAACAAAACGCTGTTTGCCATTTCAATGCATAGCTGATTTTGCAGCTGGAAAAACTTTATTGTGACCTCTGATCTTTTACTGAAAAATCCTTTGTTTCAGTTTAAGCTTTAAAATACAACAGGATGCTTTACAAAATAATAACCTAAAATATACACAACAATTAAAACATTTCAAGAATATTCAGTGGAATGTCAGAAGATTAACAGGGTTAAGTACCTATGAAAAGATTATATAAATTGCAACCATCATGATATTTGTTCTTGCTCCCAGGGTTGATGAGGGCTTTGATAGATCCATTTAACAAATAGCTGCAGTCATTGCTAGGGGATCAGCAACTGCTCTGTTTCAGAGTTCTTTTTATTACTACCCTTTTGTGTGAGATCACTGCTTCCACAGCAGAGCAGCAAAACGCAACATATGGGTGCTCCCGCACAAAGTCCAACAGCTTAACTTATGATCTAGTGGAAAGCATTTTTAAATTAAGCCACTAGAATTTGTACTGAAGAAGTGTGTTCTTAACATAAAAATAGCTGTACTGAGTCAAACCAAAAGATTCATCTGGCCCTGGATCGTCTCCAGGAGTGGTTAAAAGTGACTAACTAGTCAAAGAACAGGGCAAGTATATATGACAATTCCCCTCTACGCTCTCCYGTCTCCAGTTTCTAACCAGCTCTGTGTTAGGGACGTACATGAAGGTCAGGGAACTTACAGCCGCACAACCTGTCTTCATGCAAACCAGCCGATCCTAAGTGAGTTGTAAAAGGAGAATGTTGGACTCTTTAAGGGGCTCATTGCAAGCAAACTGCTTCAAGCAGAACACTGTCTTCCCTAATGAAGGAACTGCTAGTGCTGCRATAGTCCTATAATAATATGAAACAGGAAATTACTTGTGAGATAGAAGGAAAGGTATTTACTTACTGCATTCACATAACACTTCACTGCATTCACAATAYGTTGCTGTATTTTGGAAGGATAAGCAAAAGTTGCAAGGAGAGGCCGGAGTATTTTTTTTTCCAATTGTTCTTTAATCCATCGGCCTAACAGCTTTCAGTACAGATAGTTCCATTTATGAGCTGTTGCAAGACACTTCGGTAGAAAGAATGCCAGAGAGCCATCTAAATTAGACCAAGTTTTAATCTGTGTCCAAAGCAGCATGCACCATATGCTCTACAGTCTTTAATAAATCTTTTCCAGCTATACAGTCCAGGAATATGGAAAGTCCAATTCTTTCCATTCAAAATAAATCTGTGCACATTTCAAGATCCAATTTTAAAATCTCTGACATTACTGCATACTTTTACACAAAGCATACCAAGAAGTGGGGGATCACCACTTATTTCAGCAGATGCTAAATGAGGAGTCTATGATGCGCATCAGCATGAAAACCGTAATTCTCCTCCAATTCAGATAGCAAAGCAGGTTCTTAGACCCAGGTGCCTGATTCCGAATTGGGAGTGTCGTTTTTAGAACTGAGCGCCAGACTCCACAACACTGTAGTGCTCTGCATGGTAATAGCCAAGTCTTCTTGTGAGCTAATTCCATATTTTTCATTCTGAAATCAAAATAACTGAATTCTTGTACCTTTGCTCAGAATTTCTGCATAGCTTATATGTTTCTGCCTACACTAATCTTTGAAGAATATCATTTTCCACAAAGATTTTCCACACACATTTTCCACAGATTGTAGCATTTGTCTCAAATTTCTCCATAAATCTTACAGATTGTTCAGATCTTACTGAACAACTTTCTCTGGAAATGAAAATAACAAAAGATATACATAGAAAAAACAGAATACATACAGCTGGAAAATTATCCCTTTAGCAAAAGGGATCAAAAGAAAAGCAAAAGTTTGACAACTTTAGCAAAAGTTGTCAAAAGAAGACAACTCCCTAGTCTGAACAACCTCTTTCCCCCTTATTACTGCCCTTGTTCCTGTGTGCAGCTGAGTTTTCTATACTTTTTACTTTAAACATTATGAAGATAGTACCAGCTTGATCAACTTGCCTAGAAAATTTGAGGCCATTATGCTGAAGGGATTCCCTAATCAGCTTGACTAATGTCAGAGTTCTAATTTCAGATTTACTAGAGAGATGAGACGTGTAGGCAATCTGAGTTCAGGCTACTTACAAATGATACATCAGTGTGAAATACTGGACCTCAACAGCACCACTACCTTCAAGCACTTCTACAATCTTTTAGTTCAGGGGAGTAAAAATGAAGCACCTATGCACAGATAAATGCAAAGTTCCTAGGTAGTAGGTAGTATTTTTTCAACTATATGGTTGACCAAAGTAAGTATACCACAGTCTATTTAACTTTCACTGAATAACTCTTGATGTGTGAATAGTAAAAATCATTATAAATTACAGACACTGCTAAACCAGTGATCCTGTATGGCAGAACAGCTCATCTGCTTGTGTATTTACCTGGTCCTGGAAATTATGTACAATACAGTGGGAAACTATGCAGGTTGCTAATGTTGTCCTATTAGCTTCTCCAGAGGCGGCAGCAGTATGGTGTCTTGGTCTGGAGAAATCTTGTAATCTAATTTGATGTAGCAGGTTGTCATAGTGAGGAGACAAGCAAACAATCTGGATGTTTGTCACATTTTCTATGCATCCTAAAGGCCAGGCTCCAGTTTTTTCCAGTTGTGACAGAGGAGTAGTAAGAGGATGAATTTCTAATTCCTTACATGGAATTTACCAGATCAGAATTGGTTCAGAGCATAAATTCTTCCAATTCAGTACAAGCCACATAATAGTAAGAAACAGTAAGACATCTAATCCTAAAATAACGTATCATCTAAAAATTAACTTGAGGAACACATTTTTAAGACTTTTCTTCAATAGTACTTTCAAAAGYGGAAGAGCACTTACAGTTTTACAGAATTACACATACATAATTAAAATAAGTTTTAAGTTGAAGGGCTTTTTCTCTGTCAGTGGAATATGACAACCCATGTCATTGTACATACTAAGCCATAATCACTGCTGTAATCTTTGCAAAGGACCCAAAGGTTATTTGCTAAGCTACTCCAGCAAACGCTCCCAAAAGAGTTGACACATCCCACTGTGTCTTGAGTCCTACATTGTAATAAGTAGACATTCCAGCAAACAATTTTTATTCATCAGCCACCACATCAGTAAGTGCTGTGGTACGTGGACCCACTCAYAGGGTAGCCCATGCCTCTGCAAGGAGCTGACATGTAACGACCAAGCAACGGCACAAGCCAGACATCAACAGTCCTGTTGCCAATCTTTGCACCAGCAGAAGGGCCAGTCAGGCCATTAAGGCCACAGTTTGATTAAGAAAAGAAACAGGAGAAAGTCATGCAAGACTATAGGCAAAAAATTGTCATAGGGAATTAACTATAACATTTACTAAGCTCATCCCTTGTTTAACTGGCAGCTGCTAGTCCTGTACAGAAAACAAGATGGAGAGTCCTTAACTGTCTTACCTTGAACACGAGATGATGCATCAAACATGATGAAATTTTTGATGGTCAATATCTAAAAATAATACTTCAAAATATCCTCTGTAACATTCCCTAGCTACTTATTGCTACTGTATGCTTGTATTTTACCTATATGCTGGAGGAATTTTGCTTGATATTTCTTAATTTGCAAATAAGGGCATTAATGGCTTTCTTTACTTAACTATGCATTTCAAGTAAAGTTCTCAAAGAGAAATGATAGAAACAATAGTCTGATGAATCATGGTAGTTCTATACATTCCAGAAATTAAGTTGTTAATAACATATATCATATGTATTTTATATTTAATTTCAAAAAAATTATTATCTTCTCTGCAAACACTGCTAGGATGTTTTCAAGATACGTTAGGATACTATCCTCAAGTCTTCAATGACCAAATCAAGAGGGGGAACACACGTACCTTGGAAAAAAACATATTTTAAAGCATGTTTAAMCAAATATACAGGGAACAAGAATATCATCTTATGGAAGTACACTGCTCACTGAAAACTTGTAGCTCCCTCTTTTATATTCATTTCAGTTAATAGCAAGATTCTTTGGATCAATCCCAAATACCTTTGAATATATCTAGTAATGTTAAACAAGTTTAATATAAATATTTATTTAAATGAAAAAGTGTTGCCAATCTTATCAGTTGTTGACTGACAGACTAAAGGATTTGAAGGCTTAAAGTAAAGTCAAGAGTACTTAAAGCTTTAGCAAACTACTTGCATGACAAGCAAAAACTAACAAAATGGTTTAAGACGTTGACTAACGTACTTTGTGCTCAGCAGATCTGTAATCTTGTCCAGGACTTCTGATGCCACAGTTACCCAAATAGTTTTAAGTCTTAYCAGAATTCATAACAGAATAACTCTATCTCTGCTATTTGATAGTTCTACAAAGATTTCTACTTGCAGCAAAGATAAACTTATACTAACGACCTGCATATTACCTTTTGTGCAAGTTTTTTTTTTCCTAAAAAGCTGCAGATCATCAAAAATACATGAGTATTACTTAGGTTGTAAGTAATCAAACTCACTGTTTTCATCTGAATCAAGCTCACTCTGAAAAATGATTTTACACAATAAAGCAAAAATAAAAGGTGAGTCAAACTACACAGGGAATTCTATTAGAAATTCTAATTACAGCTGGTCAGGAATTTTTTAACTAAAGCCAAAGCATTTCCTGGTAATATACCAGTTTTGACAAAGCTGTTATTGGAAACATTTTTTCAGTTCCAGCAGTGGGTGTAGGCAAGAAAAAGTGGTTGTCTGGGACAGGGAATAAATAACTTGTTGCTCTGAGCAAGCAGCTGGTTCTGCAGAGCCCATGTCCAAGTCTTTGCTTGACTGCTTGATTTAGAGCAGAGAGGTGAACTCATGTGAGTGTCCTAACCAGACGGTGATAATCTGTCTTTCTTTTTAGCTTGATGAGTATTTAATGAGTTATACACAGTGGAGCAGCTCCAGCCACGGATGGCACGATCTTCCACACCAGAATAGTCCCTTGGTGAGGTGTCAGCCAGCAGCAGGAGCATGCCTGAGCCTGATGCAGGCAGAATCTGATTTGAAGGCAGGTCTCTCAGTTCCCAGGAGGATATCCTAAGCGTGAGGCAATTTGCTATAGTAGGTGTCTTCTCAAAAGGTTATTTTTCTGGTCCTGATATAAAGCAAGTGAAAAATAGAATCTGACKGTCAATCTCTCTCCACAACCTATCCTTTCAAAAGCACGGATTCTCCCAGTTTGCCATACTGCTGCATTTGAAGGAAAGGATGAGCAGAAACGGTCTCAGCGTCTGTCCATTGAGACAGATGAGGTGGCCAAGGTGCATCTACCTGCATTTGTTGCAGAGCGCGCTCCACGAGCATAGTTCATTAACGCGGTCATCTCACAAATTAATTTGCAACAGAAGACGGAATTTCGGAATATTAACAACAACCAAACCCACCCCGGTCCGTGCTCAGCATTCCCCGTTTCCAGCAGGCGTGCACAGAGCACCCGCGCAAAGGCAGCGCCGGCCCCGCGGCCCGGGGGCCGCCGCCGCGGGATGGCGCTCGCTGCCCGAGCAACGCAGCCCGGGCGGCGGCCCGGCCCCGCGGGGCGGCACGCTCCTCCGCGCCGCGCACGGCCCGCGGGGGCCACTCTGCCACTGCCCGCCCAACTACCCTAACAGCCACTTGCCTGAGGAGCGCGGAAGGACTCGCGTGTAAGTGCTCACGGTAAACGCAGCTCAGAGGGAAGCTGCAGCACGACCGATGACAAACGTGACTACCTTTTTAGGGGCTCGTGCCTATTTTGTTAGAGTTACCATTGACAGAAGTTTCGCATACTTTTATGCAGAAATCCAACCCCTCCAGCACCGCTTTCAWAGATACCTTCAAAAATAAAGCATGCAGCTACCACATCCAGAGTTCGTTTGAAACAGTAAACGCCAGGCACAGCACTGGCTTCCAACCATGACCATTACAGTTACTACGAGGACTGTCAGCTCTGTAGATTGATGCTGTTCCCTTTCCACCCTCAAAGAGGAACTGGAGTAACTGTATTTTTGGATGTTTCCAGTCTGAATCACCTCACAGTTCAGCCAACTATTATAGATTCACCAGAAGAATTACACCTACTACCTCCGGCTCAGGATGAAAACACACACACGCAGAGACACCATTTGGGAAATACTGTTAGCAGAAGCTTGAAACCGTCAGAGGAAGGATTTTTTTCTCTTTTTTGGCTATCGGAAATTAGCTTGGCAGCTCTGAGAGCAAGGCTCAGATTCCACCCTCTCCTTCCCCCCAGCAGCCTCTCCCCCCACACCGTCATTAGCTTCGCCGAACGTAAATGATTCAGCAGATCGCCCCGCCGTCCTGCACCGCGTTCACCTTTCTCCCGCTTCCGACTTGCATGCCAGGTTTTGCGGACGACCCCACCACACGGGAAGCGTGTTTGGCTCCCCCCGGCCCCTGCCCAGCGCCACCAGCCTCCTGCCCGCAAATGAAACCGAAAGCGCTGCGCGCGGCGCGCCTTGCGCGGGGAGCGGCCCGGCGCGCCCCCGCGGCCGCCCCCCCCCCGGCCGCTCACTTGCCCTCATCTGGAAATAATGCCGGGTCTTGTTTTTTATTTATTTTTTTA
>NW_028186945.1:2231691-2233818 GCF_003343005.1 Rhea americana | reverse complement strand
GGGGCGGGGCGCGGCGCGGCGCGGGGCTTCCCCGCCCTCCCCCCGCTGTTTTTCGTTACCCCGACTGTACCCCTGCCCCCCCCGCCGCCACGTGACGCGGCGCGCATGCGCTGCGGCGCCGCCGGCCGGGGCACATCTGCAGGCTGACGTCAGCGTGCTCCGCGCCGTTCCCCGGGCGAGGCTGCCAAGGCTCCCTGCTGCCGCCGCGCTCGGCTTGGCCGGGGGCCGGCAGCGAGAGGAGGTCTGGGGCTACTTCAACCAAACTTTCCTGAGTCCTTCCTGCTCTGCCTGCCTGCCTGCTCTTCCCTCTCCCCCTTTCTCTCGCTCGCTCGCTCTCTCTCTCGCTCCCCCCCTTCCTCCCCCCCCACTCAGATGATATTCACATGGTATTTTGCACAGAGGAGGCTGTTCAAGAGGAGGGCACCCACCCCCACCCCAATATAAGCCTGTTTTTCCTTCCTTCCTTCCCCCCTTTTTTTTGTTGGAAAGACAAAATGTGCAGGGTGATAGGTTGGGTGAATTGATGGCATCCCTCCTCCTGCCAAGTCAGTCCGTTTTCTAAAACCCCCTTTTAGGAAGGCTAGAGAACTTTATTCTGTTGGAGAATATAACCCTGATGGTTGCTTGCACAGAGGGGAAAAGCAGAGAGGAATACGGGAATCGTCCTGTGCAATCTCTATTGTTTGAAACTTACTTTATATCAGAAATTGAAGATGAAAACGGTAAGGAAGATTTCACGCTATTCAATGAAACTTTTGTTTTTCTTGTGTCCCGAATAATGGTGCGTTGCAGGGCTTTGGGGAGCGGGGGGAGTTTTATATTGCATTAGGCGAGGTGGATTTGGAGTAATTTCAGAGCGAAACCTTTGAGGTTTGAGGATGGGGGAAGGGGGTGAGAGGATTTTCAACTGAAAAGAATACTGATTTATGAAGTACGGTCTTGAATAGTGCAGCGCTTCTTTTTTAGAGTTTTTTTTTTAATACTAAATCGTTGGTAGAGCGAAAAAAAATAGGTGAAAACCAAAGCAGCCCCCGAAACCCAACAACAACCCACAACTATTCCAGACTGCCGTTAAGTTTAAAAAGCCGAGCGCTTGCTCGTGTCATGTCCAGCGTCTCCTTCAGCGGTCAGACAAGTGCATATTTTGTGCCTGAACTCAGAGGGTCCGCGCGAAGCCGAGGCTGCAGCCCCGATGCTCGCGGAGATGTTGAGCTCTGGCCGGGCTCCTCAGAAAGATGGGAGCGTGTGGTTTTGATTTGCTTGGAGCCGCTTGGGGTTTGCTAGACTCTTAACCCGGCGGAGCCCCGTCGGTCGGCGCGCCCGCGGCGGCGGGGCCGCCGGGAGCCGCGCCGAGGGGGGAGGTAAGTGGGCTCCCGCTGCCCGGCGGCGCTCCTGGGGCTTCGCGGGTTCCTCTCGTTGTTGCACGAGAGGGAGTTTTTATTTGGGCTGCCGGTGCAACGCGCTTGGGCCGAGCGCCAAGTGTCTGGGTCACACGCGTTTTATCCAAATAGATTCAGCGCTGCTGTCTGGAAATGGGCTGCTGAAAGTTAACTTTAGGATCAACTCCACCACAGCAACCAGACTCTTCCCTTCAGCCTCTCTAGGGAGGAGGACTGCCTTTTTTTTTTTTTTTTTCCCCTTCCTTTTTCCCTCCTTCTGAATTTTCTTTGAGGGGTGTGTGTCTGGTGACCTCCAGCTTGCTTCAATACTAGTATTTCCCGCTAAGGTCTCTTTTTGTTGTTAACGTTTTTGTGTGCCTGCAGACGTGTGTCTGTGTACATGTAATATTAGTGTGTGTACGTGTTGGGGTGTGTGGGTAGATACATATTTATACATTTCTAGCTTGTTGCTTTGGGGTTTTTTGTTGGTGTTTTGTCTTTTCCCCTCGTTTTTAGAAATACAATGACAGCTGATCCCTTGGCAGGGCTGGAGGGGAAGAGTGGGGCAGAYGGAGGGGAAAGGCAGCCCTGCGCCGCCGGGGGGGAGCTGGCCGCGGGTTTACATTATGGCACACACAGCAGCCCTCTTTTCTTCACGCTTCGCTTTCTGATGAATAACCGGGACGGAAAGATCCGTCTTCTCCCTTTGTACTTACCCTCTCGTTTTCTCCAGCCCTCCCCCCCCCCC
>NW_028186945.1:1999347-2231156 GCF_003343005.1 Rhea americana | reverse complement strand
GTGCTCCGCCCGCGGCGCGAACGGCTGCCTCGCGCGTGGCCAGCACGCCCGGCCCCGCCACGCGATGTGACCTGCGGCTCATGGATGCGGTGCGGTACTGCTGCGCGTCGTCACGGCGGAGGGTCCGTTAGGCTTGCGCGGGGACGGCCGTTGGGCCGGGGCGGTTGTGGCGCTGTGGTGGCGGAGCGGGGAGGAGAGCRGAGCAGAGGAGGGTGGGGAGGGGAGCACCCCTGCCGCTGCTGCCCCTTAGCAGCTTGCTGTGCTCACTCTGCAGCTGCCCTGTACGAAAACCTGAGGGATGGTAGAGTTGCCCAAGCCTCCTAACATCTCTGCCTTTGCTATATGGAGGGTATCAAGGTGACCGGTCTGAACAGCTTGGTTAGCTGCTGCCACCAAATAATCCACGTGGTGTCCCAGAGTCTTGCTGTGTGTCTTCATGGTGCTGCTTAGTCTGTAAGAGGCCTGTGGTGCCTGTGAAAAACTGCCACTCTATCGTCTGTGCTGCCGCAGAAAGCCCCGTGCAGGGCACYGGTTTTGCCTGCTCTGCTCTGGATTTTGAAATGCATCGTGTAGTTTTTCTTTGCTGCTCCAGCAGAGCTTTCAGAATGAGGCCGAAACTGTRGCTTTTGGTACGCGTCAAGGAAACAACCATACCCTCTCTTGCCTTCGATGAACACACACTTCTGGCGCGAGGTAGAGGAAGTGCCTCTTACTGCAAGTTTAGTACTGATAAAGGGTATCATCTTGACCATGATCAAAACTCAAATGCTGAACATACGTAAGTCAAGACAGAAAGAAAGTATAGACAGGGTATAGATGGTGGAGGCTTTTATGTTCCTATCCAGCCGTACTGGAAGTACCATATCTGGAGTTACACAAGTGCTTTATCCTTCCTTCTCTGGAGATCTTCAAGGCCCACCTGGATTCAACCCTGTCTACCATGCTCTKAGTGACCCTGCTGAGCCAGAGGGTTGGACTAGATGATCTCCAGAGGTCCCTTCCAACCTTACYGATTCTATGATGCTCCTTAGTTCAGAGCATTAGTAACAGCTACGAGTGGCCTRTTATATTGGTGTTCAGGCTGGCAAAAATACTTTGGAAGGGAGTTWAAAAATTTTGTTGAAACTTCTAGAAAGCTTAACATTAAAGGGGATTTTGTTGTGTGAATACTTTTCTCTCTACAGTGTAGAATGAGGGAAGCCATTTCGCACTGACCCCTGAAAAGATGGGGATGACTTTTGGGCATTCTTGACCAAGACTTCACATGGGCCAGTGATGCCCAGATAATAGGCACCACGGTTACTTGCTCCTGAGCTACCTGCTTCTTTAGGTGCTACAGTTTCAGGAGATCTTAATGTTAGTTTTTCTTTTTTTTTTAATCAGTGTAACATGAGCTCCTCATTATTTTATTTATTTATTTATTTGCCTAAGTAAATGCTGTGAGGCAGTATTAGGTCTATATATGGCATTAATGAGCCATTACTGGAATATTGTGTCCAATTCTGATGTCTGTGCATGAAAAAGGATGCTGACAAATTGGAAAGGATTCAGAAGAAAAGCTGCAGAAATAATTAGACATCTGGAAGTTGTACAGAGCGAATTGCTTATCAGTCAAGAGGTGGTTGTATCAGATTATAACTATCCATTATAACTAACCTCATTAGCAGAGGGAGGTAAAGCATGATGCAGTAACTGGAGTTTGAAGTTGGTCATACTCGAATTGGAAATAAGGCACATTCCGTAGTAGACTAATCTAGCAGGAGAGTCTGAGGTTGGTTATGTCTCTTCAGAAATTAAAATAAACATTGGCAATCTTCTTAAAAGTTATAGTTAAATATTAGCCAGATAATACAGGCATTACTTGAAGGCCAGGTTAGAGACTTTATTAATACCCTTTGGGGCCCTGCTGTAAGTGAGTGACATCACTAAATCCTAATGCTTCTTCAGAAAAAAATRCTATGAAGTACAAGCCATGCTTACAAAATTGAACGTAAGTTGAACAGTTCTATGTATTACAATTCTTCAATATTAACAAACAACCCACAGACCGTAGGGGTATTATGTGTCTGAGTGAATGTTGTAAGTTTACTTTGCTAAAATTCTGGGTGGGCCTGTGTAAGTGACTGTGTATGCTGTTGGTCATTTCTTTTTAAACTGTTTGTCCTTCTCAGGTGTTCTCCTGAGGTGACATCCTCTATCTCTGTAGAAGCTACTCTAAGCACAAGTGTGCTGGGAGTGTATTAAGAGGACTGATCAGTACCAGTTGGTGTAACACCTGATATGGTATCTTGTGATAACAAACTGCTGGGCAGCTGCATAGACCTTCCATTTAATCCCTGGCCAGATCTAGGGCTGCATTTTAATATTACTGCAGTAGTATTTTAAATGTAGAAAAATAACAGGTAATATTTTACTCACTGAATCCCATTGCCTCCAAAAGGAAAATAAAAATCTATTCTAATATGTCAARTGGTGCTTTATATATACAAAACAATTTTACAACATATTTAAAAACTTAAAATGCGTGATGAATACTTTCAAATACTAAAATTCATTCTTTTTTTTTATTGGAATGCGCAGCATTCCCATTTAAGTGAATGAGAATTTTGCCTGCATAAGCAAAACCCAGGCCCAAGTAATAACAAAATACATGCTGCAGAAAGATCAGATAACTGTACTCTGGATTTTTTCCCAGGTTCTTCCTGTGTCTACCAGTGTATTGAGTTTAGTTATTYGCTGCTGAAATTGATGAATACATTGCATTGATTATAGCTGGAACAAGTTTGCGCAAACTGAAACTTTAATTTTATAAATTCTTAGACCTATTCAACTTGAAGTGTATATATGCATCTCAAGCTGTATGGAGCTGCTTGTTCAAGTTTAATGATGCTTCATTGTTCTTGTGAGATCATGTCCTTGGACCACAGGAGTAGTAATGGTTAAATATTATTGTAAAATGTTGTATTGTGTAGTTTATTATAGTTGCTTACTGTTTTGCAGTATCAATCTGTTTTAACAGAATTTGCCTTGATTCATTTTCTTTTCTTTTTCAGGGAAAGAAATGGAGAAAATTCAGTAACTGCTGAGTCTAACATCTTACAGATAACTTAAGGAATTTACAAATGCTTGTTTCTGTGTTGAGAAAATGACTGCAGATATAGAAGAAAGTACAGGTTGTTGGAAAAGAATACCAGTCAAAAAGTGGAATGTCCAATAGTTAATTTGGAAGTACTATAAATATACCTGTTATGGTGCAATTCTGGAGTGGAGTTAACTCTATAGCACACGGGTAGCCCTCCAAGAAGGAAAAAAAAACCCCACAAAACTTTCAGTTTTTCTAAATTATGGAAATTTTTTGGAAGACGTGGACATGGATTTTGAGCCTAGTTGTTGTTTCATCGGAATTTCACAGTGACAACAGGCTTTCATATAGTTCTCAAGGTAGGAGTCTGACCTCTGTAGCTGTAAGAAGCATGGGTTTCTGTGTTGGGTGGCTAACATTTTCTAAACCATRTTTACAGTATCTTACAAGCTGTTAGTTCTGTCATGATTCATTATCATGAAAGCTAATTACAAAGAATCTGATTGAATTGTCCTAATTTCTGTCTACTTTTAGCTGTAAGAAAGTCTCACAAATTAAATCTTGTAAAATGTTGTACTGKCTGATAGTTTAGAGCCTTATCAGAATGTCATTAAAACTTTTTAAAAACTGGAAAGGAAGGATCTAATCTTACTTCGATCTGTTGACTTTAGTAGGTTTCTAATGGAATGAAGAACCATTTACATGTTTTTACAAAGTAATACGTCTTGTCATTACTACTGTTTTTATTTTTGCAGGTGGATCTAATAGCTTTTGGCTTTGAATGGTATCACTAGGAGGAATACGTCCCTCTTAGGTAGAACTTAGCCCTAAATGTTTATATATTTTGGGTATACAGGAAAAGATACGTAGCTTAAAACTTTGTGACATCTGATTAATAAGAAACTAAACACGTTTTGTTGACTTAGTAAATAAAATATATTTTCATTCTAAAGCTCTGCATTTTAAATTTACCTAAAAATGACTTTCACTCATGGGGGTGATAAGACTTAGCCAAATACGGTTAATGTTTATACTACTACTTGTTGTTTCCTGTTATATTTTCTTCTCTTTTATGCCCACTCCCTGGACTGTCTTACCTTGTGATTACAAAGAGGAATTCCTGTCTTACCTTGAACACTACCAACTAACAATCCCAGTAAGGGTTGATCAAAATGGAGCCTTCCTCAGCTTTACTGTGAAAAATGCTAAACCCTCAAGGAGGAGGAGGAGCACAGACCCTTATGATCAAGAACTGGCAGCATCTAAATTATTTTTTAAACTTTCTGCCTATGGCAAGCACTTTTATTTAAACCTGACTCTCAACACAGATTTGGTATCCAGACATTTTACAGTAGAATACTGGGGGAAAGATGGACCTCAATGGAAGCATGATTTTTTAGACCACTGTCATTACACAGGATATTTGCAAGACCAACATAGTACAACTAAAGTGGCATTAAGCAACTGCAATGGTCTGGTAAGTGCATGTTACGTGTTCTGGTATAATAGTATGCTTGCCCCTTTTAAAATACAGAAGAAGAATTTCATTGGCCTGGCTTTCAGTCTTTTGAATTCTTGTGAGAAACAAGAAAATAGGTGCAAAAAACAAACAAACAAAMAAAAAAAAAAAACCCAGACCAAATCTGGGTCCTGGGGGAAAAGCAGTCATCGCTTTCTTAAGCTTAATTGTAACTACTAAGACCCAATTCTGTAGTCCTTCAGCAGACAACACTTTCACTATTTACAGTGTCTGCTTTAGGGCTGCAAGATTAGGTCTGTGGTGAGATTATTACAGATTATTAAAATTTTAAACACGGAGGGGAGAACACTGGATCCTGTAGGATGCTCAGTCTCTCCCGTGAACTGGAGATTGAACTGAACACCCACTTGCCATCTCTTAGAATTTGGGTGTAGAAAATTAGAATAAATAACAGAGCTTGGTGTAGAAGTCATCACTGCTATAAATCCAAAAGGTGAAGAGGAAAGCAGATCCTTCGCATATACCAGGATCAGAAAGTAACTGTGTGTGTGTGTGTGTGTGTATATATATATATATATATATATATATGTATATATGTATGTGTATATATATATATATATTTAGAAATTTTTTGTTTACAAATTGAACAGTTGCATTTAAACTAAAAGTAGGATTAAAAATTCTCATCTCATTTCTTTTTTGAGCTCTTCTCTTATTGTTGATCTCTTAGTCATATGGCAGTAATGCTTAAATGGGAAAAAACCTTCATTTTTTCAGGAAGAAAATTAAAACAGAATTGCTAAAGTACAACCTTTTTATCCTTGGAAGTGCTACAGAATAATCTATTTTGAGACATGATTGCAAACAAAAGCCTGCAGTTTCAGAGGGGTGGATTGCAATACACACAGCTTTTTGATGTCCCTGATAAAGTCTAGGTTAACTTTTTGAGTAGTTTTTTTTTTTTTTTTTTAAGAATTTTCAGGGGTAAATGAACACTCCTGATAAAACCTAGTTAAGATGGAGCTCTCTCAGTATGGTATCACAGTATGGTTAATGCAGGCTTGCAGCTGATTTGTCCTAACTTTATACAATTTTAACTTCAGCTTTACAGTCTTCATGTAAGAACAATTTTCGCTGATCTTACTGTGCCTCACACCATGAGGTGGCTTTTAGCATTCCTGTTGTGTGTTTTCTTTCTGTCTACATTCTCATTCTTTTACTGCAGCAAAGCTGCCTGTGTTGTGGTTTCAGGTGTCAGTGCATTAACATAATGTTTGTAAGTTAACTTTAGTATGTAATACTGCACGATAAATAATTATTTACAGAGTTTGTAGCTATTGACTGCTCTTACATATTTCTTCCAGGGTTCCTGCTCTGGATAAGGCAGTCTTGGGTGCTTGGGCATACCATGACTGGAACTCTGGAGTTCTTCTCCATGGTCATGCTTCTTACCTGGGACTGTATGTGTCAGGTGCCCACTGCCTCTCCTAGGCCGAGTCAGGAGCGTGGGAGGTTCCCATCATGCTCCAGAAGCAGCAGTGGGGTAGCACAAGACCTCTCGCTTGCAGGGACCCTTTAAAGGGCTGCAGTGGTGGGCTAGACTCAAGAAAATTCTCTGCTGCAGTGTTGGCAGGGCCTTTCAGAGAACTGAGTTTGGGAGTTACCACTCCATTCAGATAAATCTGACAGTTATTTTTAAAATGATTATTCCTACTAGTAAGTGTTTTGTTATACAGCTGCTTGTTACACTATGCTTAATAAAGCAGTTGGCAATGAATATTAAGAACACTATTTGTTTTAGAATTGATGGTAATTCATCATATCAGATTCTTGCTCGGGGCATTTATATTTTACAGCCAAGGAGGAGAATGGAAGAGACTGCCTGTTATATTCTGCATAGTCATTGATCCACATCTGTCCAAAACCTGTAGTTTTAAGATGTCAATAATTCTGAATGGTGCTTCCTTCATTTTGACTCGCTTTCTAATTAGAAACTTAAGCCTTCCGTTTTTGTCAGTTGTCCTGTTAAGTTTCAGCCTTGTCTGAGTCAAATTTACTCCTCGTATGAATGTTTTGAGTTCCTCTGTTTAGTTATTCAGGGTGAGTGAGTGAGACTATGTTTAATTAATGTAAATTGTTTGAGTCTGAAGAACATTTATAGTATCTGATACAAGTTTTAATGCAAATAGGGCTTTCAGTTTCGTTATGGTAAAACTGAGCAGCAATCAGTTCATTTCCTTCTCATGATTTCCAGTTTCGGCCTTTCCTTCTATACTCCTTTTACTTTAGCATGATTGTGGCCTAGCATACAGAAACTACAAGAATGAGACTCCGTAAGTTAATAGCCTGTAGTCCTGGAGTGCTAAGTAAAAAGCTGTTAATTTACTGAGTCTCATTCTTGTAGTTACCATATGCTAGGCCACGATTATGCTATAGATTATCTGAAGTTTTAAGAAGTCCTCTATAATACAGTGAGCAGTCATGTAAGGGAATTGAAGACCTTGTTCAGCAAGCTTTTTAGCTTCTGAACTCTTATTTACTTCAATGCATSTTCCATTTGTGGCTGGATTGCAGGTTTGGCCTTCTCATGAAAAAGCCTGCAAAGARCAGTATTTTGGGGCCTTTAGATGTTGAGTGCAAGGCAGCAGGGTTGAGGTGTGATGATGCTGTAGTTGAGATTGTCTGAGCTGAGCATGTCATACTGAAGGAAGGAAAATAAACCGTGGCAGGCTGGCAAAAGAGTGAATTTCACCTTATGGAGAGAAATTTCTGGTAGTGGACTAAAGCAGAAATCAGACTTACCCTGTTCTTGTCCATCTCTGCCCACTTCCAGCTGTCAAAGTTCTTACTAAATGCTCAAGCAAGTTTTCCATTTTAGCAGATTTTCTCATTTTGAGCTTGAGAAGTCCAGTAGCAGGAAATATATTTAAAACTTAGAGAGTGATTTATTATTAGGAAAGTGATTTGGGGGCTAAATCTCATTTTGAGACTACTGTGGCTCCAAGGAAATGTTTAATGTAAAAGGCCAAGTATTTCCATGGCATGTAAGATTGCATGTACTGTGCTGGGCAGCATAGATGTCTCTGTCCAAACAGAAATCCCAGGAAAGCCCAGGAAGTAGGTTGTAGCTAAAAGAATGACCTTTACATGTCATTCTTTGGTTAGAGGAAGAATTACTTTGCCAGAAGACTTAATGTTCTTTTCATATATTCATAAATCTATGGTTTTATAAATTGTTCATAGCCTTCTTAAATTAGCTAATTGGAAAACTGGTTCTACCTTAAAGAAAGCATTTACTTTTATAGATTGTAAATCGCATGTACTATGATATTTTGAGTAATACTTTTAARTCATAAATCATTTTTGCCTATGATTTATAACATTTGGAAATACCAGAAATGATGTTAAAGGCTGATCTAGTATTTGTTTTTTTCGTGGAGTTCTCTTTGATCCTAATATGCATTTGCAGTATGGACTTAGTATTCAGAAAATCATGTATAAGCTGTTCCTAGTTTTAAAGTGTTTAGATAGTTTCCGTGATGTACTGTTCCAGTCCAGATCACTTTTTGTCATCCTTGAGAATATGCTAAGCTAATGCAGCTTGTTTCATTAGGCACAGAACTGTACAGAAGCAGAGAACCAGCTGTAGTGGTATTGAACAACACTGACAGATTTTCAGAATGTCATGACTATTATTTTATATTAAAAATAAAGCATAATATCTAGAAAGGGTTGATTCTGTAACTGATGGACGTCTGAAGTACAGTAAGGTCTAGCTAGACAGCCTGACACAAAGAACTGCTTTTTCACAATTTTGCAAATTCATGTGAACTCCATGTGGATTCACAGATTTGTCTGAGCGTGTTAAGCTGTTGGATCCAGACTTTATATATGTTAGCTGGAGTTGGATTGGATAACAGGATCTCAAACAGTCTATTTTAGATAATGATCTTGGGAATGTTGCTTGAAGTGACCTATTTGGGACATTCAGCTTATTTCTTAAATGTGTAATATTTTTATCAAAACCTTTTGCTGGTAGTTCTTGTCTCTTAATGATATCCTTCATACTTTGGGCAGGTGTTTAATATATAAACTGTTGAAGTTCAGCTATAAAAGCAAAACTCAAAATTAATTCCTTTAAATATTTTAAAGTACATAATTTCAATCTCTCTTTTTCAACTGAAACAATTTTGGCCGAATATAGATGATAGGCCAAAAATGAGATTGAGAATGTTAATTTGCATATAATAGTGTAATTATCACTRTTAACCAGGTGCTACTAAATGCGTATATGATGGAGGCATCTCCAACCACATAGAATAAGTGCTGAAAAAAATTGATGATTTCCTGGTTGCCTTCACTGTTAGTACCTGAATGCGCTGTCGTAGTAGTTTGCAGATAGTTGTAGTAGTTTTTTTTTCTTTTATACACAATTTATTTAGAAAATTAATGTTGCGATTAAGTGTTGTTTATGGCATCTGAATTGACTTGCTTACACAGAGGTTGTACTGCTTCTTAGAACTATTAGTTTTTAGTATTTGATAGAACTTACTTGTATTTAGACTTGGTAACCTGTCTGGACTTGAGTACAGACGTGAAGAGTGTGTACCCTGGAGTAATCAGATCTAGGTTAAGGCTTCTCTGTTGCAGAGACAGGGCCACAGTACAGATGGTACTTCTGTCTCCACAGGCTTTGCAAAAAGCAGGTGGTGTTGGCCAGAACCACTCTGCAGGTTTCCTCTGGGAACATTATACCAGAGCTTATAATGGACCAGGATTTGGTTGAACCCAGATGTCTGACATCTAGACTGGATGCAATCCAGACTCAAGGTTCTTTCCACACATCTGGGGAATCTAGTTACAGTTTGGTTTATACTTTCAAGACTGTTTAAGCAGCAGTATACCACTAAGTGATTTATTTTTAGTGATATCTTAGATTCCAAGTAACAAGAAGGCATTATGAGAGAATTTTGTACCTACATCGGCCAAGTGAATGTAGACCCTGATGTTATTTTCTTTAGTAAATAATGAAGTTCATAATGGAAAAATACTACTGAAGAGGCACATCAATTGTTACAGTCACTATGTAAGAAATGTGTATCTGAAAAATGAAGCGTGTTCATAATACATTTTTTCAAAATACATAGTACAGGTATATTTAGAGAATACCTTTATTCCTGAAGTGTTGTACACTATTTCTTCATTTATGGATTGTATGTTGTTACTGAAATCCTGTTTTGGGAGTGGAGAACAGCAGACAGTCGGTACATAGAACAGCAGTAAGGAGGAGAGTCTTCACCAGGAGTGCAATAGCAAACCCTGATCTTTTAAACAGCTTTGGATTATTTAAAGCAGATATGGACCAAGTGTTTTATGATTACTTAATATATTAGAGAGCTCATTGGAGAAGTACAACCCCTTTTAAAAAAAAGACTCATGCATAAGACTTGCTTTACAGATAAGAGAGCAGAAATAGAAATACACAGCTGTATTGGCTGCTTCTGCGAGAGGGTAATCTTTGCAACCTTTAGGAAGTACCTTGAGACAGGTTTTCTGCACACATCACTGATTGCAGAGCTTAAGTAACATACATAATAATTCTTGAAGATATGTGTTGAGAATGGGATGCTGAATAGTTTTAAATCCTCTTGAATTTAATTAAATAATGATGAATTCGCAATAAAGCGAATAATACTTTTTTCTTTTGTTATCTTGAACAATCTTATAGTGACTTTAATGGAATCTAGACCGGTTTGTAATTCATCAAATCAAGTTATGAATGCAGAATTTCCTGTTTCCCAGTCTCCTAAGTGATCAGTATCTCTTTCTCATAGTGTTGAAAGATTATATGGTAAGAAATTTCTTGATACAGATACTAGAATTTGTAAGTTAGCAAATGTAGGTTTTGGAGTCTGTCAGGTCTACTCCCCAATATTTTTATATCTGAAAGGATCTTAAAGCTGGATCTTTTCTTCTATAATTCAGTTTTAATTGCTGAAAATTCAGGATATTGCATAGTTGCTCTGAAATCTCCCCTTTCTTCCATAAACCACTTCCTGTTTGGAAGCAACAGAGTTCAAAAATCTGAAATTACGAGATCTACCATTCTGCAGTGCAGTATGAGGGGGGACAAAATGTTCATTTGTTATGGGGCATGAGATCTGATACATAGCCTGCAACAACTCTGATCCACCAAAGGTCTGTGGTGAGACCTTTCAAGGGATAAATGCTTTGTAGATTGTTTAGCTTAGATTAATACTAGTAATTTGATTTTAGTAACTCTAGCTCAGTTTTGGAATTCAGCATTTGGATGTAGAACATAATGTTTTCCCTGAATAATATATTCTGAAATAAATCTCTCTTGTAGTTTTTAAATACGCAGTATATGGCATTAAGGACCTACAGCATGCCATCATAGAGGGCTCGCTCTTTGAAAGAGGCCATTTTGGCTTGGCATCACTTTTAATGTATATGAGTCGTGTAGTTTAGAAACATCTCTGTGAGCAGATTTTGTCATATACCAAGAGTATCTCTTGCTCTCTTACCATATCCACCAAGGGTGGTGGGAAAGAACTCGAGAAGTAAGACAATATTTTTTTGTTTATTCTTCCCTTACTGTGTTGTGTATAGGGACCTACTCCCACTCCCACTAAAGTCAGTGGAGGAGAGCTGATTTATCTGCTGTTTTCTATGTTTGTGTCTTGTGGAATTCTTCACAGAAATAAAGGATAGTCAAATGTTACTGTAAATTAAACTTATTTATTAGTTTTATATTTTGTCTTTTGAAGTTATTTTCTTTTTTTTCCCCTTCAAGCATGGAGTAATTGCTACAGAAGATGAAGAGTATTTTATAGAGCCTTTAAGGAATATAACAAAGAATTCCAGTAACTTTAACTATGAAAATGGTCATCCTCATGTTATTTACAAAAAGTCTACTATGCATCAACAACATCTCTATGATCATGATCACTGTGGAGTCTCAGGTAAAAGAAAAAAAATGTCAGTTATGTATATACAATTAACTATAAAATTGTAACTAAAGTTGTATTTTAAAATCTTTTTTAGTAGATATGAAGGTACAGTGGAGATAGTTGCAATAGGAATTTTCCATCTGGAAAACGTGGTGCACTCCTTTGAAAAGTAGTTTTTTTGTTGTTTTTTTCCCTCCAGGTTCAGATCAAGAATATAGGACTGCTTGAAGGATAAGGTTCTGGGAATAAGTCTTGCTTTATATCTGTGTTGTGCACAGTGTAGTGATGAGCACAGGCTTCCTCAAAATGTGCTATAGATGTGCTTTGTTCCCAAACTGGAAGGTGCTACTTGAGTGACCAAGTATTGCAGCTCAGTGTTTAATGAATGTTCCATCCCATTTGCACAAACTTGACGTTATAAATCTGATAGTTTTGTCATTAACAATACATTTGGAACTGATCAAGAGCCTCCAAGTCTTCCTCACTTAAGGTGGTTTAGGTATGTGTGTTTGTTTTGTTTTTGTTCGATGAGTTAAGGTAATTTCATGGCAGCTGAACAGGTGATTTACAGGTGCCCTACAGGAAGGACTACATGGTTTTGATTGAGAGATTATTTACCTTTAAAGCACAGTTTAACTTCCACAAAAACACTTTTCAAATATCCCTTTCCTGACATGATTTCCACTTGCTTAAACTTAAGCCAAAAGCTAATTTATGGAGTTCTTCTTGGAGTAAATCTGGCAAGTTGTTCTGGAGCACTAAAATGTCTTTCATGTACTTGAAAAATGATCCAATCTTAATGTTTACGTTATTGTTCTCAGGAATAGCTTGTTCTTAGAAGTTTAGTCCTGGACATTAGTATTCCATGAGATTCAGTCTATAGGACAGGTTCGCAAATATTAAAAYAATGTCATTGTTTGTTGATGTTACCTCTTTCAGCTTTTCCTTTTGTAAGTTGTAGTTTTTCYTAGCACTGGCTGACTGAACTTAAAACACAGATTGTTGACAAAAACCTATGCCTGGGAGAGAATTTTTCCAGAGTGGTTCAATTAACTGTGCTTAGACTCGTAGGAAATGTCAAACTTCTTATACTAAACTTCATGGGAGTGTTATTTCATCCTCATTCCTCTAAAGATTGCGGAACAAGTCTTCTAACTATTACTATGTGCTGCAAGACTTGGAGTGGGTGACTGATTGTAAAATAAGATAACATTGTATGTGTGTGCTCCGATTTATGCATATTACAATAGACCTCTGCAGAGCATCCATCTTTTTCTTTCATTGTATAGGCAATGTGGGCATTTAAACCTCTTGAAATAAGTGAAAAGATGATGAGATGTTTGACACTAATTTTTACCATTGTTATTTCCCTAGAAAAAAGCAACATACTGACTTCTGTCAGATACTACTTAATGCTTAGGATGTCACTCTTCTCCAAGCAAGGGTAAAGCAGTGGCGGCTAGTTGATGAGCTTGTGTCTAACTGTTATGGCAGCATGTGTCTCATGGATCATTGGTTGATCAGAGCTTTGCATCTTGCATATTCCTTGTGAAACATCTAATAATTTTAATGTGTATTCCTTTGTATTTTTTATTACCTCTGTCCTTAGAAGCTCCTCAGCATTCTCTAGGCTTTTTTTGTCTGTCACATTCTGAAGTCTTAATCATTGAAATGCAAAAGCTTTGCATCTTGCAAGCAGAAGATCGTGCTCGTACTCATTTCTCTCTTCAAAACTTTTACCTGATGATCTCTCTACTTTTTCCAGTTGCTGAAAATTTCTGAAAAACTTTTTTACTTCCCAGAACTGCAATGTCTTATGTTTTCAGATGAAGTACTATTTTAGTCTTCTCTTTCATGCTACCAAACCTCTTAAACTCATTTTCTGAGCACGGCATAAACCCTTTATCCCAAAGGGACATGGCATCCAATACCAGAATACCTAAAAGATAAATCAAATACTAATTTCCAGTTTCTCAGCTTTCAGACCATAGGACTGAGGCCAGATTTACAAAAATAACTTTTTCTGCTAGTAGAATGAAATTTGTTCAGCATTTGACCATTTTAAGAAGTTTTGGATGCTTCCATTTTGTATCTGTTTTCTTTTGTTTGTTTTTTCCCCAAGCATAAATGCAGTTGTAAAAAAACCAAACAAACAAAACTGTTACTGCCTTTTTGTCAGTGTATTACTTATTTTGTATGGAAACTGATTTTAGCTATCTATTTGGAACAGTTTTCCAGTATAATGTGCTGGGACAGGTCTGCTTGTATAGGTGTGCCACTACTCACATCCTGACAAATTTCCCCTACTGTAATCTAGATCTAAATTTATCATGCATCTGCTCTGTGTCAAGGTGTGGTCAGGGTTTTTGAAACAAGAGACAAGGAGAATATTATTTCTGACTTGTCAGAAAAATAGCAGTAACTGACAAAGTGGGKCAGGGAGTCTGAGAGATGAGTTGGGATGAGAAAGTGATGGATTTCTTCACAATACATAATAGAATTATGGTGATTCATACAAAAGAAGAATTTGAGAGATGGATACAAATATTTCTCTATTTGACAGATCATTTAAGTTCAGGTAAGGATATAGGATGGAATTGTGGCTGATTTCCAAAAACTTAGTAATATTTTAAGCAGTTAGACATAAGACTGTTTTAAAACCAAAAAATCTTAAATTAGTATTCTATGTATATGTTGTCACCAAGTTAACTGTCTTACTAAATAGAGCTTAAATCATTAAGACCTTGTTAGAAACTGTTTAACCTCAAATTTCAGTTACTACAGTGGGATATGAGGTCTTTGGGGCGTCTTGCAGAAGCACTCAATGCTTTGTGGGATCAAAAGTAGTGTAACTATTTCAGAGGCAAAATGTTAAAATCTGTCGTTAATGTTTGCAGCAAAGATTTTGTTATAAACTGCTTTTGATGGTGTTCTTGTTTGACTGTATAGTTTATTGAAATATTTATTTTGACTGATGCCTAATGTGGTTGCAAAAAAAGTTATTCATTATTTTTGCATTTGCACAATCTTAAGAAATACGCCTTTTTTTAACTGAAAGGCTGTGTTCTCATATTTGTGACTAAAATTGAAATTTGGCCTATTTGACAATTTTAGAGTTGCGTGAGTTAAGAAAAAAAATTCAGATATACAGACTGCTTTGGATGTGATTCAAAACAAATTGGCATTTGTATCCTGAAAAGCGGCAGGTCCGTTATTTAGAGATGGCTCCATTACATGCTGCCTCATGTTGGGATTTTGCTCAAGCCAGATTTTAGTATATTCTAGAATGAAAAAAACCCCACATAAATATATATGTATATATATGCACACATTAATATACATTGTTAAAATACTAAAAAGCGGCACATAATTCTCGTAGCTGTATTTAGCATGAGTGAGTTTCTGTAGTATTGTGAGATCTTACTTATTTGTATTTATGTGTTGTCTTCTCCCCCACTCTACTGTGCACCCCTGTGAGTGTCATTAGAGGCCTGACTTAAGAAAATGTGGGTACCATAGTTGTAAACTTTGTGTCTGCACACATATAAATTTCTTTCCAGTTGTGATTTAAAACTAAATTTCTTACTTTTTAATATTTACTTTGGAGATAATTACATTTTTTTTTCCTGATTTTTGTTGTATGTGAAGGGGGTACCAGTGTTCAATCTTAATGCTAGTTTAAAGGGATTTTTTCATCTAGAAATAAGGAGGAATATTATTTTTCTTAAAAAAGCTAAAACATTTCAATAAAATTTGCAACATACTTAAACTTTTTTTTTTTGGAAAATTATGTCAATTAACTTTATTTAGCATGTTTAAAATAAAACTGTGAACAACTCAAGGAGTGTGAGGCTGAGTACTAAGGAGTGTTTTCAAGTTTCTTAYTACTTTTGAGACTAGCTAAAGCCTAGTTCCATCTGGAAAGAAAAAGAAAAATGTTCGTTTTTGTGAAGTCTTCTGAGACCTTTATTTGAAAGATTCAATGAGGATTGAGTCCAAAAGAAGAGTTTTTTTTCCCTGAAAGATTTTTGTGTGAGCTTACTGATTTTTTTCAAATCTTTAATGAAGATGTGCATCTTTAAATAATGAAAATTTGTGAATGAATGTAGAAATAATACTGTATTTATAAACAAATCCTAGCATTATAAGAGCATCAGAAGTCCTCAAACATCAACATTTGTTACTTGAATATGAACCAAGTGTTCTTTTTAATTTCACTACAGAAGTTGTAAGAGAAAATTCCAGACATTCCTAAATCTCCACTTTGGTGAGATTAAGATCTTTGAACAATTAAAGTGACTTTGGATTTCGTAGAATAGAGATGCAAAACATGGAAAAAGCTATTGATTACAGAATCCTCAAGACTTCAGTACCCAATACTGCTTTTTAGAATGTGTTTAATCTTATCAAGGCTTGCAGAATGATGAGGATTTTTACTGTCATTTTGTTGACTACTTGGTTTCTCTTCATTTTTAAACTTTTCTATAATATACAACTTTTAAAGCCAACACTGTGTATGAAAGAGCACTAGAATCAGAATGATGAAGCTTTGCATACCAAGTTTCGACTTGATCATATATCCTTTGTACTGTAGTTATTGCCCTTTGAAAATAAGGTGTTTAGCTGAATTGCATAAAGCTTTATATGTTTTGTTTTGTTTTGTTTTTCTTAACTGAAAGGACTAGTCCAATCAACTGGTTCTTAGTTGAACTGGCTTTAGTAGAGATACGTCTTTCTCTGGTACTAGTCACATGAGTACTTCTTATTAAGTCATTTTAAGAACATATTTAACTTCTAGCATTCTTATGTTCATTTACAGCTAGCAAGAATAGGTACTTTGTAATCCTTCTTAGGGAAAAGGTTCCTAATTATGTACTTTAATAAACTGAAGGTTGAGTTCAGTGTGGGTCCTGTGATGACTGGATACTTTTTACACATAAAGTCAACTTGCGGAGAAGGAGGTGGAATTCAATTTTGTACTGAGGCCAGGAGTTCAAATAAAAAATCTGTAGCGTTTTATTTTTCTGATAGTTGTAACCGTTTGGATTTTTAATATTCAATCTGTCATATACAAATGCTAATTTTTCTATAGCAAAATATTTACTTGAACTTTACAAGAATCAATGGATTTGAATTGAAATTAATGTTAAAAACAACTGAAATTATCCTGTGTTAGGCCATTTAAAGTTTTCCATTATAGTTAATTCGTGAGGTAAATAGTATATAATTGCTTTCTAAAAAGAGATGTAATTTGTTTGGCCAAATATTATTATGTAGTGATCAAAATTGGCTGATAATTGTATAATTTCACAGCAGGGAAGCAACTTCTTCTTCCTTTTTTTTTTTTTTTGGAGTGGTGTCAGAATGTTTAATTCTTTGATATATTTTGATTTCCTTTTACCTTAATTTTGTATTTCTGATGTTCAATATGTTTTTCCAAATATTACAGCAGACTTGTTCTTATCTTTAAAATCCTGAATTGTACTCATGCTTAACTATAATTAATCTTTAATATTAACATAGCTGAGCAGTTTCAGATCTTTTAAGAGAAGATGCTGATTTATCACCCTAAACCATATTGAGGGAAGTTGAGGATGACACCCTACCTTGTAACAAGTTTTTTTCCCTCACCATTATATGTTATTTTAAAATCAAGTTTTTGTGTAATTTTGTGTGTGTGTGTGTGTATCAAATAGCTTTAATTTTTTCTTACCTCAATAAAGACTTGTTGTTTTCGTAACCTTAAGATTATAATCTCAACATAAAACAGTTGTATTTGCATGAGTTTTAGTGGGGACCTGTCTGAAGTGTTTAATTATTTTGGTTTCTAGAAGACCTCACAAGAAGCAGTAAGCCTTGGTGGATGAGTGATGCATCTGCTTTTCCAACTTCACTTCCAGTCAATGACACGTTAAGTAGTCACAGTCGACAGAAGAGATCAGTAAGCCTTGAACGGTTTGTGGAGACGCTGGTAGTAGCTGACAAAATGATGGTGGGATACCATGGTCGCAAAGACATTGAGCATTACATTTTGAGTGTAATGAATATTGTAAGTTTGATCCCTCTCTGTTTGTTCCCTCTCATGCATGTAATTTAYGTGTTCTGAAATCATGAGTAACTATAAAATGTTGAGTTTATTTACTGGCACGAATAATGTCTTAAAATATGTATCAGCTTGCAGGAACTCATAGTTGAAATATGACAAATAATTTTGTGGGTCTTGTTGTAAAAATGGAAAAAGATGTAGTACTATTCCTGTCAAGAAGTATGCTGAATTCAGTTTTAAATTGTACTTGTCTTTAGTTTTAAATTCATACAATTACACTGAAAGATTGTATAGTTTTATTCCATTTAAATGAAGACCCTAAATGCTCCTTATAATGGATGGGTTATGAAACAAGGTATAAACAGTTTTCATTGAAAAAGGTGGTGGAAGAATTTTGTTTTTACTGAATGGTTATTTGTTGGTCCAAAAATAGTTCTTGCTTGGACAGTAATTACATTTAGCAGGAAAATAGATTAGTTTTTAGTCACTTACGAAACAAATCATGTTTCTTGTCTGACTTTGTGCCTTTTCTTATTTTCTGGAGGTCAGGTTGCCAAACTTTATCGTGATTCCAGTCTAGGAAACGTTGTGAATATTATAGTGACTCGTTTAATTGTCCTCACTGAAGATCAGGTAAGAGTTATTACACTTAAATTTTATATCCTTGGAAATACAAGGCACTCTATTGCATAATATTATAGACTTCATTTAATTATTGCTTGAAATGGCTGCATTTGTGTTTAAAACCTGTCTTGTAATCTTTCGCTACTTTAATCAAGATAAAACAGTTCAAAGGAATATTTCCTCACATGCCATCTCAAAGATACCTGTTCAATACTTCAGGTGAATGTTAATCCACCTTCAGGGATGTCAGCTTTATTTTTAGCTCTGTATCTTGATATTCTGAATTCTTTGTATTTACATAACCATTATTAAAGTTGAAGCAGAAAGAATGCTTGTTCAGTAATACACTACTGAACTTTGGGTCAGATTTTACACAGATAAAATTTGGCAAGAAGAGGTTATTCCTAGAAACCACTGCTTCTAATTATAGTCCCGTTTTAGTCTTCAGAAGGCTTAACAACTGACCTTAGTAATTTGTTTGGAACATTTCTGGTATGCATGTTGTATTGCAGCCAAACTTGGAGATAAACCACCATGCAGACAAGTCCCTCGATAGCTTCTGTAAGTGGCAGAAATCCATTCTCTCCCACCAAAGTGATGGAAACACCATTCCAGAAAATGGGATTGCCCACCATGATAATGCGGTTCTTATTACTAGGTATGGTCATTATAAGTATTGTGTTTATTTTATTTTCTTTCTGTAGCTTTCTTGTTTCTACTTTTATACAGAGGCTAGTTTTAAAGTAATATGATTAGTAGGTAATCTTACGAGGAGGAAAATTAACAGATGGCTTGTTTCAGTTATATCAGACTTAAAATATAGATTAAGGGTTTGGAAAGGTAAGATATACAAATTACTTGCCTCTGCTGTTACTGCTCATTTCGTAACTGCCAATGAAAAATATTCTGATAGAACAGATGGATCTTATTGAACGTTTTTTAGTTTTATAATTGGAAAAAAAATTTAATTATGGAGGACAAACAATATGGGAAACATTGATCATATTTAATGCTTTTTGGTAAGAATTCCAAGCCAGAACTTCAACTATTGTATATCAGTATTTCTTGTTGAAACAACAGGTTCCTGCAGGATCAAGCAATGTGAGAATCTGCTTTGTAGTTGTTTTTATTTATTATGCTTAATGAAGAGGAGAACGGTCATTTTCAATAGCTACTTTCTAAGCCTGAATATGTTCACGTTTGCCTGTATTCCACTGTTACTGTGACTGATTCAGCAATGCTTGCTCTGTAGTCTGACAGTCCTGGTGAACACCAGTGTATTGCTGTTTATAATTGCGGGCAAGCAACCATACTTAATTAGGAAATTTGTTTCTGATTGTTTAAGGGCAGTATTTTTTTTTCCTTTACGTGTTAAAGTGGCAGCAAGTGCAGCAGCAGTAATTTGGGTTGTGATCTTTTTATTGTAATTTGTTTTCCAGGAGGTTTTCTGTACTGCTCTCTATGACCTGTTTGTGGAATCCTTATGTTTACTGCAGAAATCYTTGAAACAGTTATTTTAATAACTAGTCTTTAGAGTTTCGCGTAACAGGTGTAACAGTGGTTGCATTTTTTGGGGTGGTGATTTTTTTTGAAAGGAACAATTTTTTTTGCAATGGAAAGAAAAATCGATTAACCTCTATATATTTTTATATTCATGATTTTAAGTATAATTGTGTAGTGCTAATGACAACAYAGAGTAACTAAAATGATTACATGTCAAAGTTGAGAGCTGTTTTTAGTCCAGTAATTTTTTAAAGTCTCTAATACTAAAAAAGATGGAATAATACTCAGAATAAAATGCAGCTACAGTCTAAGATTTTKATTTTTTGCAAAGACCTCTGTTTTTGTTAATTTTTATGCATACAGGTAGTCCCATTGGCCTCACTAGGGCTGCTCACATATTTGAAATAAAATGCATGTTTACAGCTGTGGCTGTGCATCAGACTTCTGCTGGCATAATTTAGTCCTATAGTCTGTTGATAGTATAACTGTGCCTGAAGCTTCCCAGTTTACATGAGCTGCATTCATAACATTAAGTTTCTACTAGTGTATCTGCATAACTTGAGATTGTTAGTGTTGTTCTGGCACTGCAAAGCCAGTTGTTTATTTTCTTTCTCTGTTCTGCTCAAATGTGTTTTGTTACTATATATTCTGTACTGTTTTTTCTGTTCTGGTAGGATGTTCCTCGCACAGATAYGAACAGATCTGTGTTCCAGGTCATGGCTTAAATCAATGTTAGTATGGCCTTTAACTTCAACAGGAGCAAGTTTCCAGAGAATGTGAATAATTCCTGTTGAACGTTATAGTGTTTTTTTTTTTTAATAACAATAAGTAGTGAATGTTTAAGACCTCCTTATGGGGGAGGTTGTTATTTAATTATCTAGTATGCTATAAAGTTTCTGAAGGACTTCTRCATGCTAACTTAAAAAGGATATAAGAGTTACAAAAACAGCTATTTACACTTCGAGGTATTTATCTGTTATAAACAACAAGTGTATCAATGCAGTAATGGCAGACTAGTAACACCATCTTTAAAAGCCTTGCTGAACTTTTAAGTTCAGTTATATTTGCTTTCTTTTCATTTATTTAGTTATAACTTACAGAAATAATCCCAAATGCTTCATGAAATTATTTAAATGGCATGATCAGACTCCTACTGAAGTTGGTAACTATCCTGACTCTATGAATAAATTGTCAGCATATGTGAATCATTTTGTTTTGGGCTGGAATCAGTAAAGATACACATTTGTATTAATTTAATATGTGAAGATGTTAGTTTTAAATAATTCAAAATGAAATAGTGGAAAAAATTGATTCCATTCTTTTTTGGACATTTATGTGATGAGGTAGAATGAATGCATTGTGTATGCAAGAAAAGAGTAGAATTACAGTGCTTTAAACTCTTGACATGTTGGAGAGTTCTTCAGTAACCTCTTCTATTTGAAGGAATTTGAACCTATATTACCAAATTCAAGGTTATTTTTTAGCTACTCTAATAAAGAAGTGTTTTGAAAGTAGCTTCCTGAATCTCCTGTTGATGCTGCTCTGCTTTGTCTGTAGTACTTACGCACTTTTCATTGAATTTGACACTAGAAATATTTTTATGGTCATTGTATATCTTACTATCTTATAGTAAGTGAGGAAGTTTCAGTTCAACTTTATGAATAGTTCTGTTTTGATCAAAACTGTATTTTTCAGTAAGTAATTAATTTACATGAAAATGTTACCTAGCCTAGATGAATAGTAAAGTTCCCACTTATACCAGTGTTTATCAGAAATATGGGACAAAGTTATTCAGAAAAGGAGTTGGAGTACCTTCATACATTTGGATAAAGACAACACCTCAACTTTCTTTGCAACAGAYAGCATTCCTGTGTGGTGTTCAGAGATGGCATGTTCCAGTCTGGAAGAAAATAGTATTATGGGTGCTGATGCCCTGTGGGCACTTAGGGTACTTCCGTAACCCAAAGCCAGGTAGCCTCACTGGCATGGAGGTGTGTCCAAGCAATTGCCCCAGGCCCGCAGAGACAACACTGCTGTGCCACCTGAGCCTCTGGTCTTTGACCTTGAGTCCACCAGGCAGCCGTTTGTATGGGCTTGTGTGCCATAGTTCTGCAGGTGCCCTGCACCCTGCAGAGCACTTCATAAGAAGCGGCCAGCGGACTGTGGAAAACTTCTTAGCTGAGTATAAGATATGAGGCAGATAAGTGACTGGTGCAGGTAAGGGCTAGATTCCCAATTACGAGAGCAAAAAGGATGGTATTACTTGCAGAAGTACACTAACAAAAATAACTTGCATTCTCTACCCATGACAGTGAATATTGGGATTGTAGATTTTGCTTTTTCAGTGCTGCCACTGTTATGTTGGAGGCAGGAAAAAATAAAAGATAATTAGTAAGAGCAGTTCTTGGTGCAGCAGAACCGTCTTCCTTCAGTTTTATTGATGAGTTTCTGAGCATACATAAAATTGATAAGAATTAGACACATTTTGATAATGCAAAGCTGGGGTAGGTAATAGGCCTTGCATTTAGTCCTAGGGTACTGGTTGACCCTGTGTAATATGATGAGCAGTCACTCAGAACACTAATGCTTTTGTGAATGATGCTCTGCTTCTGCCTTTATCAATTTATTTTGGAACTTTGGTTCATATTCTCCGAGTTCTAAATCAAGTTAAGCATTTTGTGTTACCACAAGATAAAGTTGTGGTTGAGAGAAGGTATTGGAACAAAGATAGCTGGATTTTATTATAGAGCTCATGATTTGCAATTTCACTTAGCTTTTTTTGGTAGACACTGTTTCTCGGACATTAGATAATTATAGGATAAAATATTAAATTGGGTTTTTTTGGAGGGTGGGAGGAAGTAAAATGCTAAGCTGACAGACTTTAATTATGAAGTAGTCTAACACTGTAATGCTGTTTGCACAGCGTCATCTTTTTTCCATGAAGTAACTTCAAGTAAACCTAGTTGATACGTAAATTCTCTTTGATATTAAAACAATAACAAAAACAGGGTGAAAATGTATGACTCTTATCTTCAGTCCCTTGGTATAGAAAAATTAATCTGTGTATATGATTCTGTGCTGGCATCACAAATGTAATAATCTCGCTTCTTAGTCCAGTGTCAGATTCTCTAATATGTCACTTTAAAACTTGATGTAAATTTTGAGAGTCTCTGTGTATTCTTCCCTCTCTTCTCCCCTCCTCCTCCCAAGTGCCTATTTGCCATTTTAAAGTTAGTTCCTGTGTATTTGTTGATTTTTTTCTAAAACCTTGTTCAGTAGCCTCCTGACTGTTCTCTTTCTTCAGAAACTTTCTAGGAGATATGGTCTAAATAGTTTACTGTATGAACACAAAACTTTAGAGGTCACAATATACACAATAATATTGTTATTTGTTTTAAAAGAACAACATTTATCCCAGCTTCCCTCTCATTTCAATCATTGATTCTTCTACTTGACCCTGAAGATAGTAAAACAGGAAATTGTTAATATTATACATCATTTTACGTTCCTGGCACTTCTAAATCATGGAATTCCTCAGCAATGCCTCCATTAATTTTTAGGAATGAAACTCTTTCTTATTGGGCACAATAGTGAGGGCCAAAAGTGTCCTCTTGCTTTCTGCATTAGTTTGTAATAGGTGGTGGAGGATTATTCAAAAATGTCTGTTTTTACATCCTAAGAGATCTTTAATATTTCACTTCTTTATAGCTCAGGATGAATAGTTTCTCCTGTCCAGGTACTAAATAGCTATTTTTCCAAATAACATATGTGACTGTATAAACTTTGTGGAGGTGGACTCCTTTCCTGCTGGGAGGGAATGTCCATAACTATTAATTTTACTGCTGGTGTGTCTGCAGACCAAGTAAAATGTACCAAACAGCCCATAGAGAGAAAAGTTCTGGGGGAAGTTGAGATGCGCATGTGTATCTTAAAGGGGGCAGAAACTGGTCTATAACATACARATGTTTTAAACAGAAACATTTGGAACTTTACTCATTTAAAGACGTAGTGCTGCTTAAAGTAATTGCATGAAATGTCATCTCCTGTTGGTAGTATCAAGACTTTTATCTTTTTAAAAAGAAAAAGAAATCTACTATGTTTTGCAAAGATACCAAGATCTCTTTAAGAGAGCTGAAGTGCTTTATGTAGCAGAATAATTGATTCCAAACCTCCMCCAAAACTCCCTAGGATTTTCTTCTGTAAAATTTTGGGTTTTAGGGTGGAGTGTCACTTTTTTTTCCCTCTGCTATAGGGTTAGTAATGCACTTGTTTAGGTATAACTTCTGAAATTAATGAGTTACACCTTGAAATGTGGTAATGTTTAACTTGGATTAGACTCTGCTTGAGTTAGCTTTAGAAGTAGTTTACTACTTCAGCCACAATTTGTTCAGCAGCTGCATTGAACTGATGGCCCTTCTTTTGGGGAGAATCATTATTTACATGAAGAAAGAATTGGGGCC
This sequence comes from Rhea americana, assembly GCF_003343005.1. Taxonomy (NCBI): domain Eukaryota; kingdom Metazoa; phylum Chordata; class Aves; order Rheiformes; family Rheidae; genus Rhea; species Rhea americana. The sequence continues at coordinate 2,206,990 of NW_028186945.1, read as the reverse complement.
CTAGTCAGCTTTTATTGATTAAGCCAAATTCATTTCGACTAGTAGCTTAGAGCAGTGTGAGTAAAAATGGATAATGCCACAGATGGTATAATTTTACCATTTCTCCAGTTTTAAATGGGCTTGTACATGTTTACTTTTGTGTGAGATGGTGAATGAGCTCTCTCAGTACAGACTCCTGCACTCTTACTAGATACCACTGTACTTATAAATCAGTAAGTGTATTGCTAAGCAGTGTTATAGGGTCACTGTTAGCATTAACCCATATGCATATAGAAGCTATTAGTATGCAGCACATCTCTTGCAACATTGCAGAAGTCCGTACAGGAGGCATTAGCAGCATTATTCAATCAGTGGATTTTTCAAATTCTGAAGGAGAGAATTTACAGAGCTGGCTGATGTCTATTGTACAGGTATGAGATTCACTTCCTGAAACTTCATGATGCTTACATTACTCCCTTGTTCATATGCTCTCGGAGGCAAGGTGTACTCTCCCTTGTATGTGTGAGGTGTAACTCCTCAGCAATGCTTTTCCCAAGAGGGAGAAGGCAGCAGTCCTAAACTCTTGCAGATTTTGTAGTCTGTAATCTAAAGAATTGCATTGTTTTTCGGCATCTCTGAAGATGTTCAAGAGGGGCAAAAGGTTTCTGATTTCATTTTTGCATACCTGGGCAGAGTTGGCTGCAATCACACCTTTCACTTTTATAGTTTTGGGGGATTTTAGGCCACAGGGGATGATTTGGAAGCTGCGTTGTCCTAGAAATAGCCCTACAAGGAGTTGCACTTTGTGGACACAGTTGCTCTTTTGCATGTCAGTTGCTCATACATGATGTATGCTCATTAGTAATTTCTTCTTATTCTGTAATAGCAGGTAACATTTCCCTGTTAGCTCCTGTAGCAGTTAAGGCCTTTGTTGGTGATACAGGGCCAGACAGAACTCTGCATATTTCTCCTGCAGATCCAAGGTTGTCCTTTTCTGAGACAGTTTTTCACTTTTGCTGGGCTTCAGAACTTGTTTGCAAAGACTTTTCTGTGCAAAGACTCTGTGAAATTGCTTTTTCAGGACAGCTTCCTAGCCTTGTCCAGTAAATCTGAACATACCAAGTATTTCTGTTCTCATGAAGCCTTGTCTCAGATCCTCATCCTGCAGTTCCTGACTCCATTAATGAAACCTCAGGTAGAAGTTCTGATGTCAGCTGCATCTGTGCTTCTTACCTCCCTGACTCTTAGCCCATTAAGTGATATTCACCCTTCCTTGTGATGCAGACTTATTTTTCTACTGAGATCTTTAAATTGAATTTAAGACTTCTGACAGGAGGCTCTTTTTCCTTGGTTATTCTTTATTATGCTTAAGATCTTAAAATTGTCCATCGACTTACTGTTCTGTGGACTACAGGTATGAGACTGGTGCTCTAAAGAAGAGTTGAAAAGCAGAGATGGATCTGTTTTCCTTCATTTCTGTCTCTGCAGATATTTAAAATGCAAGTAGCATTTCAGGTACTCTGTGTCTAGATAATAGCATTGAATTTCCCTTTCCTCTGTGTTCTCAGGGAACTGAAGATAAAATCTCTTTGCATATACAAATTYGATATATTTCTGGAAAAACAACCTTGAAGTGTTCCAGGACTCTGCTACAGTAGATTGATGAAAGTCACATATTTGGTCTTATTTGCGGGGATGCTTTGTATAACAGGAATGTCTGTCCCAGTGTTTCTGTACATGCTATGTTCCTTGTATCCCTTTTTTAGACATCTGCTACAAACCACTGACAGAATCAGTATATTGACCCTAGATGTGCACCTGGTCCCAAAGTTCCTATATTCTTACTATTGTGTCAAAAACATTTTGCGAGTCTTCAGTATCCTAAGGATAGTCCTTACATATTCCTTTGGAATGGCTCTCCTAAGATTGACAAGGGGGGGAGCTGTGGCTGAGAGATGCAGCATAGTAACAACTACGAGCTATTACAGTGGTACAAGATCTTGGTGTAGATTTATTTGGTTTAGATACAGCGGGTCCAGAGCCATGTTCCAAGGTTGGAAACCTTGCATGTTGAGAGTGGAAAAAACATACACAAAAGTATCAGCATAGTTTTCCTCATCAATTTTCTATAGGCTCTTCTGTGAGCAGAGAGGCTGTAGGGTGTGAAATGATGGTAGAAAAATGTTAGATACGAATTAATAAAATCAACATATTAACATAATTCCCACTTACGTGATAATTTGTATTTTTAAAGCATTTTTCTTTCACATGTTAACAGGATAAGGCCTAAAATGTAATTCAAGTTCCATTCTTAGCTGTGAGTTTCTTTGAGTTTGAGAGGAGATTGCTGTAAATTTTGTCTTTAAAGTTTATTAATAGATTTTTGTAACTGAAAGGAATCAAATGGACTCTGGGGGATTTCGAGGAACTGGTGTGGAACAATAAAGTAGCTAGAATGTGAATCTGAAAAACTGCTTATTGCATGGCAAATGGCAGCCAGCAGGTGATTTGAAGCTAATTAACAAGCACAATGTATGAGTGGATTTTTTTTCAATCATAGAAAAAAACATTTTTAATTTGTGATGCAGTTAGCTGACTCTGATTTATAGAGTCAGCTGTAAATAGTGTTGGCTAGCAGGTGTGTATTCTTACCTATTTTATAAAGTTTGTGTCTGTGAGGGTGGAAGTGGGGGAAGGTGTACCTGGAGTTTGCCTAATCCATTCCAGATGGGCAATATGTGTTTTATTTAATTTCAAATCCAGAAAATGACCAGTTTCATGAAGTTAAGATCAGGCTTTCATGTTTTGACTGGAGACAAGATCTGAAAGCTGATTRTTATTATTATTAAGGCTCTAGGTGCACAGAGATGCTTAATATTGAGTAAACAGAAAAATAGCATTCTTCTTTCTCAATTTAAGACAGAAATTTTGAGCATAATCCCACAAACATCTCTAAGATGTGCTCACTGCGTAACAAGTGCATTGAATGGAACTGATCGCATACATAACGATTTCCCAAACTGGGTAACTGAGAACACACACAAGCAYGCAACGTGGGCAGCACAAATCCTCAGTGCTCCTTGCTTAAGGYTTTGTCTAAATGACTTCAGTTCCTACTGAAGGAAGCCTTCAGTAATTAAAAGTGCATTGGGATAAGTTTGTAAGTTACCAAAATAAGCTATATTTTCTGTTGGTAGTAATGATATGCTAATGCTTGCTGTCGTTCAGAAGTAAACCTTTTCCTTTCACACACTAGGTTTACTACAGAAGAAAAAAAATCAGTGAAAAACACTTTTGCGTGAGTTTATATATTTAATTTCCCTCTTCAAGCATTTACCTTCTGACTGAGTCTCACAAAGGGTCATAAAACTATTCAAATGATAGTTTTTCCAGGAAATGTTTGGTGGTAATAGTTTGGGATATCTGTTAGAACACTCAGTTACTGCTTGGCCAGATATCTGAGGAAGGATTTTCTAGCAGTTCAAAATGTCATATTTTGCCTCCTTTTTTAAAAAAGAGCATAGTTATTTAAAAGCCTTTCATTTTTAATTTTTCTTAGTAGTCTGAGTAGAATCCTAGCATTCTTTTCTTCTTTTCTTTCATTCCTTTCCCCTCCCCCCCTTACTTGAGTACAGTATCAGTGCTCTTTTTATTTTCACAACTTACAATGACTGGCAGAATAATACATATGCAAGTGAGTAGCTGAGCTCCTCATTCTTAACAATCCAGAAAAACATATTAGAACAATTTCTACCTTGGATTTTCACCAACTTTGGATTTTATCTGGAATTTGTTGCATAAATTCTGTCTCTCACCACACATGAATATATACTACATTTTCATGTTTTCTTACTTTTTTTTAAACATCAGTCTGGACTATTTAGCTCAACTTTGTGGCTAGGTTTTATTAGAATACTTCTATATAAGATGTTTAAAGCATGTGGTTTTAATTAAGACATAGGTTGTAAATTAATTTTTAGTGGCAACATCATATCCATTCAAGTTTAGTTTTCAGTATTTTTCAGTTTCTGCTAGTTTACACAAATCTTCCCAACAAAAGGCCAAGGTTATTTATGCTCTGAGGTCAATGGCAGCGTGCCCGTTATTTCAGTAGGCTCTGGATACGATTGCAGTTTGAGTTCATAGCTTGTTCATTTTAATTATGCAAATTGACATGTAAAAGCGAAAATGAACACTGTTTCATGCTACTTAATAACTTTTAAAAATATTTTGCCCACAGCTTTAAGATAGAGATTAATAAAGTGCAGTAAATGTATTGAGCATTTTTAAATGAGATGCTACTTTCTTTGAATTTATGCTTTTTTWTTAATTTTCTCTACTCTTATAAAAGATTCATTATGCATGAAGATAGATCACTTCCTAACTAATTTTTAAGTATAGTCAATGTGTTAGAAGTATCTTCCAAAGTGATTAGCACTACTTGCAGGTGAGTTTTTGGCTTGCTTTATAAGTGATTTTACAGCAAAGAAGTGACTCTTAAAAGGAAGTGTCTGGAAGTTTTTCAGTCAAAGAGCAGGTGTGCATAGGCAGGAGCAGAGGATATTACAGAATAGTCTTAAGTAGAGAAATATCTTGCAGTTCATGTCAGCAGTTGCAGCTGTTCAGTTTCACTCCTATAATGTATGGTGAAATGTAGCTTCAAAGGCTGTTCAGATTCTGAAAACTGGATGAAAGAAGTAAAGTAAAAATCCAAAGTAAAGATTCCATATTCAAATATATTGTAATTGCCATGCTAGCATGATTGCGTGTGCTCTGTTAATCGGTGCTTAACTTGATTTTGAAATCAGATCTATTAAACAGTAGATAAGACTTTTGCTTTAAATTCATATTTAAAACATTTTTAAATGGATAAGATATTTGGTAAGAAAATGACAACTTTTGATCCTGTAACTTTCATAAAAATTAACTTAAGAAGAGATTCAGTGTTTCTAATATGTAGGAGTTAGCCTGGAAGTTTGCCTGTGGTGTATTTGGAATGAAAATACCACCAGTGTTATATTCTTAACTATTTTCTTAATTGACACTGATTTTTTTCTAAACATACTTTTCATATTCTTTATTGCATGAAGTAAATGTACATTTGTTGAATTACAAACAAGGTAATACTGAGAGCTAAGTGAAATTTTGGTCAAATCGCTTCTTTTGAAACAAAGTGAAGGAATGCTGGTCTGGCCAACTGTAAAGAACTATACGCAGAATTGTTTGTTAACACATTTAATAACTAGTATGTTTTGTGTGGATCTACTGTTTAATGTGCTATATTCTGACTTCTCCTACCGTCATCTTGATTCCTTCTCTGTTGCTGTCACATTGACCGTATATTATGAACAAGAGAAATTATAACACATGGGAGCATTTCAAATGGGAATAAGCAAATTTAACAAGGTCTGCATTTTTTTGTGCTTTTTCTTTCAATTCTATCTTCTATTCTTCATCTTTCTATATCTTGATTTTTCTTTGCGTTCCTCTGGCTTGTTTGCCGCAAGAGGCAGGTTAGTGGCACTGTAGATACAGCACTGCACCTGAGGTGGTAACACCTGCTGAGAGGGTACAGGCTTGCTTCCAGCTTTGGCTGGGCTGCTTCCAGGCATGTATCGATGGATCTAAGTATCGTTTCTGTGTCCTATGGATTTATAAACTTGAGTCTTTGCTGTATCTTGAGTTATCTCTACTGCAGAGCTTTCTGAGGGAGTAGATACTTCTACAGAGAATTAGGTGTAGCACAGAGATGGTGAATATACTGTGTCAATCTAGGTAATTTTGAGGAAGAAGGTTYTAAAGCTTTGTTACCATCAATTGTAGGGTGTCTTGGAGAACAAAGCATTTTTTTTCTTTTTAATAAATCTAAGTATTTTAACTGAACTAACAACTGAACTAACGACTAATTAATCAAAGCATGAATAACGATGCAGAATCTAAAGCAACAGACACATCTGATATTGGAAAAGTCTAGATCATACTACTTTATGCAGGGAAGAGTGKCTTCTGCAACAAACTATGCATTGTGGCATCTATCCAGCTTTCTTTTTAATTAAATGGCAGGCCAAGTTAGAGTGGTAAGAATACAACATTTTGCTTACAGCAAATATTGATGTCTAGAAAATGGAAAGGGGAACCTCAACTGTGTGATAACTTTATTAAAAGAGCAACCGTTTTCTCGGCCTGTTTGAAATGCTTGTACTTGATTGTATTTTTTTACTGGAGGAAAATGAGTAAGAAGATAATAAAATTGCATGCTTATTTGTGAGTCAGAATTAATACTCTTAAAAAAAAACAAAAACAAAAACAAAAACAAAAAAAACCACATCAGTGTCCAGTCTACTTCTATGTGAAAGGAAAGACAGGAAAGAATAGCTTTTAAAAATTGCCTTCTGTGCAGGTGCATAGCCAAGGCTTACCACAGTTGGTACTTGTGATAGTGGTACCAGAAGCTAGTAAGGTTAAAAAAGAATTTAGAGTAAATTTGCAGATTACATGTAATTGTTTTAGTTTGAGTAATGATGGTCTTTCTTAATAAGCAGTATTCTTTGCAATACAGCACTTTTCTATAGTTAGATGAGAGAATGTTCAATTTGTCGTACTATTTTAATATTTAGTGCGTTGTTACAGTACTGCGTAGATAACCATTCTGATTATTTCACATGGTTTGCCTCTTTTATTATACAGCTAAGAAGTTTTTTTTTTAAGTGTTGTTGAATTAGACTTGAAGAATGATCAAGATCTGTTTCAACTACTCATTCATTGATGGATAAGAAAATGCTCTCTATGTGAATTTTATGTTGATGTTTCTTCATTTTATAAATAGCATACTAAATTTAAATAGGAAGGTATATGCAAGTGCAAGAGACTTTAAAACTAGTAAGGATGTGCATCCTTTGTGTTAATGAGTGTTATTKTATATAGTTAGAAAAGAAGATTCCAGAAATGTAGTAATTAACAACTGAAAGGTCCTTCTGTACCGTCTCTGCCTCATAATGGCTGATAGATGCTTTCAGTTGCTGTAATTTATTCAGGCAAGTGCTGAATATGTTAAGTGTTTTGAGGTGAAAGTATGTAGTGGTGAACTTGCATGCTTTCACAGGGTGGCAGGTATTTCTTAGTATGAATTTCATGTTCRTATTTGTTTTATGTTCTTCAGTATTTGCCTACCTAATCTTAAGATTTATTTCATTTAATGCATATTATACCACCTTATGAAATATTTTTTGGCTATAGCAATCCAATGCATTATACTGTATTGTAATTGTGGAAACATCTGTATTTTGAACATCAGTAGTTACATGTAGCAGCTTTATTTCCATAGATTACATGTTTCTTTGTGTAATGAAGAAATTAYAGTTGTTACAATAATTATAAAAATTGAGAACATATTATAAAAAGCGATTTAGCTGTTACATATCAGAGGTGCCTTATACTGTAGGCTATTTTTGATCCTTCTTAGCCTAGCAAAAGACCTTTTTGCCATCAGAATAACATGCATGTTAATCTCTGTTTTTCCTGTGACCTCTTCTGACTTCTGAGTTGATGGTTCTGTTTAGTGAGTTATCAGGAAGAGTATTTACTATGGCTACAGTCCTGCATTTTGATATATATAAGTCAAACTTCGGCTTATGCCAAATGCCTTAAATATTAATTCTGCACTGCACAATTATAAAAATCTGCATGAGAATTTAATATTGCAGGATTTGGGCCATACAGAGGTCAGAGTACTTCCTTCTTGATCGTTGATGATAACTAGGTTTGGTGGGTGGAAGGGAGGTAAAGGGACACTAGGACTTTATGGGGGGGGGGACAAAAAAGCAAAACCTCTCTTTTCTGTCTAGACTTTGAAACAAACAAACAACACTTCAAGATTTCTCAGGCCCAAACCCTAGAGTGTCACTTTTTAAAACTGTGGTACTTAACGACCTCTTTTTGTAATACTACAGTGTTGTTTTTGAAAGGGCGTTTGTTCTGTCTGTTGCTTGTGTTTTTCCTTCCATGATGGTATTTTGATTTTAGTTTAAGTAACATGACTTTTGTAGAAATAGGAAAAAAAATAAGAACGTAAAAGTCATCAAAATTATTTTCACCTTTTCAGTTTAAGCTACGCACTCTGGTAAAGGTCACTGTAACATACTTATGCATTGCAAATTGTGTGTGCCATAAGCTCTTTCTGTTACCCTTAAGGTTCAGGTGCATCCTCTGCTCCTCTGCTGCACATTAAACAGATTCTTCTTTCACACAGATCTTGCATCACTTGTTCCCCAAGTGTCCGGTGCAGCTGTATAGAAGCATTTTCTATTAGGTGGTCTGGAGTAGCATTTTGTGCTAGTGGTGATACAGATGTTTGTGTCCTATTTCTAAAATTACCTCATCTGTAGAAATAGAATGCTCTATTGTTAAATACCTCTTTGGATTTGTAGACTCACAGCAATGTAAAATAACTGTGTACTTTATTTTCAGAATTAAAGTATAATAATTATGCAATAGCTAGTGGTTGAGTTAATTCCAAAGATACCTGTCACTTCGTAYGTATCGAGCTAACAAAGTGAAAGGATTCTTTATGGCCCTTTGTCTGAGAGCTTAGTTCATGAGCTACTCTGTCTTCTCATAAAAGATTTGACAATGGGGACCTATTCTCCATCAGTGGAGATTTCTGTTATTCAAAGCTCTTCCAACCCTTTAGGATATTTTACTATGGCATTTCAGCCTTTCTGCTGCTGAACCATTATTTTCACCTTTTGAAAATGCTGGCATCCATTTATTGGACTTGATTAAGTGTGCTGTCTGTAAAGTATGTTCAGAGGTAGAACATTTGTGTGCTTAATAAGACAGTAAACAAACTTACTTTAAACCTGCATCAGTATATGAAGTTGATTTTGTACGGACTTATAAATTGATGTGTTAATGCTTGTAAATTGCAAGCATATAAAGGAAATCCATCATGTGATTTCTTAGAGAACAGGCACCCTGATAGGATAATAGGCTTTGGATGAACTGTSCCCTCAGTTGTGTGTTAGCCTTACTGTGTGTGCTTGGGGAGTTTGGTAGATAGAATCATGCAGTGGTCAGTGCAGAGCAGGAAGTGAGATAGGCTATTTGTCCATACTAAGGCAAAAAAGTCCATATTCAATGCTGACTGTATGATCAATTTTGTATAAATGTGCATCTGACAACGTATCTTGAAGAATTCAGACTGTTGGTAAGTAACTTACATTTTGTTTACATAATGTAGCAAAATCTCTTACCCTCTATTGAGACTGTCATTTTGTTCTTAGAGCTATCACGGCATATATTATTGTTAGGAATTATTTCAATTTTATCTGCTGAAACCAAGCTTGAGAAACTCTTGTTTTCTCAGTAGTGTAGACTCCCTGAGTAGTGTATAAGAGATAATTGCTTACAGTATTCAGTGACTCTTAATAGGATACTAACAAGATTTTCTTTTCAACACAGCTATTAGCCCCCTCATATTTCAAAAAAGTTTTTTTTATTACTAGCCCTCATAACCCTACTGTTGATTATTCTTGGATAAAATGCCGTCTCTGAGTGTATTTTCCTACAAAGTTAGTAAAACACACAAGAGGCTGAGCTATGTGATTGAAAAATGTAGCTAAAGCTGAAAGATTGAGAAGAGAATGCTATGCCTGTATTGTAATTTGTCTTCACACGGCTTTTCAGTTCTATGGATTCCTGTAAGGTAATTTCCATTTATTTTTACTATGCTGCTTATTTAGTAAATATGTGAAAGATTCCAAGCTGAGTCCTTAAAAATAAAAGCTCTGTAAGCATTAGATACCCAACACAAGCATGCTAGTTTTAAAAAATTTTTAGCATGTTTCCATCTCCATTGAACTTAATGAAGTTGTTCAGAGCTGAGCACTTGAAGTGTATTTCTGCTTTTTGTAAACGCTTACATGGAAGATTTTAGATTGTATTCCTCATTTGCAGAAACACTATTGACAAATAGGAAAGAAAGCCTGATTCTGTCACATATGCAGGAATTAAAGTTGTCACATCCAAAAGGAGTTTTGCATAAGCAGTTGAGACATGTTAGAGCTACTGATGTGGGACTGCATCTAAGCTTCATATTCAGCTAATTGTATTCTTCAATTATGGAGATATGTTCTTTGTGGAATGCTGTCTAAGGAAAGACAATGCATATGAAATGAGTGTTTTTTTAATGTCTGAAAGCTTAAAGAATCTAAACTATGGCTAAGATTCTACCCTAGTATGTTTTCCTCTGTGTTGCTTGTTCACTGCTAACTATTGTGTGGGAATAGAAATACTCGACTTCGTGGAGTATAGTGGTTTGGGGCGGTTAGTGCAATAAAATGTTTTTTTTTTTCATTTCTCTCCTTAGATAGTTCAGAACAGTAAATGTATCAGTTGTCTCATTATACGTATTGACTTTACAAACATCACAGAAGCAGAGATGTTCTTTCTGAGAACTTGTATGATATGACAACTTGCTTTGTGTAATGTGTTTACTGAAATAGCTTCAGTGTATTAATGAATATTTTTTAAGGATGAAATAGTTTTGAGGATAATTTTAAGTCAAAAATCAAGACATACCCATGCCTTTCAGAAAAGACGAGACATACCCATGCCTTTCAGAAAAGACATTGGCAAGGCAGTTTAACGTCTGTTTCTAGATACTTTCATTGACTAAATTTCAGATGTGTATCATTCACTGTGCAAATCTATAAAGAGCACAGCAGGAGTTGGTTCACAAATACCCAGAACTAATCATGTGAGTTCTACGATTTAAATTGGAGAAACTGTAATCTAGAGGCCAAAAACATAAAAATGTTAGAGTGAAACACAGAACGAACAAATTGAAGGGAAATGTACTTCCCTTTGACTGCTGTATGTATTTCTGAAAGTAGTAGTTCTTTCTTCTGCAAAGGTATGATTTCTTGKGTTGCAGGGTTGGCTGTCGAATGTCAAGTAAATTAATGGTATCTTCAGTAATAGATTCTTTGTATTTCTTTTAATACTGCTTCTTCCAACATAGCTAAGCTTATATTCAAGAATCTTAAAAAAAAACAAAACAAAAAAATCAAAAGAGTAAAAGCTTTCATTTCCAAATGCAGATGTGTAATTTTGAGCATCATCATGTTCTGATGTCCCAGCTGAGAGGCATTTTAAAGAGGTAGGATATTCAGAAAGTGACAGTYCCTTTGGAAACGAAAATTGAAAATTACTTTAAAATGGAGGCATCAGAAATATGAGCTTTTCAAAAATAACTTGGGTGTAAGTATTTATTTGAAGTAGTAGCTCGTTTGTTCAGAAACATAAAATGGCTATCATAAATTTCAATAACATTTTAAAATAAAAAAAAGCAACTTTGGATTTTTAAAGGGGATGGAAATTCTTCAAGTATCACTCCAAACTTGCTGTGCTGTTTCAGGAGAAATACGTGATGTTAGTTTTATTATAACTAAGTTGTTGACTCAGTAGGTGGCACTCTTCCCTCTGAGTCACTAAGGTACCTAAGTCAGCTGCATTTGAGGTGCCCTTTTTAAAATACAGTGTATAAATAGATCCTGTTTCTGCTCGTTTAGATGAAGAACATCAATTGTGATATTTTGACAAAATTTCTGTTGAAGCATTACATTCTTATTTGTCTCAATTTTTGCTATTACTGCTGCAGGATAACACAGTGTAACTCAGTTCTTACTCTGAACTGTTTTAGTGTCAAAATACACACACTTTCATAGATGACAGCATTAAACAGGTCCTCTGTTTCATGTTCCTTGTTCTTAATTATTACTGTTGATGATTCTGTAACAAATCTTGCTGAATGACTCTCCTCTAATAGCTATTCTTTGCTTTATTGGAATGTGGCTTATTAGTAACGCACATGCATACATGCGCATATGTGCGCACATGCACTCTTTCCACTCTTTCTGGCCATGCTGTAATATAGATGTCTCTTCACATCCCCTGAACCCATGGCACCAAGAGAAAGTGGGTATCGCTGTTTCTTTCATTATTCTTACTGCTTATGCTAGAGACCCAGAGCTCATATGTGTTCCAATAATCACGTACACTATGTACGTCTTACTTTAGCCTTGTAGATAGCAGATCAGGGTAGTCTAGAGCTTTCTGATTTTATGCGACTTGGGTGTTTAAAAACAAAACCACACAATCTCCATATCTTCTCTCCAGTTTCTGTAGTAAGAGAACTTAGCTAGTTAAGGATGGAAATAAGTGCAAGGGTTTGAAAATCACCATTTCTTTTAATGCAGCTCATTCTGTGCAGTTACATGGATTTGAAGTGGCATTACTGTACACATACCTAGATGGTATTTTCTTTTTTTCCAGAAGACAGCAAAAGCTGAGAAACTTATTTTAGGCTTCTTCTACTATTCAGTGAGCACTTCCTCAAAGCAGAAATACCATGCTAGCTTATACTGAACTGGCATCCTGTGCCATTCCTTCTATGATTGGCTTACTCTTTGTGGAAGTAACATTATTCATAGAGTTGAGTGTAAGTTTATATCCTCCTTCTAGAGGTGTGGTAAAATGAGAAGATTTATTCATGAATGATGAAGAATGAGAAGATTATTCACCAGCTTCCCAGGCAAAAGGCAGTTCACAACTTCCGTGTCCCTGTGATGTGTTGTTGCACTGTGGTTCTGATACCTGCCGTGCATTCTCAAGCAGCATCCCATAGCTGTTTTAATACAAACAGAAAATGCCCCCACAGTTGAAGTCCGTGGTGTTATGGAATTGGAACCTACATGGGTCTTTGAAAGCTTAATGCTAGCCTGSAAGCTGAATCCTATCCATATGGTATGCAACTTGGTAGGAAGATATACTGTGTTATAGATACTCAGTGAAAGGAGAGGAAGCTTCTACACACACGCAGTTACCAGCATGTTTTTCAGTTAAYGAGAGGTCATCATGGTGTTTTTTTCCATTGTTTATCATTGAAAGCTCTTGAGTTACCCTTCAGAACATAGTTACCATTCAGAACTATTCTCTGTGGCTAAAGTGTGAATTCTGTGATCAGTCATTACTCAGGAGGAAGCATGTGTCCRTTTAACAAAATTCATCAGGGTGATTGACATTGTTTTTGGCAATCAAACTACACAAGCATATTAATGATCTTTGATACTGGCGGCTTGTATCAGTCTTGAAAACTACAGCATAGCCCTAGGGTGTTTAAAAAAAAAAAAAGCTTGCATTCACATTCCACTGTGAGCCTGTACTGAGCCTGTTCTGTAGATAAATGGAAGACTGTTTTCCTGTAAAATCAAGTTAATGCTTCTCCTATCTGAGTAACAGGTTCAATTATGAATACTTAGAAATATAAAAACAAAAAACTTGAAATTTTACATTGCACCTATTACCAAATAATTCTTTGATTTACTTCCTGTTTTAAATTATCTAAGCAAGCAAAAGATCAAGAAGTGTTTGCAAAAAAACTGAGATAACTTTTGATCTGATAAAAATGAATATTGACAGTAAGATTTTTCTGTATTGCAGTGGGATGTAATTCTGGTAGTCTGCAGTTTGTGTAGCATCTGACTGGTTGTATTCAAGAATGAGAGAACTTTTTTTTTTAGGAATAGTAATCCTTAAATTTATTTTAACTATTAAAATGTTATAATATCAGTGAGCTCTTTTAGTAATGAGATTTTGAGATTCTGTATAATAAGACTACTTGAAGTGCCAACTCATAAACTTAGGCCTTGGATGGAGAAGGAAGAGTAATCACATCATACAATTAAAATATGTCTTAGTCATGTGTTTTATTGTTTTTTTCCGAAAGTTGAGGTGTAGTTTTCAGAAGACTTATAGTTAACATATTTTGGTGTTTTGAAAGCATGCACAAACTCTTAACTTACATAGAATAACACTGAGGGCAGGCAAACGTAGGCTTCTGAATAAAAGTTTTACCACATGATCAACTTACCACACGGTACTAGCAAGATTTGTAGTTTGCTTAGTCTTCCCTCGTTTTAGACTAGACTAACTCAAATTATCTTTAATAATTCATAAGCTCAGAGCTTACCATTTGGGGGGTAAAAGGATGCTTTGTTGACAGAACTGGAAAGAGAAGCTGTCAAAATCCCCTTCTCTCCCCCTTCTCGCATCCAGTAGTGATGTCAGAGGTGAATCCATTTTGAATCTAAATATTTGCAATATTGTGTTGAAAGCATGAAGTGCTAATTATAAATTGATACTTTACGTACTTTTTCTGAAAGCTGCAAAATTCTATATTTTATAGAGCTGATTGTATTCAGCCTCAAAACGAGTGCCATGCTTGTGTAGAGCTTTTAGGAAGATGGTTCTTTGGATAGCATTGAGACTACATTTGGATGCATTGGACTACACTCACACTGCTTTAGCCAAACCCATGCCAAATCTCTCATTTATTACTCTCAGCAGCTTGAGAAGGGGAGTGCTAAGTGATTGGCTAAATAGAGAAAAAGAGRTACAGGCAGTTCTTTAGCTTGCCCGTTAATTTAGCTCTACTGAAAAGTATTTGCCTGCATGCAATTTTAGGACACTTAGTTCTGTTGAAAGATTGCAAGATCATAAGTAATGCTGACAAATACTTATTGTCCAGACTGCTTTAGAAGAAGCGTCTGCCCTATTGGCTCTTTCAACCACCTGCCAAACTGGAGTGAGATGTATTACGCAGTTCTGAACAATATATTTGGAAACACTGAAGAGCAAAGAATTCTACTCCAAACACTAGTAAAAAGGATATTTTTTTCCCCCACAGACATCTGAAATGCAGTTTGTTAAGCACCAGAAGTGTTTTTGAACAAAGTGTCTTTGAGCAAGATTGTTTTTGAAACTGCTCCATTTTAGTTGTATTTTCCTTTATGCATTGGCCAAGATAAAATTAATTATGTAGTAATTAAAAAAAAAAGTGTCAAACAATAAGCAATAGCAAGAGATGCAACTGTCAGGAGGAGGTGGTTTTGCAAACCTGTATCTGGTTATGCCTTGAGTCAGTTGCATGGATAATCCACAGTGTATTTTTTGCTGTGCCTGACCTTCTAAATAGTAAGGTATTGTCCTAGGGGTGGTAACTTTGCTGAAATGCATGGCTGTTATTTGTAACCTTCGTATTGAATTTGGAATTTCCTCCGGCTAACTGGAAGGAAACTTAATTCCTTTAGGTAGCGCTCAACCTTAGTATATATTTATGTAAAGTATATTTATGTGAAGTCCAGTTTTTACATTTTTAACCAACTGAAAAGTAGTTATTGGCTTCAGATTTTTTGCTTTAGATGTCTTCTAATTTTTGATTTTTTGACCAAGTTCATTTGAGCAAAAGCTGGAATTCAATTAAAATATTTACAAACAATTGTTAATGATTTTTATTTATTGAATAAGTCTACCCATAGCATTGATTAAAAACACTTGCTAAATCAACAAATATAACTTAAGAAATATGGAAATATGGAATAGCCTTTTCTCCATGTTTTTTCACCTTTTACCAAGCATCCTTATTTTATTACATGAGAAATGCAAATTTCCATATAGGATCTTTCTTATGCATAATTTGGGTGCAATTACATTTGGGTGGAAATTTAAGTGATGGAGTAATTCTGACTTATATAATGCAGTGAGATAATATTATGATTAAAACCAATGCAGTTCTCTTTTTCCGATACAATGAAATATATATTTTATTGGACCTTAAATCTTCCTGTTTGTGGATCTTACAGTCAATACTTGTGTTGATTTATAGTGGTATAATTGCATTAATTGCCAAAATTTACTAAGCTGGAAAAAATAAGGCTTAGTTAATCTTCGTTCAATTTGAAGGACTTATTGGATCTTTTACAATTGKTACTTCATCTAGGCCTGTCAGTTTTGCAGAAGGGGGTGGGTTTTACCGTACAACTTCAGAAGCTTTGCATCTTGAATTTGAAGCTTTGCAATCAACTGATTGGAGAGTATGGTTCAGGAGTTTTAATGTGTGGTTGTTATCACGACTAGGGCTATTTCAAGTCAGAGTGGCATGGAGGAAGGCATATGACTTTCTTTTTCTCCTTTCTATATTGATGAAACATTTGGACTACAGTAACTGTATGGCTATAATGAACTGTCCATTTTGGGTATGCATTTTACTTTACTTTTCACTGAATATTCTGAAGAGTTTTGTCAAAACATTTCTGTTATTCCATGCTTATTTAATAAGCTCTATTAAGAATTTCAGATGGCATCTACTTAGGATCTGTTGGGTAWTTGAAGTTGGAAGGAATCTCTAGAGGATTTTAGCCCAGTGCCCTGCTCCAACAGCAGAGTCAGCAAGGATGTCAGACCAGGTTGCTCAGAGCTTTATTCTATCAAGTCTTGCAAACCTACAGAGATGAAGGCTGTACAGCCTCTCTGGGCAGTCTGCTGCATTGCTTGACCATCCTCATGGGAAAAAGGTTGTTCTTTATAGCCAGTCATAATATTTTGCTCAGCACTTAAAAATGTATAAGACTTAYGGGAATTGAGTAATTATCTTAATAATTTCATGCTAATATTCAACATGTGATAAAGATAATAAACATATAAGTTCAGGTCATTTTTATTACAAAGGAGTAGTTGGTCACTTTAAAAAAATAAAAAAGACATTATTTTGAACCATCTGATGTAGAGGAAACCAGAAGTTTTGGAAATAGAACTGCAAGTACTTTAAAAGAAAAAAAAAGTAAATACCTAGTGGGCTTAGTTTAAGTGCCGAGGAGATTTATTTTCATACTTCCAGAAGATTAGCTTTGAAAGAATAGTTTATAAAATTAAACTTATGAAATCAGTGGGAAATCAGATAACTACAGAGTTAATAGCTTAATTTGAAAAATCCTTTATGCTTTCCAAAGATATAGCTGTGCAATTGCAATTTCTTTAGACAAATACATGCCAAATTGTTACTGAGCTGGAAGATACCATTTAAAAGATGGGGTCCCCATTTCAATTGTAGCAAAAACAGATACAGAGTTTCTAAAAACAAAAAAACCCAGAAAAGTGGAGAAAGAATTTCTGTGAACCTGTTCTGCTGACCACTCTTCCTTGAGGAAGAACTTAGCTCTGTTGATGACCTCTCACAGCTTAACAGATGGATGAAGAAAATGAGTGGTAGGAGAGGAACTTCAGGCTTTACGCTAGCGTCACTTTTCTTGGATAGTTTTTCTGCTTKGTTGAAAGAGTGGGTGAGTCCACATTGTATCTTTGCTAACCATGTCAGTGTTACATCTGACTGCCAACAGCAGATTACTAATGCTTGTACTGCATGCTACTACTTAGCAAGAATCTAGCTTGGAACCAGCAGAGAGGCTTTTGATAAAGGGCAGGAAGAAATGAACCACTCTTTTTTTCTCAAAGCTGTTTAAWGGAGAGAAGACAGGTTGATAAAACTGTTATCTTGGACCAGCAGAGTTTGAAGGCTATTTGAGTATCTCGCAGCATTTCCACGAAGATGATAGAAATGATTCTCTATGATGATAGATAACTGGCTGACAAAGTTAAATATTTGGCCACATTTGAGCTTTTTGAGTTTGACAACCTCTAGTCCCTGATTACAGAATTCTTCTGTTTCTGAAATATTAGGGCAGTTATATTGTTGTTAGAAGTTTGCAGAATCAACACCTGTGTAAGTAGAGGTGTCCTTTTGCTGTAGTTAAAACAGGAATCTTGTTAACAGTCCCCAGAGAACTGCTTATTAGATACAAAGTGTCGGTAATTATTATGGGGAGTCATTCACAATGGAATCAGGCAAGTGCATCTACTTTCAAGACACGTCACTGTTATGATGCAGCCTGTTTTCTTTCCCAACTAATACTAGGTCTTCTAGGGTTCTTTATGGGCAAAAGTACTGAAAAATAATTAGGCTGTTCCACCCTTTCATTCTCTCACTTATGGGGAACTATGTATATATGGGTGCAGGTGCATAGACACATAGCAGTAGACACTGGCTAATCCTAGCCAGTGCATATGTGCATAATATGGTTTTGAAAAGCCATTGTTCTTGTAAGGAACTGTTCTCATGATATTTAAACATTTATTCACAGCAGTTGGTTACAGCTGTCATTAAAACTTTTTTTTTCAATTAATAGGCTAGATAGATAGCCCAGTTCTGGGCTCCCCAGTACAAGAGAGACATGGAGCTACTGGAGAGAGTCCAGYGTAGGGCTAYRARGATGATCAGAGGGCTGGAGCATCTGCCCTATGAGGAACGGCTGCGAGAGCTGGGCCTCTTCAGCCTGGGGGAGAGAAGACTGAGGGGGGATCTTATCCATGTGTACAAGTACTTGAAGGGAGGGTGTCAAGGGGATGGGGACAAACTCTTTTCAGTTGTCCCATGTGACAGGACAAGAGGCAATGGGCAGAAATTGAAGCACAGGCAGTTCTGCCTGATCGTGAGGGGGAATTCCTTCGCTGTGAGAGTGACGGAGCACTGGCACAGGTTGCCCAGAGAGGTTGTGGAGTCTCCTTCTCTGGAGATCTTCAAGGCCCGCCTGGAAGCAACCTTGTCTAACATGCTCTAGGTGAGCCTGCTTCAGCAGAGGTTTGGACTAGATGATCTCCAGAGGTCCCTTCCAACCTTACTGATTCTATGAKTCTATAGAAAATGTATGCTGCACAGACATTTTCTTATCTTGCACAGAGCAAATATTTCTTATCTTGCTTTGTGATGGTTATTGAGAAGAAGATGAAACAAAGACTTACATGCAGATTTCAGATTAGAAGCACAGGTTCCATTCTGTTGGAGTCCAGTAAGACATGGAGAGTGTAATGTTTAATATGAAAGTTTACTTTGAGGGTATTTGGTATTATATGGGATTTTTTCATTTTTGATGGAGCGATATATTCAAATCACAATACAATTGCATACACTTAGCAAAATGTATCAGTTGCAATGTACAGTTCAGTCACAATACCAATATGCTCCCCAATACTGGTCTCTATAGTATGCTCRCAGTCTCAGTTGCCTGGAAGAAATAGGTGAGTTGAAGCCAGCACAAGCCCATTGCTCTCTTTGAAGTTCTCGTGTTAGTTGTTCAGGTTTTATACTCTTATGTTGGACTGAGCCACTTACACGCTTCCCCCTTACCAGTTTGTGAACTTCTGGGAGACATTCACACTGTTTTGTTAAACTCAGGAGTTTTCTTGGGGAGAAACGTTAACACCAATTGATCCACTCAACTGACGTAGATGTTTATCTGAAACAAAGGCCACCTCTGGTCCCCTTTGTGCTGAGATAAAGTCAGCTTTCTGTGTCACAGCTGCGGTTAATGAGTCATCCTACATTATTTCTGAGCTTCATGGGCATCTCACTCTTGCCTGTGTTCTCTGAGCCTTCTTCTGTTCTAGAGGTTTATTGGTTGGTCACATGCTCTTAGATTTATGCAGATTTCAAAAGTCAGTCCAAGGTGCAAGTATTTCATTTGTCAGGACATAGAGACAACAAATTATGTTCCTTTTTTTCCTGAACATATGGCAAGACCTAGAGTAGATGATCTGGGTAGATGAGCCCTCTCAAAGTAGGGCAAGGTCTCAGTTACGTTACTCCTTATTTAGACTTGTTCTCCGTTCACCTCTTAAATTTTATCACAACAGTCACTGCTTCTKCCTTCAACTCATTCTGTGCTTCTGTTTCCCTTTTCAGTTCACAGGCAGTGTACAGAATTCATTAGCTTCAAAAATTTKTTGGTTGTAAAATACCACTATCTATTTAGTGCACCATGGATGTTCAACTCTTGATTGTATTGTTTTAAGCACTCTCAATAGAATTAGTCACTGTATGATTTCCTGAAGGGGAGAAAGCTTTTTATTATGATTGTAATATACTTTTAAACAAAGATAAACACAACATTTCTAAAATAGGTTGTTTTGAATTTGCTTTTGAAACAAAAAAAATCATGTAGGTGCTAGTCCGACTTAAAATCCTTTGAATAGAATGATTGTCTTTTTGCCCTTAAAGTGAGCAAATAAAATCATTCTATTAACTGAAAAAGTTTTTAGTTAGCATGCTAAGCTACTGAAATATATAGCTGTCTACATAAATAAAGCTCTGTGGTTACTCCAAGTACCTTGTGTGATTGTTTAATTGGGCCCAAGCACAGGGCATATTGTTCTCACCATAGTCAGGAAAAATAAGTTTTAACATTATGTGCTTAGAGTTTCAGTCCTTTATTAAGGACTTTGTTTTGTAAAAACATCAACCAGAAGTAACAGAAAAATCCACTGCTTATCCTTTTCCTTGATTCTTTTTTTCATTAGCGCAGTCATCAAGCCATTACAGGAACCCACAATAATAGTATGATAGCATGTTTTCACTGAGAAGATTTGGGCTATATCTAAAATACGTAGTAAAAATCCGATTAAACTTCTTGATACATTTCAGTGCTTAGCTCATAAAGTTAAATAAAGTTGCTGCCTAATGAACAGAGTCAGTGGTCTTTAACATGCTTTTGCAGGGGAGTTATCTCCTGATATTTAAACTTTATTTTTTTGGAACAACTTCCATTTAATGTCAGACTTTAATTGTGTGAATATATCTGTAGTTAAATGAAGTCACAGTATGAGAGTCCCATGTTCCAGTTGGTAAACAAAATCCATAAAATATTTTCCTACTGAAAACACCATATAACGAGAGGCAAAATTCTAGGAATATATTGATTTAAATGATTTAAAAGAGGAAATCATGAAAATATATTCTAATGACTTGTTTTTAGAAGAAAAGATTTTAATGCTTTATTTAAATAATTTTGTTTAAACAGTTCTGTGTTACAATTTTTGGTTTAAATGATTCAACCTATGTAAAATGCTTGGAAATTGTTGGGAAGAGTCAGAGTGGACTTTGAATAATAATTAACTTTGGTAGCTATTTAAATAAAAYGATTAAAATAACTTTTAATGAAATGGAAATTCTAGTTATCACATTTTTTACTTTCACATTTCTGCAGTTGTAGTCTTTCATATAAAATGAGGTGTACTGAGCTGACCATTATTTCTCATTATAGCTGGTGGCTATGAGAATAGTTCTGTGGAATTATCAGCTTAATTTGCTTTTGTAACAGCTTTTTGCATATGAAGTATTAATAACTACTCATTTCTTAATAAAGAACCTCATTATGCCACYGAATAAATTGATATGCCTGTGTCTTGAATACCTTTTGTTACAGAAGAATTGGAAAAGGTTCAGGAAAGAGAAACAAGGAGCTTTCTTTGCAGCGAATGACTAGGGATAGAACTCTCTTCCCAAATTTGACTCTTCCAAATAAGGATATAATAGTGGCCTACAAAATATGGACAATATGAAGGATATGAATAAAGAGCAGTTGTTCACTATCCCTTTCAGTTCAAGAGCTAGGGATGATCATGTGGAGCAAAGAGGAACAGAACACAAGGACAAAGCATCAATCCTTTATGCAAGAGTTAGTAGATGTTGAAGCTACTTGCCAAGTTGCTTTGTGAAAGTCAGACATTTGCATGAGTTGAAAGGCAGGCTGGGCAAGTTCACAGAATAAAAATCTGTTGAGGGTTACTGTATACGTAGAAGCACATCTATCTCAAAGTCTGAGCGGAAAATTACTGAAGCGGGAAAGAGTGTTGGTGCAACTACCACTTTATGGTTGCACTCTTAGACATTCTCTTATACCCTGCCTTCAGGATACCATAGGAGTGAGGGAACTTTTGGTCTGGCCCAATGTTGCAGCTTTTACATTCTTGTGTTTGTACCACATTTGTTTTGTCTTCCTAATGAGCTGTTACTCTTCATGACTACTGCTGGCACCAAGACTTTCATCTTGAGTACATTAAGGTGTATTAGCACTATGGAAGTTGAGACTAGAAGACGATGGTAATTTCATATGTTGGGGATGTTCATATAGCGCAGACAAGAAAAGGCCTGCCGAAGCGATYTAGGCATTCATGCTTTTTGAAAGCCAGTGAGACTTCAGGTCTAAGCCATTTAAGCTCTTTTGAAGACTTGCCATAGAAATTTCAATGAAAGCCAAAGAGCTTCCATTGAACTTAGCAGTTGCTGTTAGAGCCCTATACCTACCCATCTCTCTGTGCATTTCTCACTCTGGTGCGGACAAAGCAGTAGCATTTGTTTTGTCCTTTGCTTAGCAGTTCCAATATCCTATTCACTTTTTTTTTTTTTTTTTTTTTTTTTTTTTTTTTTTTTAATTGAGTTATGTTTCTGCTGCCTAAACTTGCTGAGATAGCTGAGTCTGAGGTATTATGGGCATGTACCTAGCAAGAAATACATTAGGAATTCATTATTAGGAGTCAGAGGGTAGGTAGAGCTGTGGTAACTAGTGGATCATTTGGGGACTGCCATACAACTTTTAGTTACCTAAATCGCTTTCAGGTACACGCTTCTAAGCCATGTAAGCACCTTTTTGAGATTTTTTTGTCTACTCATATTGGAGTTAATGGCTTTATATTAATTTGTATTAGGTGATATTTAGGTCCTAAAGTGATGACTTTTTGTCTCTGTATGCATTTTATACCTAGACATTTCTACCAATTTTTTAATAATATGTTTTCATGTCAATGTYTAACAGAAAAGACAAATAAAAAATGTGAATGTATGGTGTGTKTAAAAAAAATCCAAGGGTAAAGATAAAATAGCTAAAGCATATGTGATAAAAATGTACATAATGTACATACATGATAAGATTACATTCATAACACATTAAATCTTATGATTGCATAATTCTGAGCCGTACCCTAAACTCTGGAGGTTAGTGATCTTTGAATTTGGAAGTTTTTTCTGTGTAAGTATCGTAGGTATTGTAGAATGAGACTCKTAAGTGGACCCTTAAGTCAGAATGCTTGCAAAGTACTATTTACTGTGAGTAAGGGCAGATAAACTGCAGGTTGTTTGCAATTTACTTAAGGTTAAAAGGGGAAGAAAGTCCATATTCACAACAAAACTTGTAAATGTATTTGCAGTGTCTTACTGGTATAGTTTCCCATTTATTTCTGTACAACAGAGCTGAAACTTGGTTAGTAGTCATAGCTGCTGTTTCACTCCTGCTAGAGGTCCAGACTAGTGGCTTCCTATACATGGTTTAGCATAATATTTTCTACTTTGCGGCAGAATGCCCCCAACCACACCTATGTAATTGGTGTTGCTAGTCGTCGTCTTTTTTTTTTTTTTTTTTACATTTACAATGCATTTTAGAAATTTCACAATTAAAAAAAAAGAGGTAAACTATGAGAGATATTTCTTCTAAATTGAGCTAGAAAAGAAACTTGGCTTAATCAAATTAAAGCAACGCACCCACATTTATACACTTGAATAAATACACAAACATGCACACAAAGCCATGGACAACTACAGAGAGGCAATATAAGCATGGGCATATGTATGCATAGTTATACATACATGTATGTATAATTGATCTGTTAAAGAAAAAAATGATAATATTGTAATTTTTATTCTGAATCACATGACCACTAAACCATTTCAGTGATTTCTGAAACACTGAATAATGTTCCTTTCCTCCTTTTAATTCTTTACCTATCTTTGAGATATCTTAACATCCATCACTGAAATTCCTACAGACTGTCAGCAACAGGTTCCACATTGCATAATGCTTTTTCTACTTCAGACTTTTYCTAATCTTTTCAAGTTCCATGGCAGAGAAAGATCTGTGGGATATTCAGTCCAATATTTGGAAGTTTCACAATGATCCTTCTTCCCTCAATATACGTTTGCTTTCCGTTTGATCTGTACCTGAGGAATTCTTGTTTCTGGGTKCACCAGATCTTTGTGATCATGCTTCTTTGATAGCGAAAGATATTTCACCTGCTTTGCTGACTGTTGTGCTCTGCTGCTCAGTTAGCAGCTAGAGGTTTGTATATAAGCATTTCAGCCAAAAATGTCAAGAATCTTTTTTCTTTGCATTATAAGCATCTTTTCTCTGACCTATCTTTTTATTATTATTATTATTTTGGCCTTACAACCTGATGAAAAAACATATTTTCATTTCTTGGAGAAGTTTGATAGACTGAAATTTAGTTTTGTTAGCCTCAAAATCTCAGAATTCTCTGTGGAATTTGTCTCTGCCTAATTTGCCTAGACACAACTTCAGCCTCCCTGATGGTTTGCCATGGGGCAAGCATCAAGAGATCTGCAAGCTCGGCTGTGGGGCAGATAAAAAGGTAACCACCCCTGAAGAAAGATCCCATGGGTTCTGTCTTCCAGGGCGGCTATGTCTCAACTTTAACTAAAAAACATTRGTCCAAATAGTTCTATATCAACCTAATTTTGATACTGCTCCAGAGCTGGACTAGAACATGAAATAAGGAGAGGTAAAGGGATATCCAAAYACTGGAGTTAATTACTAACACAAATGGATGCTTACTAATACATATTGCAGGAGAAGGAATCACTCTAGGAAAATATTATCAGACCCTATGATCCCTATCCCCCACTTCTTCTTACTCTTCTTCTTCTTCTTCTTCTTTTTTTTTTTTTTTTTTTTTTTAATGAGCTCAGGAAAAATTAAAGCCCTAATTAAACATATCTTATTTCTGCATTTAAGATTTTGTATTGTTTTTTATACACCATCCTTTTAATTGAAAACTGTGTTTAATTTAAAAAGAGTGTGCCAGTACGGGGTATGAGGTTCAATAAAGAGAGTGTGTTTTCCTTCACACGGTTAGGAAAGACCAGATTCACTTCTCGGGTTTGTGCTTTATTCTGTAAGTCAAGCTCTGGACTGCAAATGCACTGCAATTTCAATTCGTTTCTCTGAACTACAAAGTTGGGAGCTGTTGTGCTGGGAGTTGACAGGCACAGATAAAAATAATGAAAAATAAATAAAAATAAATCCTAATCTGGGTAGGATAACGTGGGCAGACATCGACATTCAAACTAATCATTGGACTGGGATTCGACTCTTCTAACTCCAGCCATCTAAGGTGCTGGTCCCAACATGTGGGCTGGGTATCTTAGAGCCCATTTTGGTCTGTAAATATCAAAATGATTTGGCCAATAGGACATGAAGAGCGATACGTTGAATCCTGAAGTAAACATGTACATCTAGACAGCTGGACTACTCTCCCAAAACTGCCAGATGTGTTGGACGGATCATCAATTAGAGTGAGGATCATCAATTAGAGTGAGGGCATCCAGAACACGTAAAAACACGCACGCTGCGGGTGACTGGCTGAATCTCACCCTTAAATTCTCCTCAGATAGAAACTAACACCCTGACCGGAGAACTGCGGCTTGAAATAGAGTTAAAAGAAGACTGTGGCAACTAGCTGAGATATAAAAGTATATATATTTCTTGCCTGACAGATTTCGTTGAAGTTAATCCCCCTCTTCCTGCCCCAAATACCATCTTATCTTATTCTCAAGTGGGTGGAAGAGAGAACATCAGAAATGTATGGCATATTTACACTAGTAAAAAAAAAANAACATTAGAACACTCCAAAGAGTCTTGCCCTATAAACAACTCAAGCTGTTCTGACTGAATGTCCCTTGAACAAAGGCTTTATGCATTAATTGCCAGATTTTCCCCAAATTCACTGATATGAGATGAGTCAGCAGCGTGCTTGGAGTAGCTGTTCTTCAGGCAAGCTTTCAGCTAGGTCACATCTGTGCAGCTCCTTCCAAATTTTGGCTAGGTACTGAGAAACAAATTATAGAAGCCAGTTACAAGTTAATTATTATCTATGTTCTGGTAAAAGTGTAAATCCACAACCTCTCTRTGGTTTCCAAACAGTTATAAATTCATGATTTATCACATATGTGAATAGCTCCAAAATTCTGATGCATTTAATATAAATAATTCTACTGTGAATCAGGAGCTATTCCATGGAAAGAATATGAGAGCTGTAGTGGAAAGGTTTAAAAAACACTGCTTGCAATTTTGCTACCTTTAACATCTCTGGTTACTTCTCTTGATTCACTGTCTTCAGCTTACAAGTCTTGTGCCTTGTAATCCTAATTAATTTTCTATGTTCAGATTTACATAGTACAACTTTGACTTCCATATAGGGTTTATTCAAAGATGTACCTTTTTTAATGTCTGATTTTTGTTGAAAGCGCCTGATAGAGGAGTCTCAGTGTTGAAGGGGACCTAAAGCTTAACATACCTTAGAATAAACACATTCTGAAGAGGGTGGATGGATTCACCTAAGAATGAGGTAAACCAGCTAGAAGGCTTGGAGCTCCTTCTGAAYGATGACTTATGCTATGTGTACTGCAACCAGTGACTATACACTGAGTATGCCAAAGACATACACAAACATCTTTAAAACAGCTAGCTTGGATACTAGTATTTTAAGTGCAGAAGCACAGAACTCTGTGCAGAGTATAAAAATGGAAGGATGCAAGTTGGATCTTCAGGTAGTTAGCCTAGACTAAGCCCATTGATGCTGCTGTGACTGCAGTGTTGATATCCCTCAAAATTGTTTTTTATAGTAAGACAGGCCTACTTGTGAAAGCTAGCTAGTGATCACTTGGGCAATTGGTTAGTATGGGCCCAGCCAATCACCCTAGAGCTGTGGAGTGGGAACTGTGGTGGAACTCATGTTCACTGGAGATCACAAAAGAAAACGTATGGAGGAATGAGATGCATCAGCAAGGCTGTACCTGCTGGATACAGAACAGAAAAAGAGGAAGAAATTACTTCTAGATGAAGGCAGACCAGAGCATGAAGTGACACTACCGATCCAAAACCTGTGAYGGGCAGATTTTGGAACCACAAGTGCCAGGCTGTTTTTGTAGTGCTGGAATTTGCTTATAGAGCTTGTCCCTACAATAATTATAGAGCGGATGTTGTCAAATAAAATAGTTTAATATTTTGTAGAGTGTTCATATACATTCAAGTTATGGTGGATGATCTGACACTTCCCTACTTGTAGTCATCTATAGTCTGTAGAAAGGTGATGTTAGTACGTTGGTGGACAGCAAGGAAGTATATCGGTATTTTCAAGCTGCCTATTTCAATCTGTGAAAAAGAGCTTTCATAGGAAAAAGACCGTAAATAAGTATCACTCCTGAACCAGTTAGTAGAATTGGTGCTATCTGAATGTCTGTCTTACACTAGACATTGTCCTGTAAAGCTACTTYAGGTATCTGTCTTAGATTGTGATCTACTTAGGTACCTAACAATTTATAACTCTCATTATTCTATATTTTCTATGCTCTAACTTTCTTCTCATTATTTGGTAYTTACTGTAGCTGGTAAGGACAACTTGYTGTGTAAGAAACATAGCTAACATAGCTAGTTAAAAAGGAAAATAACTAAAAAGAGTTAAACCTGAGAARGTGCCAGACTSTGTACAAAAGCAGAAAATCTCAGAAAGTAGATGCTACTTTCTAAAATGTCTAAAAGCTCAAATTTCTTTAAAATGAGAAGAGTTTTAAGCCAGTCCTCTGATTTTTGGACTGATGACCTTTTATCAGTGATTTGAACTGATGTAAGATGTCTATGCCTGGTCTCTAGTTGAGAACTCTTTCTGAATTTGCATCTTGTCTTTAAAACTAGTTCTCCTTTATAAACTCATCTAGGAGGACACTTATTTTCGTACATGACGCATCATGACAGTGTTGAAGGAAAACTTCTGTGTTGATGTTGTTTTTCATGAACTTAGTTGAAAAATGTATTTTTAGAAAGTTCAGGTTTGGGGTAAAGTTTGTGTTGCAAGAAACTATAAAATCAACATTTCAATCAGCTAAGTACATCTGTCTTAAATACTCTGGTGATGTTCCTTGGGATTGTACAGCTCTCCCAAATACACTGGTAATATGACTGATTAATTTGCAACTGCTATTCTAATATTACATTGTGAAGACAAATGAGAACGTGAAAAAAAGCAGTTGTTTCAGAACAGAATTTTTTACTGTTGTGGGTGCATTTGCAATTTAGAAAGCAGCACTAGGTGAATGTTTCATCTATAGGGCAATTTTCTTACGTGTTTGCTTTCATATAAATCAGGGAATGAGAACTTGTAGTATTTTTCCTGTAACTCAGATTTTCATTTATCCACACAAGTTAAGTATCAGAAGAAAGTCCCATACAGCAGACTTTCATTGTCTGTGGCAGTTTTAAAGACATGGAAAACTAATAATAGAAAAAGCTATTTCTGTTTGAGTGATGTGTAACTTGTATATTATGCTTTTCCTTCCTTGGTTTAAATAGCTCTTTCTGGTTTGAGGTTTTTGAGGAAGAAACCAAGTAAGATGTGTACTTTATTTTAAGGCAAAATGCTGTTGCGGTGTACCACTTTCTATAAGRCTAAGCAGATGTGATAGTAAAGCTTTTAGAAAGAATTCAAGAAGTACTGTATTRTAAGAAGTATTGTTGTACATAAGCTGTGCAAACGAAATGAATGACCAATTTTTCATAAAAGCGGTGAACTACTGAAGAGTTATGATAAAAAGCCTTTTACAAAAACTGAATAAGTCTATAAAGTATCCATTGTATAACTGTTTTCCATACAATTCTCTAGCATTAGGTACATTGTCTGCACCTGTAAAATAAACACTTTTTTATCCTAGCAAAGTAGATGTATATTAAAAAAAAAAAAGAA
The DNA here is from genome assembly GCF_003343005.1 of Rhea americana. NCBI lineage: Eukaryota > Metazoa > Chordata > Aves > Rheiformes > Rheidae > Rhea > Rhea americana. Next base: position 2,178,478 of record NW_028186945.1, on the reverse strand, counting down.
GAAGAAAAGAAAATGAAGCTCCTTTTTCAATTTTTCATTTTCTGTAATTTAGAAATACAAACTGTAATTGTCTGACAGTTTGGTAAGCTTTTTGATCCCTTTAAGAGAAATCAGGGATCCTGCTTTGGTGTAGATGTGATTCAGCTTATAGTTTGTAGTTCTAGCGTTCATCTAGTGTTGGATCTAGATGAAGTTTTTTTTTTTTTTTTTTTTTTTTCCTTTTTTTTTTTGAAATAATTAGTCTAGCAGTTACAAAACAAACTCCTAAATTTTAAAGGCCTTTCTTTGTTTTTTTTTTTTTTTTTTTTTAGAATAGTTTTTTGATTGAAGTTCAAAACTTACTCAGATGTAAGACCTATATGATAGCTTAAAGGAAGAAGAAGTAAAAAGATAAGATTCTAACGAACCAGTTGGGTTTTATTCTTGGACAAGTGTATGTTAAAGGGATAGTAGTTATTTGAATGGTTTCTGGTCAAAATCTATTTGGGCAAAACTTATTACAATAAAAAAAAAGTGTCAAAAAAGAAAGACCTGATTTAAAACAAGTGAAAATAAAATGTTCCTTTCAGGGATGACATATTGGAAACGTTCCCTTTAGTAGCAGTTGTCTGTTTCCTTTTAGTTAGGACTGAATCGGTCCTTAGGTTTAATTTTTTTTTTCCGACAACTATTCCAAGTGGGTTCATCAGCAGATCTTCTGATATTGTATATATGAAGTGTATGTGCAGTTGTCCTAAACCTATCTTTGCTACTCTTTGAAACTCTTCAATTAAAAATATTCTTGCAAAAGTCTTAACTACTTCTGCCTATATCTACCTCAAATATTACTCAGGCATATTATAGATGTAGCTTTCAGATGATTTTGTAGTAGACTTATGTGTTCATAGGTCATTTGTATGTTCGTAATGTTTTTGAACAGTTCACGTTACTAACAAAAGTTTTCATGCGTTCTTCATATATCATACTTTAGGAAATAAATTCTTTGAACTATAGCCATTGCATATATTAGTTCACAATACTAGTATTCATATATGTTTCCAGTGCTACAGGCATATGATAGTGCTAATTTCATGCAGATAGTTCTTTCTAGCTGCATGCTATTGGCACAATGGATGTTTCACAAATAGTTATAACAAATCTTTTTAGAGATAGAAATCTTTTTTTCTGTTAGTGGGCAATTTCAAGTAATCAGGGTAGTGAAAAGCACAATGTTATCTTTGGATGTATAAATATGGATTATCAAGTGAGAATGGGTAATTGATTTTGCCTTTGTATCCATTACTCTAATCGGAACAACTTTTTGAATTGTAATACACGTGCTCTGAAAGTTTTTAAAAGCCATAGAGCTCAAAGGAAGGCTACAGAAAGGCCATATTGTATTTATGTGACACTGACAAAGCTCAGTTTATTCATCTTGGTTAAGATTAACAAATGACTTGATCATAGAAGAGATCTTTAATGGGTTGGAAGGACTCAACCTTGCTGACAGAGGCATAACAAGATCCCAGAGATGAATACTGAAGTGAACTAATTCAATCTTGAAATAACAGGTCTTTTTCTTAGGTTGAGGGTGAATTAACTAATTGTTAGAAATATTAGAAGAAAAATCATTTAGGTATTAAGATACAATCTCAGAAGTTCCCTAAGCTACAGAACTGGGAGGCTATATCAGGGAAGGTACCCTGATATGATATACCTCTGCTTTCCTATTCCTGTTATTCCCGTAAGCACTCACAAAGGATTTCTGTTGARGGAAAGATAAATGAACTCAATGCAATTGTTCTCAAATTCTTATGTTAAAAACAGTTTTTAATGAGCTGTTTTRATCCAGTTTCTAGGATAAATTACTTGCCTTTTTATGCAAGGGGTAGAGGGAGATATGATTTAATCATTGTTGTGATGCCTTCTAGCCTTCAGATCTGTGAATTTATCCCTCCTTTTTTTATGGCAGGAACACACTTGCTTTTATGTGAACTTTGTAGTTGGCTAATTACATGCATTACAGCTTTTAGGAATCAGGAAGAATCCTCCTTCCTTTCCCTGCAATGTGCAGTTAGATGGGAAAAATATCAGATGCTTCTGCATTTGATACTTGCTATAGTTAGAAGTAAGTTATCTGAAAAGATGGATGAGTCCTTACAGTATTTGCAGAGAACCCATCTTTCTTAYGTATTTGACTTCTGTCCTTCTCAAGTGATCAGGATCATACTAATCATCAGATTAACAAAATAAAATTTTCCACAGGTCAGCTTTGCTGAGGCTTCTTCACTGAGGCTTCTTCAAGAGATGATCCATCACTTACATTTATACTAATAAATTWAACAAACATGGCTGTTACTGTTCTCTTGTACTGACAGCCACTGGCACAGAATTGCTTGTGTCCACATTATCAAGCTGTCTTCTCCAGAACAGGCTGCGTGCAATTTGCCTGTGTGTAATTGTATGTGGCCGACCTCTGAACTTTACCTGGGAATTTTTGAGGTTATTGGTTTGTATGGGAAACATCTGTGCGATGGATTATTTTAACAATTTGATAACRCAGGTAATAGTATTTCAGTATACATGAGTGGTCCCTGTCACTGTTTAGAGGTATAGACATAACACGTGTATTTTTAAATGGGCACACTAGCACTTTGCGTCCTTCTGTTTGATTCATGACGTGACAGGAGTTACAACCACTCCAATTCTTGACTGTCTGGTTGAGTTGGAATAATCTGTCTCTGCAGTTCTCTTCTGAATGGCTTTCAGTCAACCTTTTCAGTGAAAGCCGTTCATCCATCATGCATTTTCCACTTGTCTGATGTGGCTCTTCAGCAGCCTTGCAGGTATGCCTAAAAGTCCCAAGTCTGTTCCTCATCTGCCTCATCAGCTGTTCCAGGTATGAACAGAGGCACAGTGTACAATCTTGTCTCTTACCTCTTTCTACATTGCATTTCCTCAGCATGGTCATATTTMAGTCCCATTTTATCAGGAGGCATATGATCTTCTCTTCCAATTTGGGTAAAGGATTTACTTTGTTGTGTCCAAATGAAGAGGCTGCCATCTCATCCTGCTTTTCTGCAACCTGAGTATCTCCATTCGTAAACTAAAATTTTGTGTTGAAGTAAAGGAAATAAAGTCCCATGTTGTAAACTGTGAGAGTCTTATTTTTGCATAACTCTGGCTGTTGTTTTAATCTTTTGTTTTAATGGTTGGGTGAGATTTTTATTGATTTGGTAGTTTATAGTTTGGTAGTTTTTTGATTGTCTGTAGTTCCTGAAGTATTTATGAAGATCCTGGCTACAACTCCAACTCATCTTCACCTTTTTATTTCATGTGAAATAGAGATCAGGTCCATCTAATCTTACTAATTGTCTGGATGATTTATCATTTCAGGGATTTCTTGAGTTGAAGCTACTATGTGTCAAGTATTGACTTTTTAATCTCCCACAGTTTGGAACTGTTTCTTCTCTAGCAAGAAGCATATTTTCAGTGCTCCTATGAAATTCTGTTTCTGGTCTTTCAACTATAAATTCATACAGTTTACTTACCTGTGTAGAAGGGCATCCGCCCTTGCAGATCATGGGTGTGATCTGCAGCCATCAGTCATTTCTTCAACCTTCACAACTTCTTTTTTTGTTTGATGATTCGATAAGCAGGAGAGGATCCATGGGACAATTTTCTGTCATGATTGGGAAGCCCATTTGATTATTTGCCTGACTTATACCAAGTGATCTGCAAAACAATCTCTATATAGTGTTTCAGAGATTCAAGCAAGCTTTTTATTTTTTCATCTTCAAATTTTGCATGTTTTGCTGATGATGCACAACAGTGTCTCACACTGTGTAAGCAAACAAGGGTGAACAGGGCTCTTCTATCAGGAAGCAATAAAGCTCTGGATGTGCAGTGTTGTCATAGGTGTTTACTTCTTGGCAGTTCATCTTCCTTGTATCCACGTCAGGAGGTCTGTGAGTATAGATCAAGCTGTGGCAGAGCTTTTACTCATGTAGTGACAGCTCAAGAAAAATTTGTTATCAGGGTCACCAGGAATTTTGACAGGTTTGTCTGAGGCTGGACTGAGATTCAGGAGACCTCTCAGATGTTCTTCACTTCCTATGAAAGAAGGTATTCTCTATACTATTCCTCTAGTTCTTTTACTTAAGGTTTTCTTCAAAAGTGCATCAGGACAGGATGATGATGTTTGTTACTGTTCTTGCTTGGAGTTCTTGGAAATTTTGTTCTCTGGGCCCAATTTGAAACTGCTCTTTTTTCCCCCTAGATTTGTTGTTCTCAGAAATTAGGTGGCAAGTTTCACCTATTTTTGATACAGTTGTTTATCAGCCTGACTGGATAGTTCTCTGTGTTTYCCCCCCCCYTTTTTTTCYCCTCCTAATCCAAGTAATTCTTGACAACGGGAGGAAGGTATTAATTAAATGGATGCTGTCTGTACTTCTTCACCCAATATTGTGGCTCTCCTGAACCACYTGGGTCTTGTGCAGTGTTTGATAAGTTTGCAGTCATCATTTGAGTAAAGGGATTTTCAAATGCTTTAGTAAGTGTTACTGACAAAGTAACTGATAGAAGTCACCCCTCTTAAAATTTTTCTTCAAAAGGGAAAGGTTAGCATGMCAACACTCAGATTTGGTATGTGCAGTCCACATTTATGTGTATATTCTACCCTGAGTCTCTTTCAGGTATTATTCTTCAGTGAGAGGAACTGATGTAAACATGCTTCATCTTTCACACCCTGTAATGAACAGGAAGAAAGAAGGAGCAAGAGAATTTCCTCTGTTTTTGCCATTTTATTTAGTTGAGATTTGAAAGTTAGCAATGTGAAAAAGAGTGAGGTAGATATTGGTAGTTGTTTTGACTTTAAATTCTATGAAATTATGAAAAGCCATCTGTTGGGTCTTCATGGTTTAATAGATTCCGTAGTAATTCAAAATAAAGTGTGAGGAAGTGAAGTCAAAAATGGAAAAGACAAATTAGACTGATTTGATTAAATCACATAGAGAAGCAAATGATAGAATTGAGCCATTCAATACATAGAAGTGATGTGAGTTTTGGAAAAAATCATGAGCAGAAACCATCCAAATGAAGGGAAAAAATGGAGCCGGAAAGTAACAAYGCGAAGAAAATAAATCCTTTGATTTTGAAAACTTTGAGGTTTTTCACCTGTTAAACAGAAAAATAAGAGAATGTATGAGTCTGCTTACAGGAAAATAATATTCGCTATAAAATTTAAGTATTTAATGAAGCCATTATTAGAATGCCATTATTGTTTTGCGTATGTTCCTGTAGAAATAGAGCTTATTGAAAAACAGAAGTGTTTTCCTTAATTTCATTTAATTATGTAATTCAGGTTTTAWTATTACCTAGGTTTTCTTACCAATGCTAGCCTATGCATAATGAAGAATACTAGCTTCCCAGCACAAAGAGGAGGGTACAGTAGTCTTGGTTTTTCAAAATTGTAAAAGAAACAAGGAATTTAATTCATATAACTCTCTCCTATCATAATTCCTTCTTGAAACTTAACTGAGTTTGAAGGAGTATCTCCAGATTTTTACCTAAATGGGTGTAAGCAGATTCAGGCTAGAAAGGCAATTATACCTGCACTAAAGTTAGCAACAGCATTTTCTTTGAGTTCAGTGCAACTGAATTTCTTCTTAAACATACATTTTATCTAAGAATGTATGACTATCGCTGTTTTTTCCCCACTAGCATTAAATATTAAGAAACATGAGAATAATAATACTTCCCGTGTATTGCACAAACTTCCTTTTTTTGAGTTCAAAATTAGATATTAAAGGAATTCAGGGCAGTTTAGTGAGAAAAAACTTCGCAATGTGAACTTTAGTAAGATTAAGTTCAGACTCTGTGCTAAACACATAAATAATAATTCTGTTTCTTTGAAGATTTAAGGGGCAGGAAGTGTGCTCCCTATCTGTGTATTCTTATAGCTGTGTGACCTATAAAACCTAGTTATGTTCCAACACATAATATATAAGAATGTTTTGATTATCTCTCCCTCCCCAAACAGCAAGTGAGAAATCAGTGGGAGCTTTATGTGCATGTAGGATGACAGTTTGCACCTTTTCAGTAACATCAGTGCACATGAACATTTGAGTTCAAAATTAGGACTTACCTCAGCATTGGTCCACAGTTAGACCATTTAAAATCACAGGGTTTCCATTTGGCCACAGTAGTCTACATGCACAGAGAATTTGCTGGATTTGATCCAAATTTTAAGTTTTATTATTTTGTCYATGGATTAGGCTTTCAGACAGAACTTACTCTGTTAGCTCTAGAAGGCATATATCTCACGATCAGGCTTGTAAATGAACTCCTCTTTGAAAAAATTCATTATATGTTATTTTTAAAACAAGTTTCTGGTGGTCTGAAATTAGTAARTATTTGGGTTAAAAATGAAAGCCTAAAGGTCATATCTTGTCTTTGTTTTCACTCACCATTAAAAATCACAGGAATTATTCGGAAACATCTTGTAAGGAAATATTTTTAAAACCTTGAAAATCAAAGACATTGTAATTCTCATACCACTAGCCATATCATAGGTTTTCATATTCAGAATGTGGAGTTATAATTCATTGACCATTGTATGTACTATTAGATATGTGACAGTAAACATTTTAATTCCATTTTCAGCTTGAGATACTTGTATGTTAATTACACAGAAGCTCATGGAGCTTCTGTATTTGAAAGATCATATCAAAAATGATGAAAGTTTTCCTTTAAAGACATTATTAACTTTTGGCAGAAATGTGTTTTTCATTTTAATTTGTTACGGTATACTCTTAGGACACATATAATCGTTGGAAGATAATGAAAAGAGAAATCTAATACCAGTTTATCAGATTTTTGATGATTTTTGGTGCAATAATTGCGAATTACAATTTTTAATGAGAATCAGGGTTTGAATAATGGGAGTTGTGATTAATACTGTTTAGTTTATAAATGCTATATGAGACTCTTAGAGAATTCCAGTATGTTCAAAAACTGAAAGTTGTTAAACTTGAATCGGTAGCTGTCTACAGACATGCTGCTGTAACTTCGTAACAGCATGGTAGACTGCTTTATAGACCCAGTGATTACAAAGATCCACTTTAACCATTTTTTTCTTACTGGCAGGTGTCCCACTGGCCTGAGGCCAGCGGCTGTGAGTGTACTGCAGCTTGCGGTTTACACCAGAGTGTAGAAAATGCCGACACCAGCTGGCTGCACATAATTAAGCTGATTGCGGTCTGACAACTTGAACTGTGATACAAATATGTGATAAATATACAAAATATCCTACAGATTTGGTTCTCTGACGTACCTTATCTACTTTTTTATCCTTAACAGATATGATATCTGCACTTACAAAAACAAGCCTTGCGGAACACTGGGTAAGATTATGAAGAGAAATTTCAGCTTGAATTTGCTGTTTGCTTGCTTGCTTTAATTCAGATACTGATTTATTGGCTGATTAGGCGTTTAACTTTATGCTTTCAAAGTTCTGCAGTTCTGTAGGCATGAACAATGRAAGGTAACCTAGATGGGTTTATGCTTTGATAGATTACTGGAACTTTAAGTGAGCTGCTGTTGGTCATTCCTTTTCTGGCAGCTGAAATGCTGATAAAACCTTACGGATGACTCAAACTTAAGCAATAATTAGAGGAGAGGACTCACTGTGTATTTCCATTTAATGTGTGTCCATGATCTGTTAAAAATACAAACAAAAGACGTCAGGAAAATTAAAAAAAAAAATACAGAAGAAACTGAAATAGATTTTGAGGTTTACAGTGTTGCTCTGTTGTATACAGAGGTGCAAGCTCAGACTGCTTCTTTCACAGACTTAGGGAAAAATAACACGGTGATATAAATTACAGTAGTATTGGAATTTCACAGTGCTTTGACAACAGAGGAACACACATGGCAATCTTAGGGGCAGCTATTGTTCTCTCTAAACCTAAATTTTTCACTAGTTGTGATACCTACTATATTATAGTTATTACCTTTAATGATGCTTTAAATTTATGAAAGAAACATTATTCAGAAACTAATTTATAATTTTTTTCAGTTTGGATCATAAGCCTTTCATAAGCCTCCTCTTTTTCACCTGTAATTAAAATATAATTCTAATTCAGCTAGTTCAGTTTATTAATATTTTTTTCATATTCAGAGCCCATCACTGTACTTGCTTTGTCTCTATTACTGCATGCTTTGGCAGCCTTAATGCATGTTGATTCTTCTACAAGTGGTCCCATTCAAGTCAGTAGGAAACTTGCGGCACAGGGAAATGATTTGCATGAGAAACAGTATCAGAATTTTGCCTGTTGTAAACATAAGCAGTATTCACGGCATGTTTTAGTATACCACAAATACTAATGATTATTTCTGAATTTACTTAATGCCTTACTGTGAGGTCTGTGTGGAGATGCAAACCTGAAGACACTGTCTGTACTGATGTCATAGGATCAGCTTTGCAAATGTTAAAAGGAAAGTTTGAAAGGGAGTGCATTCACACATGAACTATTTGATACTTATATGTGATATTTTTAACACAGTTCACTAGTATATTGGTTCGCTGTATTTGGCATAAAGGCAGATTCTGCTCCACTTGAATCCACAATAACAGTGGATAGACTTTGGCACGTGCTTTATTAAACAAAGGGTTTGATTTTAAAAAAAATTTCACATGTGGTATCAGTTCCAATTCACTGTTACTGGGCCCTTGACAACAGAACCACAATGATTTATTTGCATTATAGGCATTGATTTGGAAGAAAGACAGGGCCCTGTGGCCCTTTTGCAGCAAAACATTTAATATGCTTAAGTTCCACTGACCTCCAGTAACTAAAGTTAAGCACATGTTAAAGGGATCTGGTGAAGGAAAGTCTCAGAGAAGTTTCAAAATGAGAGAGAAACCTGAATAATTTGTATTCAAGGGATAAATAGAAGTAAATGATTTACTATGGGATAGATTTCTTTGTCCCATTCCAGCTTCCTAAAATAAGGAGTCTTGTAAGGAGCTGTTTAGAAAAGATAGACCTCAAATGTCATTTGTGGTTCTGTGGCTGCAGCAGAGGACACCTTCTTTCTCCTTTAGTCTGAACTGTAGACCGGCTTCTTGAGTTGATCTCTGTCACTTTCTGCAAGCATGGTATGGAATTATAAATCATTAATCTGGTCCTGCAGTCATTAATGAAGTGCTTAGTTATGTCTTACCAGATGTGAAGGTAGAGATCATTTTACCACCAAAATGTGGCAAATGTGCAGGGAACATGACGGTTGTTATGTAGGTTTTCCTATGTTGCCTTCAGAATGTCGTACTCAATTAGAGAAGCATAGTTTTGGCAGGTGGACTATAGTTACTGTATTTTTTACAGGTTGTATACTGCAAACAATTGTTAACACTCTTCTTAATGTCTAGTCCTTTTTCTTCTGACAATTCATCCTCTCTTCTCAATAGATGCGTCTGTTTTAGTGATTTGTTTTAGAGCAGTTTAAGGCTCTAAAGAGTCTTCAGACACTTAGTGTTGCCATTTGCTGCCTTTTTGTTTGATTATCAGAGCATTTTGGGTGTGTACAGAATAGGTTTGTTTTGGAGAAAACAAAAGTCAGAACATGCACTCCCCAGAAGCTCCAGATGCACCTAAATAAGAAGTTAGATTCTGAATCACTGTGTGGGCTGTATTCCCGGGATGTCCTCTAATATTTTTCCCTTCAGAAAGCTTTGAATCGTGTGTAGGGAATATGTTTGGCCTAGGGGGTTAAACTATGACTTGTCCAAGGTAGAGTCTCTAACCCACGTACAAAAATAAATGGGGAACCTTAATACCAGGGCTTCACTCTATTGACCTGCTCCAGATTATCTGTGAATATTGACATTGCTAGTAAGCACTTGTCATTTTACTCTTAGCCCAAATAGATTATCTGAAGTGCCTGTTTGAGTAGGAATATGAATTTTTTTTTTCCACGGCCAAAGTTAAGCTTTTTCCAGTCTTTGTTTTGTTAGAGTGTAGTTAACAGAACAGGTAATTTCTTAGAAGAAGCATTAATACTTCTTTCAGATAAGAAACTCTTGGGAAGAATACATAAACAAACTAATATTTAGAGCTTTCTCTAGTGGCAACAAATAGTATCTGCAATAAGTTATCTCATATASTGATGCTGAAGAAGATAAAGAGGAGCCATATTCCGTAAATGCCAGTGGCTTGCTCTTTCTCTAAAATATTTTTTTCAAAAGTAGTTGTGATACAATAAAGTTTTAATTCCAGAAGATGATTGGTGATAAATGGAAAACACTTCCATGGCTAAATGAATGCTTGTTATTAACATGTCTCCTTTCTCTTCATTGATGCATTCAGTTTTGTTTTTACAGTCTTTTTAACATACCATGTGGGGCTTTTTTGTAGCTTAAAAAGTTGCTTGTATGTTTTTATGAACCCACTAAACTTAAACAGATTTCTTTAGAAAAATAATGTGGATACATTTTGCTTTCTTCAGGCTCAAGAATGTTAAAATAGAAATGCTTTCTTGAATTCCCTCTCCTGGCTCAAGTTACTAGGTGGTCCCAAGTTACCAGAAGTAAAATTTATAAATCTAACCCCTAGTCTAGACATTTTCCAGCACTGACTGCAGTTCAAAAAATATTAATGTCTAGCCGGGAAAGTGAAATTCCCCCCAGTGATTTTGCAAATGACTAGAAAGTTAACCTTTTGCCAACTGCTCCTTCTGTGCATAGAGGTTATTAAAAAGAATCCAGGCATTTATAACTAGGGCTTTTAAGACTGAAACACCTTGGCATGACCCTTTGTGTCTCCTTCTGTTTATTCAGGCTTGGCCTCTGTGGCTGGAATGTGTGAGCCTGAAAGGAGCTGCAGCATTAATGAAGACATTGGCCTAGGTTCAGCTTTTACTATTGCACATGAGATTGGTCACAAGTGAGTGAGTTTAAAAAAAGAATGAATTTTACTGTATCACCTTTTTAATAATAGTTTAATAATAGATATCATTTTTTCTGTTTGGCTGTACCATCTCTATTCTGGTGCTCTGTGTTTCTGTATATAGTATTCATGAGTGGCAGAATATTTCCTTTAGTATATTATATGTTACCGTGGGCTTTAACATTAGAACTGAAGACTCATTGTTTACCCTTTGATTTCAGATTTCAGTTTAATCTGTGCTTTTGAGATTTGGCTCACAACCTTTCTATTCTGTTTCATATTTTTATGTATCTGGCTTTGAAAATTGTCTTTTTTCCCTTCTTACTTTTGTCTGCTTTTCCTTGTGAAACAAAAGCAGTTAAAAGGTAATCTTTTTTGCTTTTCATTATTTTGTCTTAAATATAATTCACATTATTTTGATTAAGATATTGCTTCTGTTTTCAGGATTTGTACATTAGTAGTCATCTTTCACCCAAACATGAAACATGTATAACAGTCGTAACATCACTTGTACTTTTGATATCATTTTAAAGCATCATCCTTTCAGCATATCATTTTAAAGAACTTGGTGTTATAAAACAATGATAAATCTGAGTAGAGATTGATCTTAAAATATTTCAGGTTTTCCTTTGAAAGATAACACCATTTTTTTGCGATGACTATTAAAAAAATAGGCGGTTTCTATTATTATTCAAGAGGTTTCCTTCTTTGTTTACATGGGTTGACCAACACTGAGTTATGGATGACATGTTTTTCCAATCATTAGCTGATGCAACTACTAAAAGTTCCAATGCAGACTGAAATAGAAACTATCAATCTGCTGATCAAAAGCAGGAGTTGGAAGTAAACACTTACTTCCAGCCCACCTATCACGCGAGATAATCACTGGGCAAGTATGATCTCATTTATATTATGTATGAAAAAAACACTATAGTTGCACTGAAGTAGATGAATGCTATAATCCAAAGGCAGTTGTATAAGATCTTAACAAAAATAATTTAAAACAGATGTAATTCTCTTGATCTTCATTCCTCCCCTTCTTTTCCTTTACTTGCATGAATTGTGGAAGATAGGATAAAGGAAAATATAGTTCCACTCCTGAGGAAATAGCTCTTCTGAATCACTACTAATTGTGAAATTCTTGTTTATTACTGTCTTTTATAGTGATATGTGGCCTTGTTGTGAATTTAAGGAACACATTTAACAAGAAAAAAATTTCTCCCAGTACTACTTCTGTATTCCAATCTGTGTGTCATACAACTTTATATTTTATGTCAGTTATTTCACATATAAATGAATGTAATTTAAATGGTAGCTTATATACACAGCTATTTTATCATGCAAAGTTGGCATGATGACAACAGTTGCTTTACAGAGCTTAGACTTTGATTAGAATCTGAGAAAATGTAGCCGTAGTATATATCCTGTGATCACAGGATCTTTTTACTGTATATTTTCACTACTGTCTGTATTTTTTGGCTTCTTATACATAAGAAATCTTTGAGGCCTTCACCTCCTACTGTAGTTTGCATGACATGTCAAACACTGTTTTGAAGAAAAAATAGAAATCAAATTCATTATTTTTTTTGTGATGTACAGTGAATAAAAAAACGTTGCACTGCAAGCACTATGTTAAAAGTAAACATACCATATAGATATATTCAGTAAAGGCTGGGAAGAATATGTGGGCAAAAAACCCTCAAGCTTTATAATGTTTTGGGCTATCCATGCATCACTTCCCATTACCCAAAATGGGACTAAATGCCCTTGTGCCTAAATCAGGAAAGTTATTTCCTCCTCACTTCCTACTTATTTTTAAATTGAATAGATATTATTAGTTAATGAACTAGAAGGTGCTTGCGTATGTGAGTGAAAAAAATACAACGATTTCAAGGAGCATTGTAAACTTTTTTTTTCCTTCAGATACACACGATGATTGCTATTCTCTTCAGACATACATGGGAAATAGGGAGTTGGCTTCATTGTCATGGAAAATAGAAACATTTAAGTGACATGTCTAGACTGAATATATACCGTACACCAAAAAGCACTTAATTAAATTAGAATGGGAGGAATGCACTCTGAAAGATTATATTTTTCTTAATTATATAGTTGCCATAAAATACTGAGGTTGTAAAAAATGTTGAACTGAGGAATCAGATTTTGTGGTGATTAAAAACAAAAATGTAATAATAAAACATATTTTTATATTATCCACATTTTCTTGAAAACTGGATTTGTAAGATTTTTTTGATGGATGTATGGCTTAACTTGTTAATAGTTTTTAGCAAATTATTAAATTTTAGAGTGATGAGAAATCATTAGTTCATCCCATCTAACATCTTGTATATCATAGTTTATTAAATTTAACCCCTTTTCCGTTATATTGATCCAATAACTTCTGTTTAGTTAAAAAATATTACTCAGAAAACACTTAGTCTTGAAGACTAAAAGAGTCAGAGTTAGAGTGTGATTGTAATGATCAGCCATACTTTCTGTTAAATATTTATAATTTTTTAAAAACATTGTTTTCAGTTCCTCACCACTGGTAGTTCTTATATGTGCATAATCCCGTTTTGGTGCAGATAAGCTGTGTGCAGTCAAAACTCTTAGCCTGTGTTTGTTAAAGCCATGTGTATGCTTTGATTATCTTCGTGTTCCTCTCCTGAGGGTAGAAAGGGTAGCGTTAGACCGACAGTATCRTGATTGTTTCTCCCTACTCTTGGTTTTGAGAACAAGCTTGTGTTACCTCAGTGCTTCTGTTCATCAGATATAATGCAGAGCGAGTCCTTCAGCCTTCAGAATAGTGTCTCTGAAAAGTTAATTTGTGATGCTGGACTTTCAGGCTGCTTAAGGCTGCTTACTTTTCTACCATTATACATTTTACACTGAAGAAATACTTGGGATTTCTGGTAAGCAAAAACCAAAACCAGTGTAGATTTCCCTTTTTGGCAGGACTGAGAATTGAATGGGTATCCCCTGCATTTTGCATGAGTCTTGCAGTCACTGAATTGTTGCATGAAAAGGGACAACTCCCTTAGATTTTTCTCTTCTAAGTGAAGAGAGTGACTTTGCAGGCTTGCATACGGTCTCTAAACCTCAGAGAAGGGTGAAAAGTACAAGATCCATTCCCATCTTCAGTGTTTCCCTGTGGGTTGATTTAGGTCGCTTCCCAGTAGGTTTGCTTTTTTTGATTACTTTCTGAACTGTCTAGTGTGCTCCATGCACACTACTGGGTGGTTAAATGAACTGATATGGAACTCCAGGTTCCTGTGAAAGGGGAATGTACCTAAGGATGGGTATTGTGGCAATTGTTGTTGTAGTCCTATGGAATTAGCTGAGGTCTGGAAGCAAAGTGAAAAAGCAAATAAGAAGAAATGAGAGAAAATAAAAGGAAAAAAGATTGAAATTTCAAATTGTAGGGATTTTGAACAAGGCTTAGAATTCAGACCTAGCCATAGAACACAAAGAGTAAAGAAGGAATTTCCCAGTGATAGAGAGTTATTGAATACTMTATGTAAGCAGCAGAGAGAAAAGGCTGATGAGTAAAGAAATTCCTGAAAAATCAGAATTGTCTTGACTAATAGATGTAATTAATTGAAATTCAGAGGAGTTTGGCAGTCGTATCTTGATGAAAAGAAGATTAAGAAAAGGCTATTGGCTAATGTAGTAAATTGTCTTAAAGATGAAGAAGAGTAGTATTTTTCTAGCATATATTTAGCTCCTAATTAGTTCATACAGCTAGAATGTGCCCACAATTGTAGCATTTATTTTTATCCTGTATGCAAGGCAGAAAAATAGCTTGAGTATCCCTGCTGCCTGTAAGAGAAAGCTAGTGTTCAGTGCTGGAGCTGAAATTTCCAATCTATGAAAATGTCTTCCTAGAGACATTTTCAGGGAAACTGGTATCTTTCCCTCCTTCTTCAATAATCAGCGAGTTTCGACTTTGATCAGTCAGACCTCAGCTGCATTTTAGGACCTCAGTTTTAGAATGATTTTTTTTCTAGAAAAAATACTTATTCAAGGTACGTATATGTTGTACAACTGGTAGGAAAATACTCCATTCTGAAATACTAGGCGCACATATTTCAGCCTTCAAAATATGAATAATAACTAGGTTGAATGTTGCTAGCAACATCTACCATCAGGTCTCCCATGCACAAATCTCCAGTTGATGGTGTCGTCATTGTTTTATGTGTGATGATGATACCTTCCATCTTTAACTACAGCAAGATGGACAGACCATTTCAAATCCACAGTGTGTGAGCACCTCAACACTAGAATTGCCAGCTTCGAAGCTYGTGATGCTTCAAGTTACTAGTGCACAAGAGAGCAAGTTCCATTCCAGGCTGTTGACTTACTGCCAGCTTAGTCAGTCAGAGTCACGGAACCATGTCAAAACTTGTCCCTGCTACATGCCTAAGATCCATTTGGCTTTGGTTTCTTCTCCTATTATATTTAGAATAATCCCTTTAAATTTTAGGGACAGTTTAAGTAAACTTAAACAGATTTTCCTTTTTTTTTTTAGTTAGGAGAGTAAATTGGCTGGAAAAATCACATACAACCGTATGGTTGGTATCTTTCCTCTTTTGTTTAAAGGAACATTGTTTTATGTCTGCCATTGTTATGTTGCAGGTATAAAACCATGCAACTTCTATAAACATAAAAAAATCTTTGTTGGGACTTTCGTTTTAATGATGTATTGAGTGTATGAACTGAAATGTCATAAAATGAGGCTAGAAGAACAATTCTGATTTCTGTACTGTGTTTATGTTTACAATATGAAGACTAAATATGTGGAAAATATTTGAAATACAGAGTTAGCAATAGTAAAATCATTTGTCTTACATTAAAGCATTTTAATCAAGCAAAAGGAATATGATAATATTTCACAGATCTTAACAAAAGTGTAAGTAGAATAAAAGAGAGTGAAGAGGAAGGTTACAGTAACCTTCAGGGCATCATGAATTTCTGAAGGAAATCTGAGCTCAGAAGTTTGCTTCCTGATTAGAGGCAGTACATTCCACTTTGACCTATAGTGTAGAGCTCTGTTGCATTCAGACTCCTGCTTTGTAGAGCACAGAAACATTACTTGATGTTACTCTTGTGACATGAAAACTGAATAGCTATGGCAATATTAAGCTAGAGGAGAAATTTGTGCTGTACTTTTTTTTCTGAGTCTCTCAGAAATCTGCCATTTTCCCATAATAAAGTTCAGATTTCTGAATAGGCTGTGTTTTTTTTCAGTAAATTGGAATTTGCAGTGTTTTGAAGAGCTTCAGAAGTTATTTAATATTAAATTATGTTAATATGTCAAAATTTCATTTGATTGTGTGTTTGATCATCAGCCATACCTCAGAGAGAAGAAGGACGTATAGGAAGTAAATGGGAAAAGTGTTAAACTAAAAGAATGCAAAAATTTTATGAATTTCATGGCAGATATGCTTTTTATAAAGCTACATTATTCAATAAATGCTTCCCAGATTTTCAGGGAAGTAGTATGTCTAATGAAATCAAAGTCAGGAGTTCTGCACTGCTTCAGAATAAAGGACTAGGGATGCTCCAAACCGTATAATGATCTCTAAATACAGGAAATCAGCAGTTAAGGTTAAAATTCACACTAAGATACGAAAGTACAAAGGGAAGTAGCCAAATAATCTTGATCCCTCCCTTGAAGGGAACAATGCAGTGTGATGTAGTTATGATAGATGAATATCGGTGTTTGTGGTACCAAGGGAAAATAGTCTAATATTTAGTCTTACAGTCTGAAAAGTAGGTCAAGACCCTACTTYTTTATTCTTTTTATTCTTTTTTATTTTCTTTTTCATTTAAAAGTGAGTTGCAATTTGYATGCAATTATGAAGCAATAACCAATGCTTTTATAACACTGGCTAGAAATACAAGGTCTTTTACATAGAGAGAAAGGGGAGAGCARTCCCTTATGACAGGGCATGAAGGATGTGGTAAAAAAAATCAAGTTCTGTTGTTTGATTACTATAAAACATAAAATATGAAAATGGTACTTTTTTCCAAAAAAGTACCAGTTGATAATATTGTATCAATTTAGAAGTATTTATCTACTAATAGACATGAAAGTAATTAAAAAAATTGTCATATCTATCCATACAGAAATTGCTGCGTGGGTTACATGAGGTTCATGTGTCTGGTATTACAAGAAAATTTTCTTTATTTGTTAGTAATAGTTTTTGTTCAAATTATTACTATCTTGGTTGAGCAAGGTTAATATTGAATCTCCTTCTAATGCTGATACTTCTTCCTTCTCTTCCACCTTTGCACAAGTTTCAGTGTCACTAAGAAAAGACAATTTAAAACTATAGGTTTTTATAGATATAATAAAACTGACTTTGGTAGTTTCCTTATTTTTTCAATGTGGACTTATTTTTTCAATGTAGATTAGAGATTCAGTGAATAGATATGCTAAGCCATATGAATATACTAGCTATTAATCTAGTAATTAGATTAAAATCTTTTAATTAGATAAAATACCAAATTTCTAAAGATTTAAGTGACATCATTTAATAGRTACTGGAGCAAACACAAAATACTAAAAATAAAATGAGTAGTTTATGAAAATAGTTTATGAAAAAGAGTAAGTCTTGTCTAAGCAGTAACTTAATAAGCTGGCAATTTTTACAAGCGAATTCTTATTTACTCTCTAGATCTTACATCTAATCTGAGAAATACTTGTGCAAGCATGCGTTTCCTCTTCCCGCTGTATTAGAGCTTTACTTTTTAAAGGTCTCTTCACTTGTGCACTTTTATGTCCCTCCCCTGACTCTTGCTTCTTTCTCCATAAATGTTCCAAGGGCTATGCTAAGTGGCACACTGAAACAGTCAAGGAAGATCTACAAACATACCCAAGTCAAGATGCTCAGCTTGAAAATTCATTCATTCTTTTTAAGGGAGAAAAGAGACAAAGCTTAACCTTAAAAAGTTTTATACTAAGTATTTGTACTAAAAAAGGCAAAATTAACATATATACTAAGAGTTAAATGAATGTTTTCCAAAAGAGTTATGTGGGGTTATACAACTGTAAATCAGTGTCTGGTAGTGGACAAGAAGATCAAGAGCTTGATTTTATAGTATTTCTCTTCACTTGTATTTTTGTAGCTTTGTTGCCTCATATGACTCAAGATTTTCCGTCTCCTGTACTTTCTTCTCAACCCTGTTAAACAGTGGCAGAACAAATTAAGGGCTGCTTTAAAAGGATTAGGCCAAATTCTCCCATATCTGCTGTAACTCATGCATCTGTAAGTGAACAAAAATATGAACATCCCCTATTGTATTTAGAGTAAAGAAAAATTAGAGACCTCTGCAGTTCTTGGTGTTCCAAATGCCAAGAAAACTAGGAAACGGCGTGATATGCAAATCACTAACACTACAATTGGAAGACAGAAATAATTGATTGCTAACAAGGAGTGAGAAAAACAATTCACATGAGTAGCACACTTCAGATAACTTCAGTGCCAGAAAAATAGTTGATATATAAAAATGAACCTCTGAGGAGCATTCAGATTGTTTGGGATCTGTCTTTGAGTCTGAAGTGTTTAGGTAATAAATCAAGGCAGAAGCATCCTGGCTGTCTCACAAAAATAAGTGCTGTGATTTCAGATTCATAAGCAGTACCTCTTATGGCAACTATAACGATCAGAATTTAGAACCACCCAACAAATCAGCAACCTCATCTTAGATAAAATGAAATTGTAGGAATTTGGGAGAGATGTGTCTGTAGTATTGTTCTTTCACAAGATAAAAGAAGGATAAAAAAGAACTTCACATTCCTATCCTTCCCTTCACTTTTACCCCAGGGTCTCTGGTTATCAATTGCCTTTTTATTCAGTACAGCTGAGACCAATTACCTCTGTGATTTTTGAGGTCAGATTTTAAGTTGGATGTGTAATACAAATATTTCTTTCAGATACAAGGAAAAGCAGATTGCCAAGAAAAAAAGAATCCATTGCATTGCAGATACTAGTAAATGAAACGGACACAGAGCACTAACTAGCCAGATGTGCCACCTTCTTAGCATTTCTAAGAAATGTACCAACTGTAGAGAAATTGCAAGAGAGTTTCAGTTACGATATTAAAGCCGTTTGAGCTGCTGCRTTACATAATTCTTATATATTATGTAGATGTAGACTCTTTTGGGAGAAGAGGAGCTGTAATGCTTGAAGAAAAACAGTGATTCAAGGATGCTGCACCAAACACTTTCTGTTACACTTTCATGAGATGGTAGGCAGAAAGGTAACTTCATAGAAAAGTTCCTCTGTGTTAGTTAAGACTTCTGACTATCTCCTTGGTCATCCAGCTGTTCTTCTAAAACCAGAACTGTACTGTTAGTTTTAGACAGGCTGTTTAAGCCAGCAAAAAAAATACCATCTGTATCCATTTACTCAGTTTCAAATAGGGAAGTAAATTTTACCAGTGGCTCCATAAGGACCATTCTGTGTTCCCTCCTTTCTTCCTTGCCTTCCCACTCCAATCCAGTTGCAAACTTGCTTTTGTGAAAGAGGTAGCCTTAGTATAATGATGACCAAATATAAATGATGTGTACTCATGGAAATAAAATTGGTGCTTTGGTCAGAAATGTATTTTCCTCTGCAGTCATGGCCATAAGGGTGCAAATTACTGAACTATAATGGCATATTGCCACTACCGTCTTTGGAGAAAGATGACAGCAATTGCAACCCCTCTTTCCAACCCTCAGAAGATTACCTGCATTAATGATCAGTTTTGTATTAAATTCAGAAGCAAAGGTGAATGGAAGAGCCTTCCTAGAAGTGAATAGATTATTGAGATGAATAAATATTCAGGGAAAAAAAGTTAAGAAAAGACCTTGAGTTCCTGTGCACATCAGGAATAGCAGCTTCCATTTGCAGACACGCTTTTTTTCAGACAAAACACTGCTACCATCAACAACATTTTTTTCACAYGGAAGTTGGTAGAAGAAGTTATGCTATTAAACTATAAAATCTGTTCTTTTGTTGATAGGCCCAAAGGTTACAAATCTCATTTGGACTCTATTTCATTTCCAGACAGTTGGAGTCTGCCTATGTTATTTTTTTGAAAATTGAAATGCAGTAACTATGAATATCTGGACATCAGAAATAGTTAGAATGCAATTCAACTCTTCCTTCCTTCCTATATGTTCACTTCTGTAAGAGACTCACTTGCAGAGATTGTTAAAACTTGAAGTTTTCTGTTTTAAGAAATTATACAGAAGTAATTCAAAAGAAAAGGTTTCCCTTTGAGGCACCCCCTCATATGATAGCAKTTGAGAATTAGGCCAATAAACTATGTTTTCCATTGTAAAATTCTGATTCAGTTTGTTTGGACATCTTAACTCCTTCCCTCCAGAACGTATATTGATATTGAAGAGCGATTATAACATTTAACAATGGTT
The DNA here is from genome assembly GCF_003343005.1 of Rhea americana. Lineage (NCBI taxonomy): Eukaryota > Metazoa > Chordata > Aves > Rheiformes > Rheidae > Rhea > Rhea americana. Next base: position 2,158,129 of record NW_028186945.1, on the reverse strand, counting down.
TCAAAGTTTCAGTATAGCACATAGGTTACTCAGACAGGAGTTGTATTTAGAGCTGAAGTTTTAGTATATGCCAGGGAGTATTCTCCATTTGAGGTTGTAATAACCTAAGATGTCAGTCAGACCTTTCTCATGTATAATACAGCATATGATTTCCTGTGTTTATGAGACGCTATGCAATAGACAGGTTGCAGKCAGACATTGCTGTAGACTTTGTATTCCACAAGGAGATACCCCATAGGCATGGAAGTGATGCTTTTTTCTCTGATCAGGTCCTTCCTCAGCCTGGAAGGAATATCCATCAACTACATTCGTTGAGGTTCCTTTTTGTATATCAGTGATATTAATGATTGCTGGGAGGAATACTTCGCTATACCTTGTGCTTTTAGGTCGTAATGGTCAGCTGAAGAGGTGAAACAGTATCCAGTGTCTTGGAGCTCAGAGTAACATGCAGGTCTCCTAATTTTATACCACATTCTGGAACAATACGTTCAGATTAATTGACAACACTGTCACTGCTTTCAGTAAAGAAAGTGGTATGAAATACTCTTCTTTCTGTCTATAGAGAGATGACCAGCCACTAATGTACCCTCAGTTGTGTCTTTTTGCAATCAGCCCTGAAAGTTTCTAGAAGATCACAATGGATTGCCTCAACACATTCTTGTTCCTGAATGATGACCCAGAGATTTCTTCCTGTGTTTTCCACTGATCTTAAGTCTCCTTTGCTTAAGTTCCATGACAAAGGGGACTTAAAATAGAGACTTAAAGTCTCATCCATATGAGTGGATATATAGAGGAAGCATGCATACAGCATGGCCCTGGGAACTGCAAAACCAAGTTCTACTTGAACTTTCATTGGCTGCTGTATGTAGATACTGTACTGTTACAGAAACATGACCTACTCCTTATTTGTCTCTTTTTACTAATCCAGGTGCCTTAATGTATAGTCCTTATTCAGGTAAAATACCCAAAATGGGACCAACTACCTTTAATTTATGTTGCAAGAATGTTGTGAAACTTTTTTAAAAAAGTTTTATAAGTAAGATGTTTTCAAAACTCTGCAAAAAAAAATGCTAAACAATTGTGCAGTATTCTGAGATGTGACTAACTAGACAGAGTTTAATTGATCCTGCTTCTCTGCTTACAGTTCTGCTGTACTAAGAGTGTTCTTTTAAGTCCAGACATGATCTTTGTAAAAATTGCATTAAGTTTTAAGAGATGCCTGATGCTGAAGAAGAGTAATGGGCTGTTTTTCTCCTCCTCTTTTGGGCAGTTTTGGTATGAATCATGATGGAATTGGGAATTCCTGTGGGACCAAAGGTCACGAAGCAGCAAAGCTAATGGCAGCTCATATTACAGCAAACACCAACCCTTTCTCTTGGTCAGCCTGCAGTCGGGATTACATCACCAGTTTTTTGGAGTAAGTAACCTCTCAGGAAAAATGATAAATTGTTTCAAAAATTCACACCTTTCAGAATGAATAGTTGGTGGAGCTGCAGTGACTTTTTCTAATAGTTTACAATTTAAGGATGAAAAGACAAAAGTGTAATGAGTCACTTCAGATATTAATATTGTACAGTATTTTTTCTGTGTAATGGAAAAGCTTCTGCTGTGTTCTCAACTTCACAGTTCTCATTTTTGATCTATTCAAAACATTTTGAAGTGCTGAGCATATTTCATTACTTCATTAATCTGATAGTAAGAAATAGGGGAAGAATATGGGGTGTATTTTGTTAAATACATGCACAATGTGAGGCAATCTATTTAAGAGAACATAATTCTATCCCTGTTTCTCTTAAATTTCATTTTCCTGTTTTGTTACTAGGTCTTCTGTTTGAGTTAATAACTTTAAAATATGCTAACAGTGTGGTGATTTTTATCCAGAAATACATTTTTGACTTTATGCTACTTGGGACATTTACTTCTATTAAAATAATATATTAAACCCATCAAAATATGTTTGTCACAAAAATTTGCTGTTTGATATACATTGGCCTGCATGATGCATAACGAAGGCTTTGTATGTAATTTACACTGTAGAAGACAGACACCGAAATACTGTGACTGAGAATAGATTAATAACAAGAGTTGTTAAAGTGTGTGTTATGCAGGGGTCTTTATGGAGGCAAACTGCAATTATTTGATAAGTTCAGTGTTGTCAATGTAGTCATTCCTTTAAGAAATACAGGTTGTTTAATAATTTAGATACTTATTATGTTATAGGAGGTGTACTTAAACAGTACACCTAACACACCTAACAATCTAACCACTAGACTACAATGAATAAAATGAACTTCTTTTAGATACCTAATCTCAGAATAAGGTGCTGATCAGTCTTACCTGGACCCATCCAGACCAATAGTATTTGTTTTTTATTGATTCTAATACAGCTTCCCACACACTGTACAGGAGCATTGACTTGTTCTAAAGAGGTGCTTAGACTCCATAAAGAGTCAGTGGACAATTTTGTGCTGATATTAGTCATTGTTCAGATGAATATACTTCTCTTCAGGTTAAGGCACTTTGTATCACCCTACTGAGCTACCCACTGGTGTTTTTTGTACTGCGGTGTTTGGGATGACTGGTATGACAGCCTAAACTAAATTATTCTGACCAAATCATCCAACATATATTTGTGGTACATGTTTCTTGGAATATAAATTAGTTTTCTGATAAGAAATATATATACATTCATTTAACACAAATTAAATGAAAAAATAGACAAAGTCATCTTGTTTTATCACTGCCAATCACTTCTGTCAATGCAATGCTGTCCATTCCCTTTAGTATTCTTTCTGGTATGTTATGCAGTTTAGTTTTAACTATGATCAAGAATGGGATTTTTCATCTCTTTTGGGAGATTATTTCCCAGCTTAGTAGTTCTGACTATCAGTTTAAGTTTCAAATATTTTCTTGTAGCATTTGGAGGTTTGCTTCTCATAAGAGTTTTATTATTCTCAGTCTTGTCTTTCCTTTGTTTGTTGCTGTCTTTGCAACTCTTATTTTGAACTCATTATTGTCCTGAAAATATCTTGTCTATAGATGAAGGTGTTACTCCACAGGTAGTTAAAGCAGTTATTTCATATTCAAGGATTTAGAGAAACGTGGTACAATTCTATGGCTTGTGTTACGCTGCAAACAGAACAGGTCAGAGCATTTGATCATAATGGTCCTTCATGGTTTTTAAATTTCAGTCTGGATGAACTTTCTTGTTTCTTAGCTAGATGCCTCCCATGTATGTAGTGACCTTTTAACTTTCTGCTGTATCAATTTAAAAAACCTGTATAGCTTGTGCCTTTACTACTTTATTGCATTTAAATTTTTATATATTATTTACTCATTATTTTATGTATTACTTACATTATTTATGTATTATTTATGCTTTTGCATTCCCCATGTTTGATTCACAATTAAGTTTCAGTTTTAAGTCAGTGAGATGCCACTGAAATTGTAGTTAGGCTGGCATAAAGCTAGAATAGTGTTCTGATGAATCTATTCCTATCTCTCCTGATTTTTTGAGATACTTCTTTATCATTGTCTATGTTTGCAACTCTTGTCAAATTAGTACCATTTGTGTATTTCATAGAAATGATTATTGAAGATACCAGATGATATTGAACCCTAGAAATAATTCCAATTATAGGTTACTTTTAATGATTTTTCAGTTATGTTTTTAAAACTCAGAATGCAGATTTTTTTTCAAAGCCACCTTGGATAAACATGGATCTGTCTGTTTCAATTATGAATTGATTTTCCAACTGTATAAGATACATTGTTATAAAATGTACTATAAGCCAGAGATTCTTTTCCATCTACTAATTTTATAGTTATAAAAAAATTCTCAAAGATTATCTGTTCATTATAAATCTGTGCTACTTATTGTTTGTGGCTTAAATACTCTCTGTGTAGATGATGTTTTTTCTTAAAATAGTTGTTGCATTATTTCACAAAGTAGAATAGTTTGCATCAGAATCAATCTTTTTTTCCCCTATAAAATTATAGTTTATTTTTCCCAAGTGTCTAGTGCTGTGCCTCCACAGCTTTTCGTGTACTTTCCTCAATGACAGCAAGAAGCTGTTAAGATGCCAGTTGCACAGGTCCCTGCAGAACAGCTGTCAGAAGCCAAAATCACTTTTTCTTTACCCATTCACATATTTCCTTGAGGCAGAACGTTTTTAAGGGCAGAGGCATATCTATTGCAAGTCATCATCAGAGAGCAAGAAGCAAGGAAAAAAAGAGAATTTCATGTGGTAACAATTCCCAGACTGCTCCCATGTAGCAGAACAGTCTGCATCTAGAAAGGAAAAATGATTCAATTTTTTTTATGCTTCTTCACAACTTAACAACCAGATGAGGAAAATGCTGATTTAGAGCTCTCTTCCTCTCTATTTTTCTCAAGAATGGGAAAACACCAAAGACAAGAATCAAAAGACAACAAACAAGGATGACAAGTGCTTTTTCTGTGCACAGTGGATATGGCTAATTTAGGGTTCATTTAGCTATATCTGGAAAGAAAAGTAGAGCATGGTGGAATGAAATGCAGAGATGCCCAAGTTAGCAGAAACCTGAACCAGTGAGTCTGTGTGACATATCACAACAGCTTTTGGATTTATCGACTTGGGTCTGGGTGCAGTCCAGCCAAGTTAGGGCAGGGCTGTCATGGTGCCAGGATAATGCAGCTGGAATGCATTCAGCATGAAGCTGGTAAAGTGTTCACAGTGCTACAAGTAAGGTTAGATCCATGTGGATTTACCAGGTTGGGTGACCACTTGCTAAGGTATTTTTGTATGGTGCACTGTTTCACAAGATAGACAAAGCCTTTCTGTACTTTCTCATCATGCAGAAGCATTTTGAAAGAGAAGTCATCTTGGTGATACTCAAAGGAGGACTCAATTTAACCTTCTTCCTCAAGACTTTCTAAAAACTACACTCAGATAAAAGTTTTCCAGACTTAGGACAAACAGAAGAAATTGAAGAACRGCCATTAAATATCAGTTGGAAGATACCAGCTACTACTTAGGAGAATTGTTTATTTTGCTGGATGACCAGGTAGAGGATGGAAGTGATGGTAAGGATAGTAATAAAGGCAAAGCAAAGCTATGTATTGTTAACAGAGCTATCAGAGCTTCCAGGAAGATTAGCCAGCACAGGTTTGAAATGGCCGTATTTTGTAACTATGAGAAAGACAGTTTTTATGTTAGGGCAAAAGGTTGGCAAAGTGTTGATAAATGCTTTACAGCAGCTTTAAGTTTCTCTAACCTTTTATGGAACTAAATGCAAAAATGCTCACTGAGAATTGAAGGCTCGATGAGCACTGTCAGAGGACAGAAATTCCTGTGAGAATGCTAAAAATCCTCAAAAATAGTTTATAGGAAAAAATGAATGAACCCTGAAGATACTGCATGATGTAAAACCAATCATTTTAAATTTAATTCTATGTAGCATAAAYATACTTTTTTATATATATATATAAAATATATATACACTTATATATATTATATATATAMTTATATAGATACAGCATTCAGGTTTCGTTATATGCAAAATGTGTTTATACAGTGTGCCTGCTATAGTCATGCAGATCCCTAGACTTTAAAAAAGAGAACTTACTTACAATTCCTTTTTCAGTTGCTTTTGTAATACTATAATTTGGATGATTTCTGGAACTATAGTTGCTTACTTTTGTCTGAGTCAGGATTGTCTTTTGAAGAGGAATGGAGAAGAACCAGGAATCTTTAAATAAGTAAGATTTAATACAGGAAATTCTTGAAGGGTCTCTAGGATTGCCATACAGCAGGATTTAGATCTCAAAGGCTACACCTTTCTAAATCTGGAAAAAAGGAGCCAAACTATCTGGATCCAAGCAAGTACATACAGAGAATATCAGATATCTTCCAGTGCCTGTGTCCAGGTATCATCTGGGCCTTAGATCTTGAACATACAAATGGATATGCAAGATAGATAAAAGGCACTTAAATATTTGCCTCTTATGCTACCTAGGGCAGATTAGCTAATCCCACAATACTCCAGAAATCTAAATTAACTTTTAAAAAGTACAAGCTAAGAGTAGTCTTGTAAAATAAGGTCACATCAGGTGTATCTAAATTCCATATCTCATTCTCCAGTCACTGGAGAAAATTTACTATTCAGTGTTACCCTAGTGACTTTTCTGTCATTGTGCTGTAGGTGACCCTGCTTGAACAGGGAGTTGGACTAGATGATCTCCAGAGGTCCATTCCAACCTTAACCATTCTGTGATGCTGTGTCCTATCCTTTGGATTATAATTTGCCTCTTTTTTCTTTTACTTGAAAGCTTACTAGGGAAATTTTTTAGCCAACAGTTATTTTGATAAAAATGATATATTCCCATTTATTGTGGATTCTCAAACTTCAAGAGTCAATATTTTGTTTAAAAGACGTCCCAGTTTTTTAAAAAAGAACCAGTTTCTGTAGACATGGGCTCACAATATGGTTTTAAATGTTGACTTGGCAAGTAAGAGTCTGTCTAACTTTTGGGTTATTTTAATGTGAACAAATTTTAATGAGCCGAACCAGCAGTCTGTTCCCACTAACTTTTTTTGTAGAAATGTTTGATAAAATTAACAAAACCCAACAAATTAGTCCTACGTTTTATAGCTTAATATCTCCCAAACTCTTAAGGCCAGGTAGCTCGGTGGACCAATAGACTTTTTCTAGTATGGCTCCTGGATAATATTTGAAAGAAAAAAGAACACTTTGGACTGCAGATCATATTGTGGAGAGAAAACATCATTAAAGAAGTAGCATGTTTTTTAGTACCAAACAAAAGAAATATTGATAATTATGACAACCTTGTAGAAAATGAAAGGGTCTTTGAGATGAAATCTGAAGTGATAATCAGTCATATCGTCAGGCCTGCATAAAAGATTGGAAACAAATAGAAATTATCATCAGAGAGAGAGATTCATAAGTCCATATCTATATTTCAGTTTCTCAGAAGTTCAAGAATGTTTGTATTTAGTAATCCTATTCTAGCTCATTTCAGTTTTAGACATACCACCTTAAATCACACTTCCTGTACTTAAGCTCCAGTTCCACAAATATTTATGCCTTTAGACCAGTGAGTTTATTCCTTAATGTAAAGTTAAACAGTTTTTTTTAACCTGTATAATATATCTTGGTACTCACTAAAAATCAGTTTTACTCAGGAAAAATAGGTAGTAAGTATGAAGTAAGGATTCTAATAGGAGACAAATGTTATATATGCACAYACAAGTAATATGTATCCTTATATGTATATGTGTATATATGAAGCACAATATTTATAGTTAATATATTTTACTATTGGTATACGTGAACATAATTTAAAAGATAAATGTAATGTAACTTACGAAATTTCTCATATTTCTGTCAGTAATTCTATAATAGAATTAAAGATATATACTATCTATGTACAGCTGTAATAGATCATTAAAATATTTACAGTAAATTTAATATATGATAGTCATAGTTTGCATTGTATTCCTCATCATTAATATAAATGAGACAATTTTTTACATTTAAAACCTAATTCAGTGTCACTATTCTGGGATATTTTCCTCTTATTTTCTACTGTGTATGCTGCTGAGATATTTGGAAATAGATATATTGTAGTATGAGCATAAAGTATTAAAAGTCAACACGCATAGTTTTTGCATTTTCTCTTTAGAGCCTTGACTATAGAAGTGGTGTCCACACAGGTGCCTTGATCTGTCATTTAATCTTGTGAGGATTGTCTACTCCCTCTTAAAAAATATAAATGCTCTCATGGGGATATCCTGCAAGGTCTTTTGACTTTATGTGTGCTAGCTACATAAGATAAAATCACAAAGTGCAAAACTGATTCCAAAGAAAAAAAAAAATCTAGAAATGCAGAGATGAAGGTATTGGGGCATTCTTTCCCTTCTCATTATCTTTTTTACATCTATATAGTGTTTGTTTGTTTTTTCACTTCCGTATGCCTGATGATTACTTTCAGATCTCAGTTTAGAGAAATGTTCCAGTATCTTTATTCATCAAGCACCTTTTGCTTCATCCTCTTAGATTTAGCAGAAGTCTTTTCTGAAGTATCTGGGTTTTCCATTGATGGAGTGAAGAGAAGGAGAAGATGAGGGATATAGACTCAAGAGCATTACACCATTTCTGAGTCCAGTAGAAATCTTCTGGAAAGGCTGCAAAGATCCTCACTCTGTGTTAATTTTCTGTGCACAGATTTGCTGAGACCCTTGATTGCCAGTGGGAAGTCCTTGGTTTCATGACTCTATTTTATAACACTTGCTATTTCTTTTCCAAAGTTCACTTCAGTGAACTTCAGTTCACACAGTACTGTATCAGGTTCTTATTCTGAGTTTGTAAAATGTGTCAATTTTGTCTAAGTACCTTGAGAGAAATAATAGAACTGAAGCAGAAGGAAAAAGAGAAACAAATTTTCAGTCTGGAAGATGGTGGAGTAATAAAGTCAATAAGGGCTAGTCATTTTCTTACTTTTTTAATACTATAACAATATTTCATTTTAATGAAAATGGTGTCCTTAGAGCAGAGCAGGATTTTTTTTTCCTACAAGGATTTTGACTTCCATTATATGAAATTAGCATTACATATTTATTTCTGCAATTTTATGTCTTGTAGGGTAGGTATAGAGTTAAATTTAGAGGTTCAGTGCATTGAAAGATTCAGACTTGATTCTGTAATCTAATCTGTGCATGGATCCATATGCCTATGGAGAGAGTCACCAAAGGTAATAAGAGTTTTTAAATGCTGTGTCCTTGCCTACCTGTTTACAGGAATCGTAGTTTACAGACCAAACTCTGCACTACTGAAATTTGTCAAAATATTCCTATCATATACAATACTAGCTGGAGATATTGTTAAATGTTAAACTTTTCACTGATTGTTTAAGCAAAGTTCCTATTTGCAGTTGAGTCTGAACAATGCAGAAGGATCAGATTGTGTTTGAGTTCCTTCCATATTGCAATTATTAGTGTGTACTCTTTGTACACAAAAAGAACAGTGCTGAAATACTTAGGTTCAAAAGAAAGCAGGATAGTTTCCCAACTTTTGCCATTTTAAAAAATATATATTTACAAGAGTAAATATTCAAATAAGAGGGGAAGTACCTTTTTTTCTTTCCTGATTCATACATTCGATATTTTACATTTCAACACATTTTCAACATAATTTCAGCGTGTTCTATGCCTTGATTTTAGGAAGAATATGTGCAAGAGAATAACGTTAAATTCATTGGCATTAGTAACTGAATATCGTAATTTTCGTATATTTACCTGATTATTGCCATAGTTTCTATGTTACCTCTTCTGAAATGGTCAAGGGTTTTTTGTTTGTTTGTTAGCTTTTCCGAAGGATTTATTGTACTATTTAGAAGAAATGAATAAAAAGGGTTAAAATTGAAAATGTGAAGTATGTGGTTAAAGAGGGCTTTTTGCTCCTTTTATCTGCAAATGAAAAGTATTGAAAATTAGCAATATCCAGAATAACACTGCAGAACATTCACTTGTGAAATTATGTTCTTTTGGCAAGCTGCATGGAAAAGATTTGGGAAAAAAACATGAATACTGGCAAAATTTATAGGAATGTTGGAAAAAAATTTAAAGTGTTGGCATAAGAATTCTTTAAAAATCCTCACTTACTCACATGTGAAATGAAAGTAAAAAAGCATCTGTCCTCTTTTATGCACACTGGYTAAATAAAACTGAATAATTACATTTAGCAAAATATAAAGGTTTCTAAACAAAAGAACTCTGTCTGCCTTTGGCTTTGTTTATTTGTTCCACTACATTAAAACATCATGTTTGAATGTGGACATATTTTGAAAAAACAATGATTATAAAAGAACACGAACTTTTTAAAATATGCTATTAGTTAAAATATAAAATTTTGAAGACTAAGTATTATTAATGCAAAAATCCTGGGTCTGTACAAATATATACAAATTTAAAGATCCTGGACAATTTTGATCACTAATTATTTTGTTCGCTCAAATAGAAGAATGCACATTAAGGTCCTAATCTTACAAACACTTAAATATATTGAAATTTAAATGTTTGTACTTTTACATAAGCCAATTGAGCTTCTTATTTATTATCCATAAGAAGGTAAAGTACTTAGCTGTTGAAGAGTTGAAAGGGTTGTTAAGAATTATAAACTTCATTTTTTAAATTTGCTTAATTTGTTTGTTTTTCATTCTATGACCAAATGTAGTTACTCTTCAGTGAACACAAATAGGAAACTTAAAAATGAAAATCAGTCTTGTGTGGCTCAAAAATTACCGTACTTTTTAAAAGGATGATATATGAAATCTATTTCACAGTCTAAAATGAACATCTTTGTTTAATAGTAATAATGAAAAACTCTTTTGAGCTCTTAATTCCCTATAATTATATTTTTTTAATCATGGGTGTACCATTTTACTGTTTTGTTTATTGCAATCATATTTGTTTCACACCCAGTGCTGTTAAAAGTAAGAACTAGATACATGATATCGTTACTGTGATTAACAGTCAATAGAATTCCTAATTCCTTTGGTCCTTTATGTTGAACAGTTCAGGCCGTGGTACTTGCCTTGATAATGAGCCTCCCAAGCGTGACTTTCTTTATCCAGCTGTGGCCCCAGGTCAGGTGTATGATGCTGATGAACAGTGTCGCTTCCAGTATGGAGCAACATCCCGCCAATGTAAATATGGGGTAAGAAGTCTTAATCCTTATGCTGAGTGTTCTGCTTAGTCATTTGTATATATTCCTTCATAACATAAATCTTTAGTTAGATGCAGTAGTGGGTTACAGATTTCCTACAGTATTCTGTCTGGTGCCGCCATGTGTAAGCTAAGGGTAAATTTTAATATTTATGCTGCATCTTTTGTTTGAGTCTTTTGTGTGTACGGTACTTCAAAGTGTGCAGGTAACAATAAGTTGGAGAAGCATTTTTTTAATGTTAGGAAAAAAAGAGCCCATAGCACTTGCTCCTGCTCCTTGTAAAGTGAGCAAGATTCTCACTGATAATAGTTAAATGAGATTATCTTGTATTAACCTTGAAACATGGAATCTTTTGTGTTGGCTTTAACTTTTCAATTTAAAGCTACATTTTGAAATTACTTCTGTACTTATATTGATTCGCCAAGCCCATTTTTACTTTTTTTGGTTTTTTTTTGTTTTTGTTTTTTTTTTTGCTGGCATTGAGGTTATTATTTCTCATGTTATTCAGCTCTCTTACTGAAAAGAATAATTGGATATGGAAACAGAAGGACATGATGCTAGACAGCTGAAAAGAATACTGAAGAGCTGAGTACTAGCAAAGTTTTGGTTGCTAGTACCAGTGTGCAGTATTTAAGTTAAAGGAATTTACAGCACAAATAAAAACCTGCACACTAGTATTTAGGCAATTTATGCAATATATCTTTAAATACTATCTTGAAAATCTTGCCCAAATATCTAGTAAAAGGATGCATTCTGTTAGGCTGGTCATCAAATTATCAGCTGAGACTGAACCTTAAAAATATGTCTGATTGTTTAAAAATGCATAGTTTAGTAATATTTTAATTACTGCTTTTTCAAATAAAACAGTGTAATTTGTTCTATACACTTTTCTAAAGGTTAAATGTAAAGGAAGTCCATATTTAATGTCTCCAGGGTGACAAATACAATATTATTCTTGGGATGGCTCTTTGGCAGATCATATTGTACAAAGGATTTAAAAGCTGTATGTAGTTGGCTGACTAGCTTGTTGGGTCTTCCGTTCTTGATCTCTCATCAAACTTCTTTTGGCCTTTAGTATTTCTCTTTAAGATCTCACTTCTCACCCCAGTTCTTTCAGGGCCCTGTTTTCTGTCATTACATCTAAGATATACTCTTTATTTTTTCCTTTTTCTTACAAGTTCTCACCATACACACTATTTTCAGACTAAGGAAATCTACAGGTATTTAATCCATTATTTGTGGAGTTATACTGCGTTTTAAATTAAATTGGAAAGTTAATAATGTGCAAAACCTGGCTTTTCTGCATGTATATTATTTTTTCATACTCTGTTAAACTATATAATCATTGTTCTGATCAAACTGCACAGCACAGTTTTATTCTTAAAACAGTATCTTGGCCTTAAAATGCAAACAATGGGAAATAATGAAGATTTAAGTAATCCTTGCTTTGTGCTGTCTGCTTTTTTTTTCTTTTGAGTTTTTTGTTAAGATTCCCTTATAGTTAGAAAAAAGAGGCTGAAACTTAACTGAGGCACTAGTTGAAAAAAATTAAGTCTTCATGTGACATCACCAGTCCTCTGAATTGGTACGGCATATCAACACGGCCAGCAGTGTGCAATGGAGCATGATTTGAAAATATGTTTTTTTCTGAGACACTTAATAACAATATTCAGGTTGTATATATTTACGTAACATGAATGTAAAAGTCTTTTTAACTTGTAAAAAGTATATGATAATTTAAAATATTGTCTACATTTAAAATATTACCTGCCATAACCATAATGCTCTGAAAATACCATCATAATGATTATGATGGCACATATTCCAAGTGATACCTTTGAAGGGAAGAAAATTATTTGCAAGTTGATAGTGCAGATGGAAAGTACTCAAACAAGAAAGACCTATTCATGTGAGAAAAGGTTTTTAAAACTAAACAGTGGAGGTAGATCTAAAAACCCAGAAAGCTGAATATATAATTCTACTCTTTCATAGTCAAAAGTAAAAAGGCCTTTGGTTCAATACTCTGGATGTTCCTATTTGATGTAATACTCACAACAAAATGCTATAATAGTTTGTTGATCTCACTGTAACAAATACATATGCGATTATGAAGAGACAGACCTAATAAAGATCGCTAATTAACAATGGATCATAATCGGTCCGCTGAAATCTTGTTAGCAGTAAGCAGCTTCTATATTGAAGCACCTGGTACAAAAGAGGCAATGCAGTTTTTCCAACATGGAGTTTAGTGACCTAGACGGAAGGAAATTCTAAAACAAAAGGAAATCTCAGAGAGAGTTAGTTGCTATCTCCCTTGCTTATATACTTCACTGATTTGTGATGGTGAAACGTGACAGGAGAAATGGTTGAACTCTTAAGTCAGAAAGACAAAATCACAAGTTTTATTTAAGCTCTGGTATAAGTATCTAGAATTGAGTATTTTTTAGATTTTAGAGCTCGTACTTTTAAAGCGACGTAGAGAATTATGATGTTCTTTTTACTTTAAAATTCTGTCCTAATGTGTGTCCTTTAGAAAAATTTCCTCTTTCAGCCATCTAACTTTGATAATTTATGCTCATTGCTCTTTCTTCCCTATTTCCTTGTGTATTCCCTCTGTGCATTTATTTTAACTGCTTCTTACTTTTGATCATAAATTAGGTCTTAATCCTGTAAAGAATTTTGCACATTTAAGTACATGAAGCCTTCTTTCTCCTTTAGGAACTTAAATACTTGGAGAGGTGTTTGAGGAATTAGGGCATCAGAATGCAAGTACTAAAGAGGCTGCAAGCTCTGCCTTTCTATGTGTGCATAGTGAAAAGGAGCTTTGACCCTGAAAGGAACATTTTGGTAGTTGTATGAGAATTACTCTTAGAACAAGACCTAAATGGGCAAAGGCAAAATAGATCTGTCTGTTTATTCACTTACAGACAAAATTGCTCCAGCAGAAATATTGCTGCTATCAATCAGATTTTTCTGTGTTGTTCAGCACATGAAATCAAGCAAGAATTGAAAATGCCCAGGTTAGCTAAGTTATCGGTAAAACCATGTGTTTGTAAGCAGTGATCCTTCTAATGTCATGTTTGTGGTGATCTTTATACTTTCCACCAGTCCCTGATACACTGACAATTTTAAGGAATTTAAATTAAGAAATAAATACTTTGAATAAAAAATTAAGAGAAAAACTTGTCTCAAATACCCAATACATCAATACTTAAAACATTGCATTTTTAGGGTACACTTTCAAATTCAGGRGAATGTTAAACTTAAAACTCCGAATAAGCCAAATTGTAATTGTGGGAATTTCACTATATGATACATATACACAGATTCTTCCTAAAGTGAAGTATCTGGCTGGATTCAGTGCAGGAGGAGAATCTGAGGTTATTAGAAATTGTACGAACAGTGCCAGTTTCATTCGTGTAGCTACCATATATGCTGCATCTTTGCTAGGATGATGGAGTATGAATTCTCCCCTGCTGGTTGTCAAGCATGGCTCAGTTCTTCTCCACTCAATTTGTGTGCCAGTTACAGAAACTTTTTCAATCTTTTTATTCAGGTGAGTGTAAGGAGAACATTTTTCATGGACTCCTTCCCTCCTTAACCTCTTGAGCATCTGCTTAATAATAGGACTGTTGGCTCTGTCTGGGTTAACTTGGGGAAAAAATTCCAGTCTGACTTTGAATTTCTCTGTTTTATGAGTTTAAATAGTATCTGGAATATGCCTGACTAACTCAGAGATTTTGTGGTTCAAAATAATGCTTTGCTTTAGAGCTGGTCCCCACATTTCTAAGACGGAGGCTAAAACCTCAGACATTTTAATAGCAGTTAATACTTTATGCATATGGTTGATATTGCTGTGGTGCTTTTTATGATCTTCGAAGCTGTTGGCTGCAACTCATGGATTTCAGAGATAGTGCCTAACAATTCTTATGGTATATCTTGTTGCATTCTTTGCTTTTCGACCATCAGTGGCATCAGTAGATACTTTGAATAGATGAATAAGCAGACAAATTCTTTCCTTTGCATATATGACTACCTTCACTCAAATCAGCAGGAGCAATCTATTCATATTTCACACTAGCATTTAACACATCAGGTAATGTATTTTAGCTGATGACAGGTAGCTGTCTTCTGTGTCATGGTCTTATGTTTGCAATTAAGTTCTACAGTTAGTTTGCCAACTAAAATAGCATAAATTCAAACATGAGTTTATACTCACATTTTGTTAGTGAAGTTTGGAGAACAGATGAAGTTCAAGCTGTGAACTTACTGCTTATGAACAGTCAGAATGAGGATACGCCCTCACGGTGTGAGGACACAATGTCCTCCTGCTGCCCTCAACAGGTCCCTTGCTTTTGTTGTCTCTGGGAAGCTTTTTATGAGTTACGGGGAATGCCCCCTACAAGGCTAATTGCTATTAATGGAAAGTTATTGGGAAAGAGCTGACTACATAAATATACCTTCATTGCTTCGTACCTTCACTGCTGTTTACTTTCCCACATGCCAACTCAGAATAGTCTAAGTAATGAGCTCAAATCCAGGAGAATAAACAGATTTCCATACACAGTTATCTAATATTTCTTCTAGAGCAAAATAGCTTGAAATTACAATTGACCCTTGTAATTAGGTGATGCAAATTTTAATGTTAGGGAATAATGCATTTTAATATAGTATGTATTTTTTATAAACAGAAATGATTACTGTTGCGA
Organism: Rhea americana; assembly: GCF_003343005.1. Classification (NCBI taxonomy): domain Eukaryota; kingdom Metazoa; phylum Chordata; class Aves; order Rheiformes; family Rheidae; genus Rhea; species Rhea americana. The sequence continues at coordinate 2,142,695 of NW_028186945.1, read as the reverse complement.
TAGCCTGAGCTGCCACTATTTTGCTGGTACATTTATGTGATTTACTTCAGTTAAAGAAAGGGAGGCATTTACGGCTTCCCCTAACTTAGGGCTTTTAGGAAGATGAAAGCAGGTTCTGGCTGATTTCCAAAAAGGAAAGAAAGAGAAATCACTGGTGTATCTTTACCCAGAAACTACCAGTTCCGTTCTGTTTGCTCATCTTTTGATACTATGGATCATAGTACACATTCAGTTGAATTTGTACGTAGTACTTCCTAACTCACTGAAAAGTGACTCGCTCCTCGGCTKCTTCTTACAGCCAAATCTTTTTATACTCAGAGTTTTTTAGAAGAGCATAAGCAATTCAGTGAGAGATTGATTTATATTATGTTGCTCACAAACCGCTGTTAAAAATTATGTGTAGGCAAAGATGGAAACTGAAGATCCTGCCATTGCACTCCATCATCTTTATAAGCCTCTCCGGCATTCTTATGCTTTGTAAGGTCTTGCCTATCAAGTGCAAAACCTCCCATAACTATTATGCAGGCCTTTTACATCGAGAATGATTAAATTCTCTTGAATTTTTTTTGTATACAGACTTACATGATCATGTTCTAAAGCTGTTTGAAACACTTTCAGCTGTCTTCTAATAGTGGATTTTAGTTTTTTTTCTCTCTCTTTTATTTTACTTTTTTTTTTAAGGTTAGATTTACTATAGCCAAGGGAAATTCCAGGTTTTTTCCTCTATCTGAATCCTAAAGTGGTTTTACATCTTTTTTGTATCTTGGTTAAGTAAATTCTCACAGGGCCAACACTGTGTACCAATCTGATACCACCCTCTCTTCTTCTCTCCTAACATTATCTTATTTGTCTCTGTTTTTGCCTACCTCTCTTCTGCTCTCTCTTCTTTTCTTCTTTCCCTCTTTCTCTTTCTTTCCTTTTTTCTCTCCCTCTCTTCCTTGTGCTCTTTCTTCCTCTCTTTCTCTCTCCCTCTCTTGACATTTTTAAAATGCACAGCAGAACATGCAGATGTTAAATGCAAGCATAACACAAAAGTACTTGAATCTGATAAACCTGTTTAAAAAGTAGGAGGGGGAGACAATGATTGAAGATCACTTCTCCCACTTCTCAAAGCAAGAGAAGTGCAGTAAGTATAGTAGGAACAATAGTGACATTCTAGGTGCTGTTACGGGGTTTGGATAAACGCAGGGTACTTTGCATGGGTTTGAAAGAGAAGATGGTACTTGTAGGTGAGTGACCTTGTGGGACTTCTGTAGTTTTCATAAGGTTCACATAAGCACCCAATATTTAGGAAAGTGTGATGGTAACGTAATATGATTGTATGACTTAACCTTACAAATTACCTTTCACGTTCCTTCAGCAGGTTACGGTTCATAACATGCTGCACCACTTAATGAGCATTTTTATTGCAGCACTAGAATGGTAACTTTGGGTGCTTATCTGAACTAAACTTGTCTTTGAACTTTCTGAAGTTCACCCATTATTAGAATCACCCTTCTGATTTTAAACATGTTGCCACTAGTATTTCAGCAGTGATGGTGAAAATATTATAGGAAGATGCTTTTCAGATCTGAATTTTAAGTCACAGTTCAAATTAAATATTTTAATACTCTATTCCGGCAAATGCTCATCAAGAGGTGCAGCATATTATAGCTAATAGATGCTGAAGGAATGTAAATTCTAATTCAGATTTTAAAATTTTATTTAAAAACATGACTCTCCCTGCCCAAATTATCATAGTTTAATACATGTTGTGAATATATTTCCCATCTTATTTTTTAATATTATAGGCCAAACTGCTGACTTTTACTTGAGGCTTTTGTTAGTGTTTGAAACATTAAGAACAGCACAAGTGGAGCTTTGCCCATATTCTGAGTTTTCATTGTGCTGTATTGTTACTATTTTGTGATGATGATGGTATAGGATGCTTAGATGTTACATAATTTGAAATGCCTATATGTAACTCTGCATGACATGACAGAAAGAGGCTCCATCATTGGTAACACATAGGCAAAAAAAAGATAATTTGATTTGCTGTTTTTTTTCTCTAGATGGGTTCAGCTTTGTTTAATTTACTGCAAATACAAGCATCCGAATTCCAAACTGAAGTCATGGAGCCCTAAGATACACCGTTACAGGTTGTCATCTATCTTGTCTTGATCTTGTGAGGCCTCAGCTTCAGTTTATGTTTCCTGGATTTTTAAAACACTTTGCCTTATTTCCTTTAAAAATTAATAGTTATTAAATCCACACACTCAGAGACTGACTTTGAGGTCATTGRTTAATTTTCAGATTACTCTTCATTTTTCTAGTTCCAGTAAATTGCTCACACAAATTTGATGTTGGAAAAGGATGTGATAACCTCATCCTGTGTCCCCAGAGAAGGAAAGGCTAATCTAAAGAGTCACCTTTTGTTGGGGTGCGTGTGTGTGCATGTGAATGTGTGAAATGGTTCTGGGCATGAGCTTCCCAAGGCACTAGGATAGTGGTAATAAGAAAAAAACTTAAATCAATAACCATGAACCAAAGGTAGTACGAGGTGTAGGGTTGATCTGGAGAAGAGAAATCTTTGTGTACCTTAATAAGAATTTCTCCAACTTTCCGAAGTGAGATGAAAATAAGGAAGGCATACAGCTATATTAATACCTGGTATATTTCCATTTTCATTTAGCAGAATAACAACAATTTTCCACTTTTTTTTTAAATACTCACCTTGTTTTCAAATAAATATTAATGTTATTTTTCATTTCACGTACAGGATGATGGAGAACATGCTTCAAATTCTACTCTTTCTTTTAAATACAATAGACTGGGGAAAGTAAATTTTTTAATAAATGTGATTATATTTAAATGAAATCATAAAAATACATTTAAAATTTTTTAATATAAATTATTTCTACAAAATGATACATTGTGTTATTTTGTTAATAAATCTTCGGTGTTGCCCATAGTCTTACATAAAGAWTTTTTTTGTTGATTTTGAGTTATTGTCTGTCATAATTCTCATACAGGATTCCTTTCTGATTGAAGCAGAGGTTTTTACTTAAACATTAGTAGTATGATACAGCCTGTAGTATGTTTATATTACTTTCCTTTTGTCTTTAGGGATTTACAGAGGTAAACTCTTTCTGAAATCAACGGCAGAATAAGGACTGCCAGGACTTGTTAATAATAATACCTAGTTTTTATGTACTGCTTTCAATCCTGTTTCCCCAAGCAGTTCAGAAAGAAGAAAAATATTTTTCTCATTTTGTGGAGTAGGGAGGTGAGCTGACTTGCCTAAAATCATCCTGCAAGCAGATGGATAAATAAAAGTTTGAATGCTGTATCCACTAATTTACACAGTTTGTTTGATTACTAGTTTAGAATTACAAAGTGTAGGAGACATTACTTAAATGAATTTGGAGTAACATAGTGCTGCAAAGCAGCTTGAGTATACAGAATGTTTCCTGTTGACAAGAACTTGTTAAATACTCTATTTTTGCTGGCAATGAAATACATGCATGAGTTATTACTTCCCCTCTTATGTTAATGTATAAATGACGTGCTTCTGTAGACAATCAAAAGTGAAATTCTGTAGGTAATCCCTGGAACATGAACCAGAATTCTGAATTCAAATCACCATGAAATAGAAATGTTTTCAAGTTCCAGACTGTGATCTAGATCTGACGCTTTGCTTGTGTCTTTGTATTGAAGTGATTGAAATCTTTGTTACTCAATGCACTTGAATTTTGAGCTTTTCAGAGCATTGATCCAAATTTTACAATGAAAGCACAGTTATTAATTTAAACATTTGAACTTGATTAGCAAAATAAACAGTGAGGTCACAAGTAGAATTTTATCACAGTCTGACACTTTCAATTACAGTTTGACAATATAAGCCACATATGAAGTAAATGAGCAGGAAAATTAGATTAAAAAGCAAGTAAGACAGGACTATGATAGGAGCACCTCATATAGTGTTTGAAAGAAAGCAGTTTTAGATTTTCACTTTGAAATCAGTGCTGGATTGAAGTTTGGGTTCTTGGTTGATTTAAATCTGGTTTTAATTTAGAGCTGAATTTTGAAGCAATTGTAAAATTCATAAATTTAATTAGAGAGTTTTTGCTAGTATTTGTGACATCTTCTGTGCTTTGCCTAGTCTATGTAATTTTTCTAAATCATATATTTATTTGTGAATGTCTCTGAAAATGCTGTCATTTGAGTAGCAAAAGCATTTTACACAGAGATTTAAATAATAAATACTTACACTGTTTTAGTACTTCAATGAAAAATAAATTGTAATTTGAAAAGTAAAATGAGTTCTACTTTGGCTGTAGGTATGCTTTTAGGCATGGCAATATTTCTCTGAAAAAGAGGCTCAAGAATGTCAGTTAATTCAATACATGATTCTCTTAAATTTTTGTAGAGTCATCTGCCAAATAGGAGTTAGTGCATGATTTAATATAACAAAATAACTTAGACCAAATTGTCAAAAATGGGATGGAAACTCCAGAAAGCCTCAGTACTCATTCTTCTTCATTTCAGACAATTCTAATACGGTATGTCTTCTAATGGATTTTTTTTAAAGAAATCTTACTTTTATCAGTAGTGCAACTAAATGCACTGTTGCAGTGTTGATGCTGACACAAGGCTCCTGTTGATTTTAAACTTAGCAGAATTTTGCATGCAAGAGGTGGACTTGCATGCAAAACTTAGAGCAGAATTTTGCGTGCAAGTCCACCTCTAAATCATCATTATTGAAGAAAAGCTTGTACTCTTGAATTGTTACTGCAGCTACTAGTGAATATATATAAATGCAATACAATGCAAGAAATGTGAATCTTGGACTAAAATTTAAAGTTACTACTGTTGAGATGTGTAGAAGACAGCCTAGGTGCCAAATACTCATTCATTTTCTCAGAGAAATAGTGAATATTACTGGGGGGACCTAATAACTTTATTTTACTCACAATGTCTTTTCCTTCTTGCTGTTTCTGCAAAGGTTCAGCCACAGAATCTGTATGAGAATCACTTGTAGGATATGATTTCAAGCAGACATTAAATAAAATGTAATAGTAGTGACTATCATAGTATTGTTTCAAAAAGCTCTGTGAGTATTTATGTTTCAAATTTCCAAAAATATTTTAAAAATGGAAAATATCACTGTCAACTTTTTATACAGCTCTCAGAATAACGTTTCAAAGATTATTTTGCAAGAAAGTTGTTATAAAAACAAGTAATCTGTGATTCCATTCTGCAAACATAGCCCAATCCAAGGGCAACTGAAGTGCCTAGGAAGATTTCCAAAGTGTTCAGCCAACTTTGGATCATGTCCCACATTATGAATTTCAATCCTAGATAGTTTTAATAATGAACCACTTTTGTCAATAAAAGTAGCTTAATTTAGATGAGTTAACTGTGCAAAAATACGTGAGAAAATATTGTAGGAAAAAGATTGTTKGAAGAACTGTGTTTATTTAATACTGACAGTATAATGAATTAGGATGGTTGAATTATTTATGAAAAATCACCTACAAAACTAAAAAGCCAAAAGGAAATATTTTAGTATGTAGCTCAATTAGTACTAAATACACGTGCTCTATTTTAGCATGTGTTACGAAAGAGGAGTGCAGGTAGTCTGAGATCAGAAACTTCTTGGTTTAACTAGTGCAAACAAAATTAAATGTTGTTGTTTCATATTTCAGAATTGTTAGTATACCTTTACCATGGAATTTTGAGGCAGATAAGTATGGAAATGGAGATACTACAGCACATCTGAAGCCTGCTTTTAATACAACACCAAAATATACCAAGCACRTTATTAGCACTGCTCCAAAAAAAACCCAAAACCAAAAAACAAAAAAAAAACCCCAAAACACAACCTGTGACAAAAYATCACTTCTATGGAAGCTGTGAAAAACACATTTTTATAGTCTACAATTTGATACTTCCAGATTGTTTGTGGCAGAATATTCTTAGGTAAAATATGGTGGCTTTGAAATTGCTCCGAAGTGTTTTGCAACCCTCTACGTATCTATTTCTCTAGCTCCATTTCTTATTGTCTCTGTTTAAAACAGATTTGTATATACACGTGTGTGTGTGAGGACTGGAAACAATTTTAGGCTGTTACTCTGAACAACTTGCTTCTGCCTTCTTTCCTAGGAAGTGTGTAGAGAGCTCTGGTGCCTCAGCAAAAGTAACCGCTGTGTTACCAACAGCATTCCAGCAGCTGAAGGTACTCTTTGCCAAACAGGGAGCATAGAAAAGGGGGTAAGTACAAATAATTTATTGTTTGAAGACTACAGACAGAATACATTCACATCCTAATGAGAGAGTCCTACGGAATTTATTTAATGATCACTTTATAAATCTAATCTAATAAACAACTTGTCCTGGCTATAAAATTCTAAGCCTGCCTTGAAAAAAACCTGAAGTACTTTGTTTTCTGAGTAATTTCTGTAAAAAAGCCAATTAATTTCATCTTGGGGTGTTGTAACTCTGGATCTGTAATTGACCTCTGAAAAAGGTCTGACATATATCTAGAGATTGGGAACTGTTATTTTCTTAGAAGATAAAAGAATCTTTCTTTCTCAAAACTCCATCTTTCTCAGTGACCGTTTTGTTTGACTTTTATTGCTTTAATATTCAATTGTATTTGCATAACTGCTTAGGTTTAAAGGAATTTGAAATGCAGTCTGATAAACCTACATACCTAAGGCGTATGTATAGAAAATAGAAAGTCAGTATTGGAGTGGATAAATTTACTGGGTTTTGTTCTTTTTTTTTTTTTTTTTTTTTTTTTTTTTTTTAATGAAAGTTATATATCTATCTGTCTGGACGTGATAACTTTGATTTAAACGATAGACTGTATCTCAGTAGTTTAGGAAGGAGATCTGAAAATGATTTTCACATTAAGAAAACCAGTAAAAAGGTGTTCCATAATTAGAAGGCAGAATATATACCGATCTTAAACAGGAAAGAGGGAACTAAAATATTCTAATAATGGATTTACAGGCTATGTACCTGAAAAAATGTAAATTCCATATGTCCATTTTTTAGATAATACAGTGCCTTTTGTGCAGATTTGTTCAGTGACACAATGACAAGAACTTACTATATAAAACAATTTCCCATAACTCTCTTGAGAGTTGCTACATCTGTCCTTAAGATTTACTACTCCAGACTGTGGCTTTTTTTTTTTTTTTTTTTTTCCTCTCCTAACAATGACTACTGTCATCTGTTCTCTGTTCTGACTCTTGCCATGCTGGCTGGGCTAGTTTCAACAAAGGTTACACTGCATTTTGACTTGCAATCTGATGTTTAAATAAAGAGAATGAAAGCTTTTGGGCAGCTGTCACAGTTTATTAATCCTTGCTGACGGCTTCATTCAGGGCGCATGACCTAGTGCCATTCTGATGGCTTTTCCATGCTGAGTTTGGAAATATTGGTAAACCATGTTAAATAAATACATTGAAGGGGTCATTTAAAAAAATGTAGTGCTTATAGTTAGCCAATAAAAATAGAGAGACCTTCACATTTTACCAAAACTGTTACCTTTTATTAGAGTAATAGAAAATGCTAGAAGCCTTATTCTTAAATCAACAGTCTGAGTTTATTTTGGAACCACCACTCCTTGTCAATGACAAGGAGCAATTTACCTCAATTTATATTTTTTAAGCCCTGAGACTGCAATGAACAAGTCAAGATGCTGTAAGACAGTGTTGCTGTGTCCAGTTGCCAGAGGCTTTAATCACTTTGCTCTATACAAAACATCTCCTCCAGTCATCAGTGTCTTATTCTGTCATTAGATATTAGAGAGAAGTGAGAGAAATGTTATTATTTTACAAAGGTAAACTGTCCATGGATTTAAACAGCAGAGAATTGTGTCTATAACTTGTGACTTCAAAAGTTCTTGTAAATTAATAGTTCCTGATAGCAAAAAAAACATAAAACATAAGTCCTTTCCAAATATGTAGTTCTCTTCACCACATGCTAAGGAGAAAATAATAGCTTACAATTCTATAACACTTTATTATTACAATAATAACAACATTTATATTGCAGTCACGCCTCTAAGCCACAAYCAAATTAGACCCTATTTTGCTGGGTTTTGTCCAAATATATAATAAATAGAGCATTCCCTGATCCAAAGGCCTAACAAGATCCTAGAGTACTTTATCATATTTGGAGGGTCAGTTTCTGCTTTTAATTAGACTGATGTAAATTCTATGTAACTGTTAACTCAAATTTTGAACAAAATTTGATGCATTAATATCTTACGGGCAGAGTCAGGAGGGATTTCTGTAATTAAACCTAACACTTTGTTATAAGACCTTCTGTTCAGTTGCTTACATAAACCTGGCAAACTTTAACTCTTTGAGTTGAAATTTTCCATAGTAGATATCTGACTGTGCCTGCAGGCTTTCAGAATGTTTTCCATAAAAGCTATTCAGCTCTTTCTGCATACAAGGAAGGAGAATAGCGTGTTGTTCTGGCACTGACAGAAGCTGTACATCTGTTGTGTTTTGAAGCTTTAATGCTTTCACACTGTGATGAAAGGGCTTACGTGTTGCTGAGGTCAGAAAGGCTCCCCTTTTTTCTTATTCCTGTAATAATCAGTTCAAGAATAGGTGAGTCTTCTCTAGTCATATATGCTCAGAGGTGACTCTGTGAAGGTGAACTAACTGGTGGATTTAAAAAGACGCTGCTCAGGAGATGAAACAAAAAGATGATACTAATAGGAATGTGTATTTTCATCTTTAAACGTACAGTAATAAAAATTAACTTTTTATAGCATCATCAGTATAGACATGTGCCAAGGTTATAAACAAGTGGCAAATGTGTAGAAAGTGAAAACATAGCATGTTGAAAGAAGAATTTATAAAGCTGGATTATCTGGTGGTTAAAATTCAAGTTATTTTTGGACATTAAGTTTCCTAGCAAAATAATTGTAGAAGCACTGATTGAAAATCCATTATTAGAATTGAGATGATAAACTTAAATTTAATTCACTCTGATTTTTCTCACTATTACAGTTCTTGCTCTCTGGAGAATTTTCTAAAAGCATATCATTATAAATCTCTTAATTTGGTAAGGATGGGTCACATTATTCACAGAGTTAAATGTTTGTGAACATTTTACATGCGAGTGTTTAAATGCATTACCACTGTCTTTTTAATGCAGTTAATTGAGAGTTACCTCTTAGTAAGAGAGAAGAATAACATTTCAGTTCTAAAACTTTAATGAAGATTTGTTCTTTTCAAAATACATGACACCTTCTCTTTTCTTCATTTAATGGTTACCCAGTAGTCCCTACCTCATTCCTGACAGCAAGTGAGGTTGCTGTAATTCATGGAGGAAACATACTACTTTTATTATTATAAGTATTTTTTATATATATATAGATATATGTATAGGTATTTATAAGTATTTCATTGTAAATAATGAAGGTTTTGGACATTTTGAATTGCTCTGGAAGAGATTTTATGCATCACTAGCCTCTGCTGACAGATTAATTTTCAGTTAAAATATAGCAGCCGAAGTGAGCAGTAAGTCCTCAGAGTTAATTTCAGTGGAGGAGAAAAAACACCATTGAAGGAGGGGTAATATGGGAAACATAAGAAATAAATGTTTGGATGGTAAAGGAAATTGCAGAGATTCTATTCTGCTTTGGAAAATAAAACAGATAAAGTACACCTGAGTATTGTACACATTCACAATGGGATAGAGTTAGGATCGTTTGCGTGTTCTGTTTGTGTGTATGTGGTATTTTGGGGGTTTAATTTTAACTCTGAGTTTCCTTTTATTTTGGTTTATAAACTTGAGTTTTGAAGTGTTGATAATATTTCTGTCTAAATCTAAATTATCAGCTTATATTTTTACTCTTAGCAGCATTTTTAATTTTTGGCTTTTATCTCTAGCACTAGATAACTGTAATCTTGTGGCCTCTTTAACAGAGTGCTGTAAGGGGATTATTGTCTTCAGTTAATGTAATCATTACCACTTAATAATTATTTAATGTCACTATAATGAAGAGAAAACCAGAAAAATTTAATGTCTCATAAATAATTTACGTAAGTAGCTTCCCCTGTTGTAATTGTACCATTAGAGGCATTGCAAAACACAGTGCCATATATGGGTGTATATACACATATGAATGTGTGTGTAATAGCTCAAAATACAAGGATTTACTTTATGGACTGCATTATGTGCTATACAGACATTCAGTAGTAGTCTAGATAGACGCTCCATATGAGACCTACTTTCCTCTAACAGATACCTGTTTATTGGCCCAGAAGTCAGAGTGGGAAATTTAGAAATCAGCAAGAAGGATAAACCATCCTTTCCTAAGTGGAACTCCATAAAACATTGTTCCCCTGTTGGATTTATTGATTTATTTTGCTTTTTTTTTTTTTTTAAAGAAAGGTGTTGCATTTTGAACTTGAAATTAAAATATTCTGCTTCATATGCTTCCTGTAGCACACATGGATGCTGCTTTTTATTGCTCTAACTGTTAGAGRATGAGATCTTATAAACAGAAATGGGCTGGATTGTAACAGCTGTCCTTTAAAACAGTTTCAGGTATAGCCTATACAGACAAACAAGAAGTCATAGAGAAAAAAATGTTTTGAGAGAAGAAACCATAATGAATCTTACTAGAAAAGTAATATTAGAGGTTTCAGTTATCTTAATGTTAAATGCTAATATGTATTTATATGCATAACTACTTTGTATCTAAGTATATTTATTGAGAATAAGCTACATAAATTTATTATTAATACAGTGTTTTAATATTCATTCTTTAGAGTTGTGCACCTAGACTTTTCTGTTTGACATGCTTGATGATCTAGAACTGACTTTATATTAAAACGAAATTTCTAATGAAAAATTAGGGATTTTCATTCATTTTCTTTGACTAGCACTGTGCAATCATTGTTTATGTCAAACTGCTGTTAATTTCTTTTTTTTCTGAATAATGACTGAAAGTTAAATTTTGTTTTCAGTCTCTCTTGTAAAAATCTGAGTAATTCAGGTCATTCTCAGTGACTGCATTTACCTATCTTTAGCTCTTTAGACCAGACAGAACTCATCTCACACACACTGCTGGGACTGAGGCTTTAGGTGAGCCTTAGGACTCAGGAAAGAAAAAACTTGACTTTACTGTACCAACTAGTATAAACCCAACACTGAGTTCATGGGTTGGACAAGGACATGTCTACTTGTCTATGTCTTCTGTGCCTGTCTCGGTGTGTTTTGTCATTTTGGACACACGAATTGTCTGGGCACTAGTTTTCAAACTAACTTTGAAAAAGGATCTTAATGTCTAAAGGAATGTAACGTGCAGCTCCCTTAATGTAAAACATTAGGAAGGATGCGTGAAGAAGAAAGAAAATCTTTATTTTAAGCTTGCTTCTGGTGTGTATTAGGGATTTATAATGCAGGATTTAGTGAAGATAATTAACAAATCACACACACCTTCCCCAATGTCTAAACATGGCTAGAAAAAGCAAAATACTACTCTTGCTATCTATACAGAGACTGCTAATGCCTATAATTGGTCATTGCTTGACCCTTATAGTTTTGTGTCCTGATAACTCTTACCAGCCTGGAAACTAATTGTGTGTTTTTTCTTGTGAAATCTTTCAGTGGTGTTATCAGGGAGAATGCGTAACTTTTGGCACTTGGCCTCAGAGTATAGATGGAGGTTGGGGACCGTGGTCAATGTGGGGAGAGTGCAGCAGGACCTGCGGAGGAGGAGTCTCCTCGTCTATAAGACATTGTGACAGTCCAGCGTAAGTAGCTAAAGTAAGCCAGAGCCAACAAAAAGACGCACTTGGAAATTATTCAAAACTGTGGTTTCACATTTATCTGTAAAATTGTTTTACCATGCCAACATTTGTCTTCAAAATAGCAGACAAACAGCTACACAAGAGAAGCTYACTAGATACACTTTCAGAATTTTTTAACTGTATATATTATGCATGCACACTAAAGATAGCCAGGTTTGTATTTGGTAGTAACCAGAAAAGTTTTCTTTCTGAAACTTACCATTCATGCCGAATACACTTAAATTATGCCTTAGATTTCTTACTACTTAAAATATATATCATCTCTCATGCTTGTTTAAGATATAAATTAACTATTGCCTGTTACATATTGAAAAAGCTACACAGAATATTTCAAAGATTTTGCATACAGCTTTTTACATACTAAATGCAATTAATAATATTACTGTGCATACAGTACATTTATACCCTATCTCATCCAGCACTTAGTTGTGGCTTCCCACTGACTCTTAAAACAATTCAGCTACTTCTCTCCCTGCCACTACTACCTCTTGGTCCATCTACTGTCAAGTGGGGCCAGCTTCTCCACTACAACTTGGTCTGTTTTGTGTATCCGTACTGGTCCTGTTATCTCTGTCTGCTTTCCAAAGTCCTGAACAGTGTTGCAGAGAAGGTCTGTCAGGTAAGTGCTCACCTCTGTGTCATTAGCACTTCTCAGATCAGGAATTCATGTTATTTATTTCCATTGCTGTTCTTTGCTGAATGAATCACTGCTTTTTTCTGTTGCTGCTTGCCCTATACTCGTTACCTCATCACACCTATAGGTCTTTGCGGAAGGATATTTTTTAGTAGTCCACTCTTTGTTCTAGTCTTATCTCATACTACCTGTTTTCATGCCCATTATTAATTTCAAAGATACTTCCCTTGAAAACATTAGACTTTTCTGTTTCTTTCATGAAAATCATTCTGCAACTTCTGTCACTGCTTTTTTACCTTATCTCTGTACACTAGCTAACTAAAGATCTTTGTTGCTTGTAGCCATGTTTTCCAGGACAGGCTGGTACTTTGCTCTGCTAGAAAGACATTACTGCTGTTTGAAGTGGTCTGTTCACATCCTAGCATTAGCAATAATTGCGAATCAAATCTGGCAGATACCACTAACTACTGAATTCATTCAAAAGCAAAATTATCCATGTGCATAGATAACATGGCAGTCTGTGTTACTGTGAGAGAATAGTAAACTAAATACATTATTTTTTTCACAGGAATAGAATGAGTACAGATAATATTTAAAGTCTGTTTGAAGCATCAGTAATTTTTTAGGGTTTTTAAACTATTCCTTTCTCCCTGTATGTCAATAGTTATGTTGAAAGATAATTGGATCTTAGATGCTTAACAGTGCAGCAAGCAAGTGCGATTTTTCTTTTATATGTCTGCATTAGGAAAAAATCCCCCTCAATTTATTAATTAATATGAGTATTTTAGGGTAATGTCTGGCTAAATGTCTGTGACATGCAAAATAGTTTAAATTTTCATTTTAGTTAGCTGTAAGTTCTTTTAATCTTATATTATAAAACAAAACAAGTATTTTTCCTTCCTGCTTTCCAGCTATGATGAAAGACCTGGTGTATGGTTAATCTTCCATTTAAGTCAATGATATTTTATTATTTGACCTCTGTGGAAGATAGCTAAGCTTTTTGAAGAATCTGGGAACTTTAAGAGCAAATTTTGGCTTAATCACGCTAACAGGAACCTGCTTACTCTGGAGTTGCTTCAGATTTACTAATGCATAGTTTAAATCAGAATCAGATTCTTGAACTAGAAAATGCAATCTTTACTACTGACTCTAGGAGTTTAGCAGGCAGTGTTTCTGCATTTTGTTATATTTTCAAGTGTAATACGAGAAGATTTAAAAAAAAAGTTTACACACATTTCATTGTAATTTAATAAAGCAAGGAAGTAATTAAAAACAATACATTTTTGGTGCATCTGAAAAGTAATTTGATTGTATAGTTTGGAATTTATTCAAACTAGATAAATATTATGTGAGTGAAGATGTTAAGACATTCAGTTCTGTCCTGCATCTGTTCCAGTTCAAGTCAATGCTAAAATACTCATTTAATAAAATGATTGAAAATCTTACCTTGAAACTTAATGAGGAATTTTACACATTTGTTTTACGTTTATGCACATTTATTTTTATTTATGTGTTATATAATATGTAAATATATCTCATGAACTTGTATTTATACTAATAGTATATAAACATCTCATGAAGTTGTGTATTTACTAACAGAACACATAAAATGCATGTTTCTGCAGGCCTTCAGGAGGAGGAAAATACTGTCTTGGAGAAAGGAAACGATATCGCTCCTGTAATACTGATGTAAGTAAATTATTTTCTCTATAAGAGTATAATCAACTTACTTGTTTTTCTTTTTGGCATGAATAGATGCATTTATTTCCAGTTCTTTATTTAGTTCCAGTTCCAGTTTGGAAAAGAATTTATGAAAAATGTGAATTTTGCATTTTATTAGCAAATGGTCCTGTTGGATACCTCTATATTGCAGGCCCCCTACATGTCTGCTGCATGTTGGGGTCCCTGTCTCAAAGTTGTGCCCAATTGCAGACTTCACATTAAGGCTTAGAATGAGTTCAACATCAGCATTCATGTTTAAGGTGAGCAAAGATTATATGACTTCCCATGCCACACCAGACCAAAAGTCTGTCTAGTCCAATATTCACTCTGTTAGGTGAACTATTCAAATCCTTAACTATACTTACTGTTAGACAGTTTTCCTAAAATATAACTTAATTTTTCCCTTCATTTAAGACCCTTGCTTATTCTATCCCCGTTGGGATATAGAAGTGAGCTGACCATATCCCATCTGTGGCAACCTTTTACACGTTTGTAGACAACTGTCATGACTCTTGGCAGTCGTCTTTCCACTGGACTAACAGCTGTATTTACTGCACTCTCTCTTTMATCCCCTTTGGGATCCCATTAATGCACATCTTTTTGAAGTGTGGTACCCAAATCTAGACACAATACTTGAGCTCTTAGAACTAAAAGTAGCAAGGGAGGATCATGTCGTCTTAGTGAAGAGATTCTGTTTGTACGTTACAGTATTGTGTTTGTTTTTCTTAAAATTGTGTCGTCTGAATCCTTTACTAAAAACTGCTGTTAGGAAATCATTCCTCATCTTGTATAGCTGATTGCTCCTATGTAAGTGTAGTAATTTGTCTTTACTGAACTGCATCCATTGGTTTATTTCAAAGCACTCCTCCAGTGTCTCAGAAACTTAAAATTACAGTCTGGTATTCCAAAGCACTTGCTTCCTACTTATACTCAGATTTCAATCAATATTTTAAATAAGAAATTGGAAGGGAAACTTGCATTTCATTTCAAAACAAATAGGCTGACTGAGGCCAGACAGTTTGGAGATGCCATTGTTATGATTTTACTGTGAACAATTTTTTTGAGTGTACCTTTTGGGTATGTTTTTTCAGTGCATAAACATAGTGTGACTGACAGAAGTTTAAATTTACTATCTTAACGGTTATAATGATTGTAGTCTGTTTCTTCTATACTATTTTAGGGTTTTAAGTAAATAAGAACTGCTGAGACTAGTAGATTTTATTTCAAAATTTATGATGGTCCTTATTGCTTGACATTTTTAATGGAATGATATGTTTGATTAATGTAAGTGTTAAGATCATGCAGATCTGTCATAGTTTTTGTGAAAAATATGTTTGTACATCTTTTCTGTTGAGGGTTTTTTTTCCAATGTCAACATTCATTGCCCATCTGTAATTTTAAAAGTAGCCTCCCTAAAGCCCATACTATTCATAAACAAAAAACTCCTTCATTTTGACTTCATTTTTCTTTCAGAGATGAGTTAGTTATGTTGCCCTTTCTTATGACCATTTTCATTCTTTGGAAGCAGCACACACACTCCTACTAGGCATATTTCTCATCAAAGRCTTTCAAAGCCATATATGACTCCTTAATTCAAAAGGCATCTGCTAATGGAAACATTGAGATCAGCAGAAAAGAACATTAGCTAATGAATTCTGGAAACAAAAGGGTGGTAGAAAGAACACAATCATCAGAATCTTACTTTCTAACACCAGTCACTCTGGCTCTTACAAAAATATACATATTTTTCCAACCAAAGTACTTGTATTAAAAAAAGTGCTTATATAATTGCAGGACACATAATAACTTAAAGTAACTCGTTGTCTGATTAAAATATATATAAAATGTGAAGCTTAATCTGGTAATACATCTAACACAGTAAGTGTTTCCTCACTTTTTCAATACAGTGATAAAGGTTCTGTGAGTGCTTTATTCATATAAAAGCATGTACATATATATAGTTTCAGAAGATTCCTTTTTTTTTTGCCTTTTCTCTTAACAAAATGTGGGCAAATGATTTTTGTTAGTTCCTTCCTTTACACATGTGTTCGCAAAGATTGTTCATTGCTTTCATAATTCTTAACATTTTCAAAACTATTTTTTTTACTTGCATTCATGTGAGGAGCTGCCTGTTGGAGCAGTGGTTGACTCTCAACTATCACCCTTCTGGCTGTGTTTCTCATCCTCTGTGATACACAATACAGTCCTTTCTTGATAAGAAACCTGATGACGTTCAGTCACTGAAATCTGCCTGCTTTGAAGCTCTGAGATCCATATAGGTTTTTGTGAGATCAGATTGAGATTTTTGTCGACATTGGTTCAGTAATTTGTTAACACTTTTAAAAATATTACTCCTTCAGGCTTAAAATTTTTGATACTCTTTCTAAATTCAATGTGTTTTCACTCAAAATTTGAATCATTTCATCGTGTTCTACTCAGGACCTTCCTCAGACCAGATTATAAGGTGCTATGTATTTGTTGGGGTCCTGCCTCATGTTTTGCAGTCTCCCAAGAGAATTTGGAAACACGAACAGACTGTATTGAATGCATTTCTTGAGTTACTTCCTCTAGAGTAGCAGTGAGGTACTCAGAAAGATAGGAAATAAAAATATACAACAGAAAAATTTCTTGCAAGTGTAGACTGTGTTTTATAATTCAGACTACAGGAGGTTGCAGGCTTCAGGCTCATTTGGTAACTGCAGTCGTCAAGAGGACTGGCTGAAGACATTACTAAAGCCAGCTGAAACTAGAATTCAAACTAATGGTTCAGTGTGTTCAAATCAGTGATTCAGAGGAAGAGCAAGATCCTGAGATGAATGCTAGCACTTGTCAGTATTCATTGAGAGGATATGGCCACTAAAATGGAAATATATTTTTTACAAAGGTGATGATGAAATTTGCTGATAGATTAATGGATTTGTGTTGTTAGAGCCAAAAGCTTTGGTATTGTTAGTGTATGAAACCAGTTTAACTGTGCTCACAGTGTAGGAGGCAAGGATTTAATCTACAGGACTGAAAACTGCAAAAACCAAAAAAAAAAATACTGAGAAATCTTGCATTCCTGCAGATAATTTATTTTTATATAGGTGGTATTTTTAGGTCATACAGAGATGTAGTGGCTATGCGAAAAAACCTAGAGTTTGACAGGCTTTCAGTCTGTCTCCTCATCGGAGGTCGTATTCTCTCTGCAAACTTCGCTGAAGYAATACTTGGCTTAAGAAGGTTAAGTTACATCTAAGTTCTCAATGCYGTAGAATGTTTCAAAACAAAAGCAACCCAAACTCTTTTATTTCCTAAATTTTTCTTCTTCTTTTGTCATTCCTTCTTCAGTGGTTTGGCAAACTGAGAGAATGGGTTTTTAGCTTTTGTTTTTCATAGAAAACAAATTATTTCTAAGGAAAAAGGTTAAACAACTAAATACTTCAGTATGCATCTGTCTTGTGCAGTTGCAGCGGTGATCCTCTTCAATGACAGCAACTATTTCTACACCTTAAAAAACAAGACTTTTACTGGAATGAGTAAGCTGGAAGCTAGGATGTTATTCCGGAGAAGTATGGACTGGTAGATCCTAGCGTTGATCATTCAGATCGGCTCTTTCTCACACTGTGGAAAGTGACAGTTGTTCCTTGCATATACGATGCTTTCAGGAAAAGGGTTGCTTAAGTCCTGTTTGTCAGTGGATGAATCCCTGGAAATCTAGTTTCCTATACCTTTGCACTTCTCTTTGAAAGCTGTTATCTCAGTGGCAACCTGAGAAAAGTAGGAGATGCTCGATGCAGAGAGAGTGGTCTTAAATGTAGAGGAGCTCCTCCCCTTGCTGTATCTTCAGAGTGGAGTATTCATTCAGCCGCTCTGTGTTCTGCCCAGGTGTGATGAATGAGTGGCTTTGCTCCCACCATCGCTGTAACCTCTCCTGGGTTCACCCAGCCTTGCCTCTGCTCTTGTCAGCAGCGGGATTCCAGGCTGAGCATGTCTGCATGTATGTGGTTGGTGGTGTATCTTTAAGAAAGTAAGAGGGGACAAACTGTGATTTTAAGCAGTTTAAATTGTGGCCAAAACTGAGTGATACTTAGTAGAGTGAAGGAAAGACTCTGCTTTGCCTGCCTCAAAATACATCCAAGAGCACCATCAAACAGGAGACGTAAGACTACATCTGAAAAGTCAGATCACAAGAATTTGTTTTAACAATTTAAAAGTGGAAGTCATGCTCCTTCTTTCTTTTTATTCATACTTTATTGTGTTGTCCTAATGTAACTACTTCAAAAAAGGTTTTGGTGATTTTTGTGGTATATGGTGGTGGTTTAATTAACTTTTAATGGTGGCTTCATGGTAGTATAATGGTAGTTTAAATACCAGGCTTGTAAGTTAGTATCTAAGCATTTGGAATTGAAGAGTGGATATAGTGACCAGTATTAGATTCAGACTCAAGCTTTGAAGTAGGTCAGGTCTCCTGCTTGAAGAATATGATGCAAAAAGGTGAATCTAATTGCTGATACTAATTTAAAAAGGCAAATTTACAGTAGTTTATTTTGCTTTTTCAAAATTTATGTTATTTACAGGCAATTATGTTTTATTCTCAGTATTATGATCTAAAAGATTATAGAATTAAAAGTATTAACAGTACCAGTGTGTACTGGTAAACATATTCAAAATATATTTTTAATTAGAAAGGATAGAGGAGTGTTTTATAGAGAAAATTTTAAATTGCAAGACTATCTGATGTCTAGTGTTTTTGTTTATTTTATGCCAGTTTTAAAACTGGAGACAATTTCTGTAGTTTCTGAATTATAGTACAATGGGCTGGCTGTGAGAGGAGCTTGATTAATGTATTCTGAGAATTATAATTATTATGTTAATATTTGCATTGTGCAGTAATTTTTACTGTGAATGTTTATACAGACCCTTTCACTTGAATGCTCTTCAAATTCCTGAACAGCACTAACTGGCTTATGTATATAGGAAGACTAGTAAAAGTGCCATAAAATAGACTCCTCTGTTGCTCATAAAATAGTAATATTTATTAGCAACTACAGTTTATTTCAAACAAGTTTTCTCTTTTTCAGTCTAAAAATGATTTTAATCTGTATTTCAAATACTTAATCTGATGAAGCTTCCAGTTAGAACAGCTAATTAAACATCTATTGCGATGTTTAATATGCTATTTGAATACTATGGGTATTCAAGGTTAGTTGGTATTACTACTTCAAAACTAAACCTGCAGATGAAAAATGTGAAAAATTGCAGAGAATTCAGTTTCTTCTGTAATTCTCTTCTAACATAAGTTTCACCTATATATACCTTTATTCCAAACAAGGAAGCTACCTTCCAGATCTGTAACTGGTAATGAGAATTAGTGAAAATTTAAATGAAAGCAGTTTTGATTTCTCTACCCTTCGATACTGCCAAGAATCAGGACCAAACATCATATCTGGTCTCATTCTCAACCTTAAACAATGTTTTTTTTCAAAGCTGCTTATAAACAAAGGTGATAATAGTCTGCAGCTCTCTAAAAAGTGTTTTAATTTTGATTATTTATGTCTTAAAACCAGATCTCAGTATAACTGTAAAAACTGAGCCTAGAGCTCTTACCAAAATGTTTTTTGTTTTCATTTTTTGGCTGGATTTTATGTGTATTTGTGGGAAGATATCTGATGAATTGATTATGAAGCATATTTTGACAATATTTTGACTGTTGAGTTACATGTAAACTGTTGTAACACTTAACTTGGTTTAAATCACTTTAGTTATTTCATGCCTGCTGAAGACTACAAAATGGACACTTCAACCTGAACATCAGTTGAAAAGGAGTAAAACAAGTGTCAGAATCAGAGCCACAAAAATAAAGCAGGGAACAACCATACTAGTCTCTTGCGCTTTTATTTTTAATATATGCATTTTCTTTTATGTTGATATTTCCAAGAAATTGACCATTTTGTTGTTATGGTTTTAGCCATGTCCTTCAGGGGCCCGTGATTTTCGAGAAAAACAATGTGCAGACTTTGATAATATGCCTTTTCGGGGAAAGTACTATAACTGGAAACCCTACACTGGAGGTAATGTGTAACTTTGCAAATATACTAACATACTTGAAGTCTTTGAAGTCATATAAATATTATCTAGAAAGTAACATCTGTTAATAGAATGTTTTAATCAATATACTTACTATGTGCTAAGYTTGCTAACCTTGTACTTTTGTCAATAGTTGAAAATGTTAAAGAAGAGCTGTCTGTATTTTGGTAATGTTTTGCTTTTCTATGAAAGGGAATGAGCATCATTCTAGGGACTCTAAAATGTGGAGCCTTTTTCAACCCACAGTCACAATAGAGCTAGGGACCTTATGGGTGACCTGTAAGTGCCTTTGATGCTGCAGCGATGAGTTCAGTATAAAAATCTTGTTCTTCTTACCCAAGGTGAGAGTATGAGGAAAAGGGGAAATAGCACTTACCAAAGTCTCTAAAGATTACTTCAACTATTGAGTTATAAATAATTGCAATGTGCAGAAAAAGGATATTTTGAAGCAGGAGAGACTATTGTAATTGTTTTGTCTTCTCCAGACACTTTAATCAAGCTTAATGTGGTTTCTGTTATCTTCTGGAGTTCAGAGGTTGCCCTTTGATTGTTTTGTCTTTTTATGGTCTAAACTCTGCATGAGTAAGTCCGTGGCCTCCTTTGAGTTTTAATTTATTTATTTATTTATTTGAATTGGATGATTTTATTCTTAGTTTTTTAGATTATGAGCCCAGAAGGGACCGTTTTGATCATCTGGCCAGACTTGTAGTATAATTCAAGTTATAGGACTAGATTTCTAACTGAAATAGAGTCTGATCATGATTTTTGAAATTTACACTGACAGTTTACTAGAACTACATTATTTCATTATTCATGTTTTTCAAATGGTGAAGTGGTGTCTTTATTATTTTAAATTGTTCAATAATCATTAGGGTGGTATTAACATAATGGAATCATTATGGAACCAGCCAACCTTGCCATATCTTGCTATGAGCTGAAGTAGAGAAATCAATCAGGGGAAGTAAAATAAAGTGTATATGTTATGTATGTCAGGTATGAGATAAGATTATAAATTTCAGATCTGATTATGTATCTGTTTTTAGTTATTAACTTTTCAAGAATTCTGTTATTTTTTTCTTTGCTTTCATTGTCTAGGTGGGGTTAAACCGTGTGCATTAAACTGCTTGGCTGAAGGTTATAATTTTTACACTGAACGTGCTCCTGCAGTAATAGATGGAACTCAGTGCAATGCTGATTCACTGGATATCTGTATAAATGGAGAATGCAAGGTTACATATGTTTTATAAAATACTTCTGAATTATTTTTTGTCTGGTATTTGTTGTCCTTCCTCCTATACTTGGTGCTGGTACTCACTTATTATCTATGCAAAACAAGCTTGTTTAAAAGCCAAGTTCTTAATGAAGGGGTAAGATTGAGACGAAAAGATAAGTATTTGCATAGATGAGACAAATCATTTGAATTTCGGTAGCTTCTCTTAGATATTAAAGCAGTTATATCTAGAATTCTGCATTTTTTCTCTCTTACGTTACTTTTCTGTTCTTTCTGGAAGAATCACTGGAAGAGGCAACAGGAGACAAACAGATTCTTTATATGCTTTCAAAGCCTGTTCCATCATTCCAGTTAGAACTCCGCTCTGGCTGAAAGACAGTATATGTGGAAATTTTATCCATTTCTGTCTAGGTCAGCCTGTTGCAAACAATTCAGTTGATAGTATAATCAAAACAGGAAGTAATCAATATTGCTCTGTAGTTCTATGAAAAAGATTGCATAACCATGCAACTATTTTCCCTTTACTTAAGATTTGATTTTCTCGTAAGCTTCCAGTAGAACGGTATTACATGAACTTGAAGAGAATTGGTGTTACCTGACATATTTTCGATTACGTTCATCCCGCTGCTGCTTCAGTTTAGCAGAGCATTTAATTATGTACTTAAGTCTAAACATCTTAGTAGTGCCGTTGACTCTTAAAATTGTTTGATTTCACTGAAATCACTAGCTTACCTGAAGCTGAACCCTATGCTTGAGTACTTCGCTAAACTGAGGGTTGGAGGTTTGTTTATTGAATAACGTGATGAGATCAAAAGCATTTGCCATGTATTAGCAAGCTTATCAAAACAAAGTATAGGAAGTAAACTGGAAGTGGTATGGAATTCTGATGTGCTTTATACATAAGAAGATGTTAGTACTTTTGAGAAATCTTTTAAAAATGATAATCATTTGCTGGTATTATTGACAATTCCACAAAAATGAATACAAAGATAATTTGAATTCAAGACAAATTTTAGAAAGATCAGAATTAGATTTTGCATTTTGCAATAAAATATAAGTTTACAGTTTTTTTTGTTGTCATTAAAATGTTGTTTATTAAATTGTTAGAAATGAGAATGAAATATGTAGTAAAATCAGGTCTCTGTCTTGGTGAATCAGAAGGTTGAAACATACATGCTCTGGTTAGAATATTAATTTGTCAATTAATTAAAATGTTTTAAATTCTTATGTGACCAATRTATTTTCTATTTACAAGATGGTAAATAGTACTGTTAGGCAGTAAACCCAATTAAAACTAAGTTTATGTAGCTGCCATATATCTGTGTAATTGGGATGAATTGATAAGTTATAGGAAGTTAATTGTTCATTGTAGATAGATTTTCCAAGTAGATAATCAGAAGTGTACTGTTTATGATCAGTTATAGAGCTCTTATGTTTTTTCCAAAGGCTTTCAAATCCTGTGTAAAATAGCATGTAATTCAGCCTTTCACTAAGCTTCATTCTGTATTCATTCTTGCAGTGAAGTCGTTTACCCTTTAAATTCAAACTTCTTATTAAAATAATTAGGATTGCATAGAGTAACCACAAGCTTTGCTTGCAGGATGTGGAAAGATGGTCTGTCAAGCTGTAAATTCCTTTGGAAACAAACATACTATTTAAGTTGCATAAGTGCTTAGAGAATACAGCAAATATTTCCTTTAGCAAAGCAATATAGATGAAACACAATTACCTCTTGTAATATTAAATAAAAATTGCACAAATCATTTCTTAATAACCATAGTAATTATTTGTGAAATGCAGTGAGATTCCCTTATGAAAGTCACTGTAGAAAGATTAAATATTATTAATCAAAATTTAATTAATAAAACAAAATGTGGACTGTTCCACTTCCTTATTTTCTTCCTCTGGTAAGTGAAGATCCACTTATGATAACAGCTATCCAAAACATAGCAGGTAAACAGAGACTTGAATATCTCAAACTTTAGAGAAACACTTCAAAAAAACTGTGAAGATAATGGTGCAAAGAAACACCATCCACAATATTTTTTCTCACCTGTTCTCAGCATGTAGGTTGTGATAATATTTTGGGGTCTGATGCAAAGGAAGATAGATGTCGTGTTTGTGGAGGAGATGGGAGTACATGTGAAGCCATTGAAGGTTTCTTCAATGATTCATTGCCCAGAGGAGGTATGCATATATACATCCATTCTGTTGTATAATGTATTTGATGACTATTTTGCAAATACAGTGATCAGCTGATTTTCAGCATGGCATTGCTGCTGATCATTCATGCGGACACCATAACTGCAGTTGTAGTTCATTTAGAAAATTTGACTTCCTTTAGCATGGTTGGATTTTTTTTTCAGTGATAGTTTGGATTTATGTAGAATACAATTTATTTAATTACTCAACACTTAGTTCTCTTGGACTTCAGTGCACTTAAAAAGAAGTATGCAGTTTGTCTTTATTCATTAGTTATGGTCATATGTTAAATGAAATGATGTGCACAATTTTAATGTGTGTGATGCAATCTGATATTTAATCATACATGAAATATTAGGATAGAAAAAATCCAGAGGCATCTCTGAGTTCTTGTTATTAAGATCTCAGGAAACGTATATGAGCACTTAGTTGAAAGCTTAGCTCGTAGAATGCAGTATTAGCATTGCCATCTTCATATTATTAATAGTACTATTGCATCTAYAGTATCATGTCCAGTTTTGGGCCCCCTGATAGAGGAAAGATATTGATGGGCTGGACTGAGTGACTGCCACTGGAGGCCACCAAGAGGGCCTCTTGTTGAGGGCTGGAATACTCACTACCACTGTGCATAAAGTCTGAGGGAACGAACTTTGTTTAGCCTGGAGAAGAGAAAGTTTGTGCAACCTTCTAATACCAAAGAGGAGGTCATAGGGAAGAGACAGCCAGGCTGTTCATGGTGGTGGGTGCATGGTGGGAGGATGAGGGACAAAGACTGTAAGTTGAAACAAGAGAGATTCAGACTGCATATAAGGGAAAACTTTTTCCCCATGTAGACAGTCCAGCAGTGGGCCAGGTTGACCAGAGAGGCTGGGCAATCTCATCTGTGGAGGCTTTCAAGAGCCAGCTGGATAAAGCCCTGAGTAACCTGGTCTGATCTCCTAGCTGATCCTGCTTTTAGTAGGAAGTTGGACTAAATGACATTCTGAGACCCCTTCAGCCTGAATTATCTTGTGAACTTGAGGTCAATTTGTACCTTAATTACTTGTGATTCATTGTTGAAAAGTCTTTATTAGTGTTAAAAAAAAAAAAGGAGTTGCTGACTGTATGTTAAATTCTTGCTATCATTTTCACTTTTGTGTCTGAAATTTAAAAAGTTTTCCTTTACATCTCATGAAGAAAATAATTCAGGTACATTTGACTCTCATATCTTATTAATTGTTAATAGTAAAAAATTGACTGTTAGTTTCATGATTTAAATGTTATTTCTTGTTGTTATCTTAAATAATATATCTTTATCTTACAGGCTATATGGAAGTGATTCAGATTCCAAGAGGTTCTGTGCACATTGAAATAAAAGAAGTGGCAATGTCAAAGAACTACATTGGTAAGAGGATGGTTTACGTAGCAGACTGTTACTAAGATAAACTTTATGATTGATTTGAAGATACAATTTTCTGGTTTGGCCAAGCAGGAAGTAGTATGCATAGTAGAAGCAAAGGAGGGAATGGTAGTTTAGACGGCAGTCAGAGAGGTGCAAAAAGAGCAGCAGTTGTTTAGGATGTATTTTGCTGAAGCAGAGCTAACGAAGTGCAGCAGGTGAACCCTCCTTGTCCACATCAATGCAAAATCAGGTAAACTTCACTGTTCAAAGTGTCAGACATTGAGCTGAAGTAGATGAGGAACTCTTTCATGATCTGCGGTCTCACTCTGTGAGTCTCCCCAACCTGGGCAAGTCTCTGTGAGGGGACTGTACTATTTTAAAGCACCGTGTTATTCTTGGAACAATCTTTCAACAACAGCCAAAGTGACTTAGATGATCTTTTAAACAATGCTGTCTCTACTGTAACATAGTTTAACATACTAATTTCACAGTTTTTCTGTGTTGTAGGTACTCAGTGCCATTCCTATTTTATATATAAGGGAAATGAGGCACAGAAAAACTCTATGGCTTAATTGAGATCATTCAGGAAGCCTGTGGTGAAGCACAGAATTAAATTCCAATTCTCAGATTATCTTTTCTTTTTTTAAGAATTGTCTTATATTTGCCTTGCATTTTTGTAATTCTAATATGTACTAATCTGGCTTCATCAAACTCAAAATAGGCATTTCTGAAAGTTTTTGTGTCCTGAAGTGCTAAGCATTCAGTTCACAGTAATGCAAGAACACCTAATTTTCACTCAAAAATGGCTCAGAGAGCTGATGAGTTGTACTGCAAACTAACAGATTAACATTACCAAAAGCTGTTAGTTTTTTAGGCTGAACAGCAGTTGACTAGGCTACTTTGTGAATCTTAACTCCATAAGAACAAAAATGTGCATTTGGTGTATCTGTAACATTAATGTGTTGGAAAGGAATACTATGTGGGTAAGTATGAGTTTGAAGGAGGTATATTAATCTCTAAATTGATTGTATTACTGATGGTACCTGCTACTTCTAGTTGTCTACTTTTCTTTCTGCTTGCCCCCACTCTCCCATAATTCAGCAGATTATCAGTCTCCCTCTATTCTGCAGGAAGAATAACATCCACTACTCTAGCAACAAGGAATGTTTATTATTCTTTCAGGATCACACTTTGCCCAGCCCCTCCCCACCCTTGTCAAAATATACCGCTGGTAAGGTTGCTTACATACCTCGGACTTGACACGTCAGTCAGAGGCGGTGGGAGAGAGGCATACAGTGCATCCTATCTTGGTCATTTTATGCTAATAACCACGTTGTCAGAAGGTCATTTGTAACTTTAAAATCACCAGTATTAATGTTATATTCAAATTAAAATTGGGTAGCTCAAAGACAGAATAAAGGAGATACTCTTAGCTGCCACAGTTAAGTTTGTTACTCTTCTAATTTATAAGCAAAGGAAAGTGATCCGGAAAAGCCRTTAGATTGGCGAATCTATATAAAATGGCAGAAAAACACCAAATTTTTTGCTTAAATAAAAAATATAGGCAGCTTCTTTGGTATTTAATCTGGCCGCCAATTTGAAAATGTAAAATCACAGAAGCCCTTGCTAACGCAAATGGGAGATTCTTCTCCCTCACTGATTCCTTGTGTTTCCGACTTGCAAACGAGCCTTTACATTCCAATGAAATGTAATCTTACCGACTTTGAGGAGCCATTTCATTTTGTTTCTGATGCTTTGTATTGTGAGCATGAACTAGTGTTGGATCACCAGTTCCTGGGGAAGGGAGTGGTTATAGTTTGTCTCCTCCCTTAAAAGCACTATACAATCATTAGGTAGTTAAAAATGTGTTTATCTTGTTAAAATAGGTACCTCAAGGGTGTTGTTTTAAAGACATTTCATTAGTGGCAGTGTCAATTTCCCCTGCTCCTTCCTTATCTCTATGGAGTTCTGTCTGGTGTTCCAGGCCAGTGTTTTGTGTAGTCACTCTGTGAACCGGATTAGGGAACTGATTCAGCTGAAAATAACCATGTAAACATATTATTATTTTTGGTTTTATATGCACTGCTGCCAAATCTGTGAGCACAGTCTAAGAAATCAATTACTCCATTTGGAAACGCACAAAAATTGAGAACAACCTCCCTCTGTAGCTCTAACATTGGCTTCAAGGTTTCTTCTTTCTTCCTTTCAGTTAGCAGGCTGACTCGTAACAAATATCTCACAGTTGCTAAGTGAAGATCCAGTTGTTTTGCAAGCCCTTGCCTCATGTTTAGGCTACAGCTAGACATTCGGCAACTTTATTAACTCAATCAGCACGTGTCCTCCCTCCCTTCCATCTCTGGCTCCTCATTTCTGCAGCAGCATCACTCCTTGTGTTGTGCCAGCATGAGTGCATGTTTCTGCAACTGCATAATAGATCTGTTTTTAAACTGATGTGTCCGAAAAATAACCCAGCAACAASAAAATTGCCAGTTTCTACTGCTGCTGAAAAAAATGTATGTTGAGCAAAACTGTTACCTTTCTTGAAATGAATTCGTCTGGGTTGACATCTTCGCTTACATCCTTAAGCGACAGTGTGGAGTGCTAGTTTCCCTGGGCTTCCTGCGTTCTCAAGTTCTTATAAGTGATTTGATTAGGATATTAACTTGTTTCTTCTGTCTTATATGCTAATAGCATTGTGTCACTGCTTCAACATTGTCATGTAATTATATTATTGGAATGCTGCTCACAGCTGTATGAACCTCACCTAGGCATAACAGCTGACATTGAACAGATCTATTTACACAATGCAAATGCATTTTTCTTTGGCAGGCAGACAAGTAAAAATGAACTGCTTCACTTTATACATTAGTTTGAGTATATATAGTATATAATTGATAGCATATAAGGTCAGAATGATTAATTATGTAAAAACATATATGAGAACATTTGCTCTCCTGTGTTCATTTATATGTCTCATTTGTTCTCATTTATATGTCTCAAATGTAATTCAAGAATTCATCTTGTTACTTGCTGTTAATAGAGAGTAGACATACTGAAAAGAAAACATTTGGGAATAACAGTGGTGGAATAAGAGGCACTTGAATATGTCTTGCTGGCATTGAGAGATCCTGTGACAATTCTATTCATTGAGCTAGATCTTTTGAAAGTAGAGTGGACAGAAATTTTGGCTATGTGGCAATGTGACGTCACCAATAAAACAGAATATTGGTGTTCAGCTGTAGTTATTATTACGTTATTTCGTATATCTACTTAAGACAGATAAATATTTGGAGTTCTGCTCCTTTCTTTTAATACAGTACTGCCTACAATTTATCTTGTTCACGTTTTTTGCTAGCTACTTCTCTTGTACTACACAACCCATATAGACATAAGGAATCTGAATTATTTTGCTATAGCTGAATGTGTCAGAGCTAGTTTTCTTCACCCAAAGCATATGTGCAATTCCAGAGTAAATCCAGGGAACTCAATGGAGTTAGATCTATGCTATGGAAAGAMATTCTTTTTCAGACCTTATGGTACCAATGGAAATGGTTACTAACCTGTGCTGAATGTGACTGTCACCAGAATGTTGTTGCTTCTCCAACTATCTTCTCTTTGTATAAATGCTCTCTAATCTATTTTAATAAATTTAAGCATCATTTATAGCGTCACCTATAGAAAGAGGTGTTTACTGTTTTCCTAACTATTTAAGCTAAAACATCTGCCCACAAAGATGTAGTTGAGAATAAAGCTTTATCTCAAGATATATTATTACTTATGATTGCGATGTGGATTCCATGGCCAGCAAAGTTGGAGTGTTTTGTCTCAGCAAAGACCAGATCTCCATTTAATTGCATATTTTCAGTCACCATTTTCCTTCTAAGAACACATTTTCTTTAAAGTAAATATGAATGCCAAATAATCTAGTAATCTTCTTTATTACCTTAAGTTAAGAACTCAATATCTAATTAACAGAATATTCATCTTAAGATACAAAGTCAGTTTCATATTTAGAAACTTAATCTGTTTGGTAAAATATCAAGCATACGTCCTTGAAGAAAATCTGCTTGTCCAACCTAATCGGTCAATTTACTAAGAAATTTATATTTTACCTGCAGTGCTTCTGTGGGTGAGGGCTGTAAATTAGGAATAATAAGACCTCTTTGGAGATGACATAGCTAGTATTTGCTCTCGTGGTATAAATATCTTGCATTTATGCTTTGAAAAGAAAAAAGCACAGGATAAAGGAGCAAGAGATGAATTTGACCATGTTTCAGACTCAGTCTTCCTTCTCTTTTTTTCCCTCTCAGCTTATTATCTGAGATACCTATGCTTACTTTTTCCCATACTACAAAATACATAATCTGAAGATTAGATTGGGAGCTGATTATAAATTTGACACCTGCATACATCTATGTGTATGCACATACATCTATGAACAGAATAMATTGCTGGTGGGCTCAGCTTTAGGGTTAAATACATATTGCAAATTGCATGTGGCATTCTCTTTTATTTCTTGTAGCACATGTGTGTTGAAATCTGCAAAGTATGCCTGCCCATTGAAGATTATGATAAAGGCAGTATTGTCAAACTGCATGAGGAGTATTTTGACCAGTGATAAAGAAAAGGTTTTTATGTGTGAAGTTCACATACATCTGACATATTAGTAGTTTAATTTGCAATGGCTTCTCTATTGTAAATGCTGCTTCCAATTTTTAGGTGGCTTGTATTTTTTTTTAAGCTTTAAAATCTGAAGAGGATGACTACTATATTAATGGTGCCTGGACTATTGACTGGCCAAGAAAGTTTGATGTTGCTGGAACAGCTTTCCATTACAAGAGACCAACAGATGAACCCGAGTCTTTGGAAGCCCTAGGCCCTACATCAGAAAATCTCATAGTCATGGTAAAGTTATAATTTATATATTTCTGATTATGTGCTTATATTATGAGGAAAGATGAGGCCATTAATGGAATCAAAATAGGTAGCATTTACAAAGAGCATACAACTTGCCAAGTTTGCGATTTTGCAGTAATTTTTTAATTCAACTTTCTTACCTTTCAAAATTGACAGGCAAACATTGTGATGAAAAAGGGGGGTAAAGTGAGGATGCCCCAGGAAATCTCACTGAAAGAGTTTCCTTTCTGTGTTCAGTGTGCTTCAGAATAATGGTAGCATAAACTGTAAATGGGATACGTATTGTGTCTCTGCATACTTCTGATGCATGAAAGTGTTGAGAAACAGCATATAGCAACTGCATCAGGCTGTGATGGTGATGTGTATAGAGTGCATTTTGCTTTCCTAACAGATCTGTAGATACCTGGTTTTGCACCTGGCCTATGGGTGAAGTATACCATATTTGTTACTGTACTTCTTACAAACACACCAAGAGTATGGAGAACAGATACTCAAGAGTATCATGATTTGACCTATATTAAAGTATGTTGTTTTGGCAAATGTTGCTCCTAGTGGATTGTACAGAGCATAAAAACTTAACAGAAGAAGATGGGACCAAGGTCCTTGTACCGAGTCTCTGACAAARGGCAATAGCGAGCCTACTGTTATGTGGAGGAAGAGGATAAGAACAGGTTGATACTTCTCCAGTATATTCTGTCAGCTTCCAGTTTTGSAGCTTAGGGTTTGTTTGAGCCAGATATGACACTTCTGTGTATAGAAAGATTGCTCCCTGGGTATTTACATCAACATTTTTGAACATCTGAACCTTTTTTTTTCAACTGCAGCTGCGGATAAACTAGAGAATCCATATAGAATGAGTTACATGATGATTATATGCCTTCCTCTTTTAGTCAGTGCCACTGACCTTCTTCCTAGAAGTTTTCTGCTTTTCTGTCCAATAGAGATAGGTAGATATGCCTCTGCAAAATGTAACAAACTAGAAAGGAATGAGAGGTAACTCTAAGATATATCAGATTGCTGCATCTTAACATACATGATATATAAGCAACAAAAATATTTGGTAGAGGATCAAAGACTACACTTATAAAGAGAGCAGAGTGTTGGAGAGGTGGTATGTTTAAAGACACTTCAAAACTGAGGATAACCAAAAGCTCATAGTGACTAGTGTTGCTAAAGCTGTAGTGAGAGTTAACGGTATTCATTAAAAGCTAATTCTCCTTTTCATCAAACTAATTCTGTTGGCTAATACAATAAGGGGAAATGACCTCTGTTGTTGTTAATACTATAGTCCCAAGAAGTATAAGCAAGATCAGAATACTAGGTTCACATCTACTGTGTGGGTCTTTCCTCACAAGATTTCAGTTAGGACTTAAAATCATGTTTCATTTTTGCACAGTAGTGTCTTTAACTAACATTGACCTCAGAAAATTATTCAGCTACCAAATTATTTTCCATTATTTAAGATGAGGAACGGCTGCAAGAGCTGGGCCTGTTTAGCCTGGAGAAGAGAAGACTGAGGGGGGATCTTATCAATGTGTACAAGTACCTGAAGGGAGGGTGTCAAGGAGATGGGGCTGAACTCTTTTCAGTTGTCCCGTGTGACAGGACAAGAGGCAATGGGCAGAAACTGAAGCACAGGAAGTTCCGCCTGAACGTGAGGGGGAATTTCTTCACTGTGAGAGTGACAGAGCACTGGCACAGGTTGCCCAGAGGGGTTGTGGAGTCTCCTTCTCTGGAGATACTCAAAGCCCGCCTGGATGCAACCCTGTCTAACATGCTCTAGGTGACTGCTTGAGCAGGCGGTTTGGACTAGATGATCTCCAGAGGTCCCTTCCAACCTTATCGATTCTATGATTCTATGTTAATTTCATGAAAGTCAGCTTTCTAAAATTGTTATTTCAAGAATAAAGAATTGACAGAAGTTCTGAATTTGTGGTAGTAAAAGGGGGTGGTGGTGAAGAAAGCTCACCTTATACAAAGGAAAAGTATTATTGTGTATGTTTTAAAAGTTAGTCCAGATTCTTTTGGAAATACCTGAAAGAACTATTTTGGCTTGCRTTATTACGTTTTTCTTTCTACAAGATGTAACACACACCTAGATTAAGTATCACTGTAGTTGCCTTCTGCTTGCCTGTTTTAATGGTATAACCAGTTATTTTCAACTACAGATTCTGCTACAGGAACAAAATTTGGGTATAAGGTATAAATTCAATGTTCCCATCTCTCGCACTGGCAGTGGAGACAATGAAGTTGGCTTTGCATGGAATCACTTGCCTTGGTCAGAATGTTCTGCCACTTGTGCTGGAGGTAAGACGCATACCAGGCAGTCAAGCTAAAGGGTAAACTGAATTGCAAGATACACATTACTACATAATTTTGTGGGTAACTAATTGAAAATATTTCTTTCAGATATGCTTCAGAACTTAATTTAGTGAAAGAACATTTATCACTTTGAATTTTGTTTGTTTTCAACTACATTTAATATGTGCAGATTTTTGTGTTAAATACAGTATATTTTGGCACAGTGTGTCTCTGCTGATGCTTCTCCTGAGATTCTCTTGAAGCTGGGATGTTTGCTTTTCACAGGAGCTTTCTTGATAAAGGACATCTGAAGTTTTAAGTAAGGAGATAAAAAAAACAGAAGGCAACTCTAAATAAGGGATATGTGTCTGTGTGTATGTATGTATGTATGTGTACTTCACATGATCCTTGTCAGCCCTCCTATCCTCTAGCCACCAGAGTTCAGGATGCATATTGACAGCTCTTCTGTAGGAGATGATAACAGCCGGATAATACCTCCCAGCCCATAGCAGTATCTGAGAATTGTTGCCTATTGGCAGTGGTGGGGGATTTGTAGGTTGTCCCATGTGATTTGATCATGGGTGCCTTTTGCCCACAATTTACTGTATTCCTAATCCTCCTCCCTCTAGTGGCCACCAATGCAATTCTTTACCTCTGGCTGGGAGAGCAGGACAGTTGGCTTCCTTCAAAGCCAACACCATTGCTGCTGCATGGACTGGTGAGTAGAAGTGCTGTGTGAGCAGCATCTTTCTTCTCTCTGGAGATTGAATGCATCGTCTCCCTGACATACCTCAATTGCAGAAGATCAGAGAGAGAGCTTTAAATCCACCTGAGAATTACAGCTTTCTACTGTGCAGCACAGTCAGTAGCAAGAGGAAACAACTTTTTATTTAAAGAACCTTCAATTTTTTTTTTGCAACTAGAGGTGTTTGTGTTTAGAGGCATCTTGACTCATCTTTCTACTGGATCCTGCTGTGATTGTTACGAGTTGTTTGCTGTTTAAGTACTGGCAGTTTGCTTAGCTGTGTGTAAGACAAAGAGCAATAAGGTTTCACTTCTGTGCAGCTAAACAAAGCCTTGCGAGAAATAGGGGCATGTGCTGAACTTGTTTAATATTATTATTGTTCATTTGTTGGATTCTTGTAACCACCTGTGTGTCAGACTGCTTTTTTAACTAATATTTTAACATTGGTGAGTCTAGTAGAAAAACTAAAGTTTGAGAGAAGTAGAAGGGTACAGGGGAAGTGCCCATCTCATAGCAAAAGACAGTTCTAACTTTCCAAAGCTGGCAAGTACTGCCAAGTGCTGTTTTTATGACTGCAGGCAGTTAATGATCCTTCTGAAGTCAATAGGAAAACTCCCACTGATTTAGGTAGAGATAAGATTTTGCCATGTATCTTTAATCATGCAAATCATTGTCATGTCACAGATTCAGAACGATAAAGAGAAAATGATTGGATCTAAAGGAGTAGGCTTCTGCCGAGATAAAAACGTTTGGACATAGTTAATTAACTTTTAAATAAAGACATGTGAGTCACTGACATTCACTGTCTGTGTATATTGATTACTCATTTGATTTTTTTTCTATTAAAAGGTTTTCTTAAGTAGCTTATGGTGACTAAACATGGCACTTTTTTCTCCTTTCATTCAGCTTAATGCAAGGATATACTATGGTAACTTATTAAGATCTATACTCAGAGAATAAATGTTTCATTGTAGCTGTAATTCATGTAAAAACTGTATCTGTTTTCTCCATATGAATACCTTCTATTCCCCCCAGTTTATGAAACACCTTTTACCATATGCCAAAAGAAGACACAATTCTATAAAGGAGCTGAGTCAGGGAAAAAGAAAAGGGAGACAGAGATTGTGGAGACAGACACAGTAACTAGAAAAGTTAGCTAATATAAATATGAAGTGTAAGAAATTTTAGAAATGAAGCCACTGCATGGTTTTGTTTATTTCTGTAGGATTCTTTCTGAGGTCCAGTACTGAAATTCTATTTATTTGAACACTTGTCTTTAGAAGAGAAATTTTGCTCTATATCAAAGGATAAAAGCTCAAAAATTAAAGAACTGCCCACTGAAAGGTTTGGGTTTTTTTTGTTTTTTGTTTTTAAAGTAATGAACATGTGCGAGAAATACTTGTGAGGAAATTACTTTTTATTTATGATGTTGAAAAAACAATAACATCATTTGGGTACGGATTGTAATAGATGAAAGGCATCAATGTTTCTCTGCCTCTTGCTGTAATTTGTACAGCAGACCTGTAGTGCAAAGACATTGAAGGTTAGAAAAGGTTTGAGAATACGATACTCCATCTTCATCTAAGAAAGCTGTAGATGAAGTCCAGCTAGATATACTTTTATATTAAAGCAGAGAATAGGAAGGTGAATGTAAATTCTAATGAACATACTTCACTTGTACGCATCTCTGAACATGTCTGTGTTCTGATGTTATGTCTTTTTGTCTAGGTGTACATGTTAACTTAAAAAGCTGTCTTAGCAACATAAAAAAGTTACCTGGAAATGACAGATTCAAGGGTAGCTGTGAAATTGTATGTTGTTTACTGTGGCTGTGGCTGCTCTATGAAACAGGAACCAGTTGGCCTCCCCTCCTGAGGCTGCATTACAGGCTACCTCATGTCCACATCCACACTATTTAGGCCACCCCCCCCATATCAGACTGACTATATTGCACATAGCATTTGACCAGGTCTATGACTCTTAAAGCACAGTTATTTTTTGCTTTAAGCAAATAATACAAGCATGTTATTTGCTTATATACTTTGTGATTCAAAGAAGTTAAAATGTGTTAGGAGTGTTGTTACAGCCTGCCAGAGTGACGTTTCTGTGTTGTGAACTTGAGGATATGTGTTGAATGTCATGAAGTGGAGCACATGGTTTCATTCGTTTTTAGTATCTTGCTGGACCTGCCTGTCTCTTAGTATCTGTTCTTAGGATTCGAAACGCAGAATTGCAGCTTGTCTTTTTGTACACCAGAACAAGCATTTTCTGTGTGGAAAAACTTATCTTTAAAATAAAAATTCATTCTACCTGAGCTAGTTCTTCATCTCTGGGAACACTGTTGTAGCACTAAACTACAGATGTTCTCCGTAATAACTTTGGGTTTTTTTTCCTTTAATTTCATCGATAACTGTTCTACTCTGAGTAAAGAGTTTTAGAAAGGGAAAGTTATTACTATCTCGTTTAAGTATTTCCAGAGTTGATACAAATTAAATCTCAGCCTTTACCATAGATTCATTATCTAGTAAAGAAAAAGTGCATTATTTTTTATATAATACTATGTAGTCATATTTGAAGGGGAAATCTTTGTAAAAATACATTCCTGCTCAGAGCTGTGCGACAGATGTACTGAATTAGGGAACAATTATTTCAAGTACCAGTGCTATTCAAAGCCTCTGTTAGACCTGCTTGCAAATTTTTGTGTTTCAACTATGTTTTTTTTATACTGTAGGGCTCTGTGAAATCGTGGTAGATTTGAACAAGACTACAGGAAAACAATACCAAAAATGCAGCACAATATATATAAAGGGAAGGAAGTGAGGGGAAGTTTCCCCTTTCCTAAGGAGAAACTTGAATGCTGAGAAATAGGAAATAATAAAATGAAGGTTGGAAGGAGAGGAAGAAAGTACTGAAAGAGAAAAGGGCAATATATATTACTTAGAGATCACTGAATTATAGTTTTATTCTCATGCCTGTCTTTCCTTGTATCTTGTAGCTTTCCAAGGGCAAGCATCTGACTTCGTTCAGAAACACGAGTATTCTTAATAAGAAAGTGAGCTGCTAATTTGTTGTTTAAAAAAATCCAAGAACTAAAGGAAAAAATCGATTTGTATAGCTTTACTTTTGTAGACGTTAAAAATAAACTACAGTAAGTACACGTCCGTTGTGTTTCTTTTGTATCCCATTCCTAATAAAGGTCTAAGATGAAAGCCTTATTATCTGGAATTTACCAGGTATCCCAAGGATTGGTCTTAATTTTCGTTCCATTAGAGTTCATCTCCAGATGAGTTAAATATCTTAGGTATTTGTGTGGTTTTTTGAAATATTCAGTCAGTGTATTATTAAAAGTAATTTGATTGCTGTTCATTTTCCTTTGCTGATCACTGTTGTACCAATGGTGCCTACTGTGTTTTTCTTTCATGCCCTCAGATGAATTATAATACTGTCTTTGGACAAATAAAACATACTTGTCTTCATCAAGTAAAATGTAAGTTTGGCTCTGTGATGAATATCTTGTGATCTGATGAGTGAGCTCAGAAAGTATGTCTGGRTTAACCAGCATGCACTAGTTTTAGTGATGCAAGACTTGCTATGTATTGGTACTGGCATCTTCATAATTAATTGCTGCAATTGCAAAACAAAATTTTTGGGGGTTGCTTTTAAAAATAGAGCATTTACATGACTGCAATTTTAATTTAAGAATAAAATGTGCTCCATGTAATTTTAAATTTGGCTGCTGAAAGTCTTGTAGACTATTTATGAATTGAAATYTGTAAAACATGTCAGATCTCTAGGGAATATGGTCATCAAACCACTGGAGTTTTGTTTTCTATTAGGATTGCATTGACCAGTCATGAGGACATTTTATGTCTTTTATTATAAACTATAAATCTGTAGATTTGAAAGCAGAGTATTTCTCTATTATTGCTTGTAATTTTTCCCTGAAGAGCTTAAATGAGCTTGTTTAGCTGTGCTTTTTAGATTATTTTCAGAGACCATATACTCAGAAGAGTTGATAATTTAGAAAGATATTTTCAAGGCCCACAGGGCTTAACTAAGTTGTACCTGTTCTCTGGGTAAAAATGGTGCTGCTAGTTTTTCTCCATTTATTTTTTGTGTTTTGAAGTTAGAATCTGAATTTTGTTTACATAATATTAAGTAACGCTGTAATTAGACAGCACTAATTTAATGTTTACTTAGTCCATGCTTTACGTTTCTTATATGACAAAGCACATACTGTATGGCAAAGTGCTGTAGAACATTTTAAAACTGAGACAGCATGTCCAACTGACATGGATTAAAGAATCGAATCTTCGCTTTGTGAATGAATAGTGGTAAATGCTGTCTTAAGGGTGATACACTACCTGACCTGCATTCAATAAATATCATGGCTGGTATAAATTTTTTTTGAAAACTGAGCACAATATTACTGTGTGTTCATAGTATTTCAGAGTATTTTCTTATTGCATAGCTCTTCAGAAATGAATTTCCTGAGGTTGCCAGGTTTTAGCCAAAGCCTGGAAAGAAACGCCTATGATGTCAGTACAAATTTTAGTGAAATCATAATATCTGAAATATTCTGTAAATATAGTTGATAGAATGGCATGCATTATTAAAATGTGTAATTCTAAAGTATGCATAAATTATTTTAAGCAATTACATTTGAATGAAACTTAATTATGAGAGCAATGTATTATTATATCAGTAACCAAGAGAATTAAGACAGTTTGTCGTGGAAAGGATAAATAATTATTCATCAGTTAGAGCTGAACATAAATTCTCTGTCAAGTAGCAGCACCGTGTTACTGGCAGTGTTTGGCTTGACTCTTTCTAAATACTGTTTTTCCTTGTGGTGAAGTATGAGTAGGAAATGCAAAGAAAAACCTCTTCTACTCAGGTGACATGCTCGTCATATCTTAGTTATCTTAATTGCCGTAATTTAATTATTATCTCATCTGATGCCTCTACCTTAAAATTGTAATATTTACATAGGTAATAGGATTTCAAGTGAATCATCTTGTCATAGCTTCCAAGGCATTTAGATCTCCTTTTTATTTCTCAGGAATCAAAGGATGAGATTAAAGACAAGAGGAGCCTGACTTAGTAAAGATTTGTCTCCCCTCTTCTTACAGTGATTTATAGGTTTTTCTCTACTAAAATAGTAGTAGAAGAATTGAAGTAAATTGTGTCTCACTGCATATATGTGCATATATAGAGAGCTAGATAAATTGTAGTACTGATTTGAAATTTTGATGAAAAGCATAGCTGAAGATTTATTAATAGAAAATTAGAAATTAAATTAGAATTTAATGAGAAATGGGGTAACATATGACATGATAGGTCATGTGTGACTAGCCAGCTATCTAATTTTATTACGTATTTTCTAGACTAAGGAAATGTGATAATTTATTCAACTAGACTTCAGTAAAGTGCTTATTACCTACACCTAATGAAAAATTAAATAAGATTAGTAGACTAGAGGCACTTTTAAAATGTGTATTATTGGACCAAAAGTCAGTGTTAGGAATCCCCTTATAGATCTGTCATGTGACTCATAAGAYTTCAGGCTTTTTTGTTCTGATTGTAGCATAAGAAAATAGCTACAATGAAATTTGCTGATAATGCAGTGCTAGGAGACATTTAGGGAAGGAGTGGGGTATTATTCTGCAGTCATGATAAAGACAAACATGATCTTAGGATGTATTTCTTTGAGAGTTTTAATGACACTGCCTAAGGCACTAGTAAAATCTCTCTGCAAGGACAGTTTGTATAGTAGCTATAATAAGCATGAACATGTACACAGAAGTGTTGTGAGGATGATCAAGGAATTTGCATTTCTAGCTTCCATGCAGAAACTGCAAGAATTGGCTTGATTAGCAAAGCAGAGTTATTTAAACTGAAAGAATGTGTTGACTTAAGAACATTATATTATATAAATATATTTATATTTATATATTATATAAATTATAGCATATTATATATGCTATAAATTGTGCATTAATATATCTCAAATGGAGATTAGAATACTTCCAGTAGCCAAAGTTGTGAAGGTCAGAGATGAAAAATGCACCTGGGGTTAAGATGGAGTTTGATCAGTTTGTGAAGGGGTTATATAGAGTGGTTCCCTGTGGTAGAAAGGTGCCGGGTTTTGTTGCATGTTCTTATATTCCAAGTTTATTTAATTGCTAATGTGTTGTAGGATCTCACTGAATTTAAGCTTTATGTCATGTTTTGTAATAAAATACTAGGTACCGGGAATGCTGTGAATAGAATATCTCGGTGTGAGATTGTGATGTCCTTTATTACCTAATGAATGAATATATGAAAGAGATTATCTGTGTATTAACACAGAAACTGTGGAGGACATGTCCTCCAGGCCCTTCTGGGGCCCATATACTAAAAATTTGAGTTGTATGTCAATTTCCATTGGACTAACTACTAGCAAAATACATTTTTCGAACATGTAAAGCACATAAATTGAAAACTTGCAAGAAGTAGAGGTTAAATATTGTTCGGTAATGGTATTTTCTTTTTAGTTTGTCTATGTATATTTGTGTATGTTAGATTCAATCAGAAAACACATCTGTATACTGTGTTAGTATTACCTACAACTGTCTAATGTGACATCCAGATACATGCGTAAAGATAAAACAAATGGATATACTCATTGGTTTACCTGGCTTAATTGTAGGACATATACTTCATGTTAATCAATACATTTTTCATAATAAATCTTACTTTAAAATGTTCACGGATATCCTGAGATGTCAGACATTTGTGAAATGATTTACAGCCTGTTCTAAAGTGCCTGCTTTGGGAAAATTATATGTTGCTGTAAGCAAAAAAAAAAAAAAAAGAAGATATATCTCCCCAGTAACAGAGCTGGGACTCTGAATTTAGATACTTCAGAGGAGTCAAGACTCCAGCATTAGATACTTTTGGTCTTGATGTTGTTAATGGAGGACACATCATTTTGAGGGTTGACACAATGCCCTCACATGCTAAACAGGGATCTGCCATAAATGGTATGTTGAGCGATCTCCTCTCCTTTCAGGAACATACAATACACATCTGAGATGGGGCCACACAAGAAGCATTTTTATGTACGTAGGATCCAGACTATTGAGTTTTCCTGAGACCCAGTGTTTTAACAAGGCTTACTCTATGTAGGGGGTGATACTTTGCAGGATGCTCTGGTAATTATAACATACTTGTCCATACCTGCAGTTCCCTGTTTCAGTTTGAAGAGATTTATAATGGAAATGCATTACGAGAAGAATACCCTGTGTGCTGTAGAATAGTTGAGAAAACTAGGAGGGTAGGGAAGGTGAAGATCTTCTAACAAAACTGTTCTGAGCCACAGTGCAACCACGGATGCGAGATTCATGGAGCCAGAGGAAAGAAAATAAAAAAGGGATTTAATCTGTAAYACATATGTAAAACATAGCACAGGCAGCTATGGTTTTTGGTCCTTGCTCTCAAGATGGTTTGTACCTTTTACATTAGACTGTAATTGCATTAAAAATCAAAATAATCTACAGACTAGCAACAACAGTCTTGTCATTTTAGCTGACTAAATTAACCACTGGGTTAGTCACTGAAGTTACTGTATTCTCAGGGGAAGTAGGAATCCATCAGACTTGAGAAAGGATCAAACCTACTGCTTGTGTATCTGCAACATCTAAGAGGGTTCTTCAAGACTGTCATGCAAATGGGGGTTGCCATTTCCCTATGTTCTCAGCACTGAACATCAAAGGGACATTTTACTTTACTCACTCTTGGGAGTGAAATAGCTGACTTCCATATAGGTCTCAATTTAGGAACCACACAATAGGAGATTTGATTCTTGCCCTTAATGACTAACAGTGGAAACAACCAATAGGTAAGTTGCTTAGCTAGTTTAAAAAAAACAAAAACAAAAAGACTAAGAATGTCACRTATTTTTTAAAGTGGGATGTTTAGTGTCTGAAAATATATAATTAATTTTATTACTGCAAATGTCTGTCTCCTGTAAAACTTGTCTTAAATGAAGAGAGAGCTGTAAAATGAAGCTGGCTGATATTTTAAGCCAAGATGTTTTAATTCCTATGTGTTTGTATGCATTTCACAATTTGGAAGAAGTTAAAAAAATTGCTTCTGTTTTTAAGAAAACAGCCCTGTTTAGGGCTTTTTGCAACCTTTATATTATAAAATAATCCCATTGTTTCAATATTATGACTACTCATATTCAATAATGTGTATGAATTGCAGATCCAAAGTCTTGATATCCCAGCAAACATCACACAGCTTGCTCTAAAAACAGAGGAGGCCATGTGTACCATGTTTACAACAATACTCTGAGCTGCTCTGTTGTCATATCAGTGTTTTTTTAACACCTTTCTTTACATCCTGTTTTTTAAAT
This sequence comes from Rhea americana, assembly GCF_003343005.1. NCBI lineage: Eukaryota > Metazoa > Chordata > Aves > Rheiformes > Rheidae > Rhea > Rhea americana. Next base: position 2,101,261 of record NW_028186945.1, on the reverse strand, counting down.
TGAAAAATCTATTTGAAGTGTTAACTTAAAATATTGCCATGACTGTGATTTTTTGCTGTGCTTTGGGAATTATAATCAATTCTGAACTGCCTGTTGATGGTTAAATAATGAAAGAGGAGCTGGGAGTGCCAGACATAATGAGCATCCACAGAGAAAAGCTGCATCTTTCAAAATGAATAATACTTATGTTATTTTAATGAAGAAAATGTTTATAGGATGACATGTATAAACATGCAAGACTGAATCCCAGTATTTCTGTTTTGTATTATACCAGGGCATATAAACAATAATTTTTCATTGAAGTGTGAACACATTCTATTTGGTGATATTGTCTTTGGAAAGTGAAATGCCTTTTACTAGGAGAGGAGGATAGACGGAAAATGAGTTTTGTGCAAAATACAAATAAAATCAATCTATTTGTAAATCTGTAAATATATTCTCTTTGTTTTAGGAAACAACAGCAGTTTCAAGTCCTCTCTCAGTGGAGTGGCCTAAAATTGAAAGAAAATGAAAAATTTTGTGTGGTCAGGGGACATTCAGTCAGTTCAGGCAATTCAAATGCCAAGAGCATTCAGCCAGTTAAAATTGGATAGTAGGATTAATTATCAATTGGTGAAAAACGCTTTTAGTCAATAAGTAGAAGAGTAAGAATTACTAATTAATGGTGTTTAATTTCATCTCAAGGTGTGCAGAAACAAGAGGTGGTATGTAAAAGGCTGGATGACAGCTCCCTTGTGCAGAACAATTACTGTGATCCCGACAGTAAGCCTCCAGAAAACCAAAGAGCCTGCAACACTGAGCCTTGTCCACCTGAGTAAGTTATTAATTACTAAGATAGGCATCTATTTCACATGGATAGAAAAGTCTATAATATGTAATACATACTGTTGACCAAATGTGGTATAAAATTTTGATTTAACGTTAGGGTCTAGTCTTATCAGATAGGATATATGTTTTGGTTTTGGTTATGGTTTCTTATTCCTCTGGAATCAGTTGTGGAAGATTGGTTGTAACCTAGAAGAGGCCTGATTTGATTGAGAGAGCAGTGTTGTTCGAACTACAGAAAAAAATCAAGGTGGTCACTGTAAGTAAAAGGATAATCCCAAAGCAGTTTTTTAGAATGGAAGTGTCAAGTGTGGTGAACAGAACTGGAGGCCATTCCTGAGGCACTAATGACAGAAGAATCTTGAGGTGAGGGGAGACTATGTACATTCCCATTCCCATAGATGCTTACATTACATACTAAAGATTTGCCATATTTTTAAGATGCATTACCTTAAAACTTGGATTGACATTTTCAGATGGGAAATAGTAAACATAGAGATTGCTGGTAGGCCAAACCATCTACTGACGGCAGTTTCGTGAAACAACTTTCTCTCCTGGATGCTCAGTGGTGTTCAAAAATGCTGTGTGCCTTTAGGATTAGGGGCATAATTGCTTAAGTGGTTTTGGTTTTATTTTTAAAGATAGCTGTATGTTATATATTGAAAAGATAATGAGAAACACAGCAGCTCATTTGTTTGAAAATGAAATTTGGGAAAGACATATACCATAACTTAATCTTACACCATAGCTTAATCTTACTACAAACTGTTTAGAAAGAGCTGTGATATTTTGTACAGGAAAATAATTTCATCACATGTGCAACGGCTCATTCTTGTGCTTTAAGACAATTAAAACTTCCAGGAAAAAAGTGAAAGAGATGGTAATGATTTATTGATTCACTGGTCTGTTTAAGTTGGGTGATAATCTGTACCTATATTTTAATATGGCATGAAAATGGTTAATATTGAGCAAGTATAAATACAATACAGTAAAGACACACTGCAGTCTCTTTTAAATATCTTTATGCTACCGTTCTACAGTTTCTAAAAGGATACGAAGAGAAATAAGACAAGACTTTAATGCCTTAAAGTCCAAGAAATCTTTGAGATCAGTGTCCTTCTAAGGTAGCAACTGCTTCCCCGGACCTGGTGAGAGGTTGCATGATGTCAGAGTAGTTTCTTCTACACTTATTCCCCCATGTCATATACGATATTCAGTCGACATTAGGTAAAGGGAAGTGAAGCCATTACAGTGCTCTAAGCTAAAGTGTATTTGAATGTGAATATGCTATCCTCACAGAAGAATCTAAATCATTGTCCCCACAGTCTGTGCATACCTGTGTGCTTGTGGATTCTGTTGGGATGATGCTGCTTGTCATGGCTGTATCTGCACTGACTACATTTTCTCACCCTGTAACTAAGAACAGAACATGGCAAGTGATCATGTTCAGTCAGTACCTTTTTACTAAACACATCCCTATCCCTTTCCTTGTGTGAATTAATTACTAACGAATTAGCAAATTAGCACTTCTTAAATTAATCTTAACATTGTTATTCTAACATAATTTTTTTGGTTTTTGCAATTACATCATTAAAAACCAAAAACAAAGCAAGACACTTTTTTTTTTGGATTCTCTATCCACTGCAGCAGGAACATTGATGAATATAGTGAAACTCAAGTCATCAAAATTCAGGGAGTTTCCTTCATTTGGCTGTACTACTTCTAGAGCTGGGTAGCAAGTACTAGTAAGCACCTGCTTTGAATATATCAAAGCAGGTCAGTCCGCATCTCCATTCTGATACTCCCCATAGGGTGAATACAAAGTGCCAGACACCTGAGGAGGGATTCTTGATTCATAATCCTGTAAGTAGTCCAGAAGGAAGCTGTTCAGATACCATCTTTTGAGATAACTCCCCAAACATGTTAGACTTTTTTTGCTGGAAGATTTATTTATCAGTAAGGCTTTCTCTTTAAACACAGTGGCCAAATACTTCTTTTCTTTAATTAACACAGTTGTGTTTTCCCTGTGGTGGTTACCAAAAATGCGAAGTCTCGCATTTCTTCTTCTTACTGAATGCCAGTAACGTTATACTTTAGGCACCTGAACAGAAGCAAAGACTGTATTAAATTACATTGCAGTAATAACTCATGAAATTCCAGATTTCATGAAAAAGTATTGGTAACTGTCTCTGGCTCCTTGGATTGCTTTATGATTCTTTTTGTAAAAGATGTATAATACTGTATTGTGACACAGTAGAAACATAGAAGGTTCCTGAGAAGGTACTTAAGCAAATGACGGTACCAACTCAAAGATCAACACTTCAGCATCTCCAAAGCTCTAAAGAGACTTTTATCCTCCCTACCATGGTAAAAGTGTAAGCTTCATGCAAAAGAATAAAAAAATTAAACTGTTGAGGGAGTATGACAGATCGATTGGCATCTCTCTGCCTCACTAGGCTCAAAATTGCCAGAGAAAAATTACAGCATTGATTCAGGTTCCTACCACAGTATGTTCCGTAATACACAAAAGCATAGCAGCACATCTTCTTTGACAGAGATTTCATAAAATGACAGATCTTAGGAGGCAAATCCCAAGCATATCTATAAGAACAGCCATGATGACTGATACGCCTGATGTTTTCTGGCATGTGGCAGCATGCAATAGCATGCTAGACTCAGCTTAGTATTTGCAGGGATGATTCAGGTCAATGTATCTAATCAACATATGAGATACTGAAGACCAAATGTGCCACATAGGATCTGGTACTTAAAAATCCCATCCATACTCATTGAAGATAAAATATGCATGGATGTCATTGATGAGCCTTTAGGGGAAATTCCCACCCTTTCCTTCTTCTGACGTATCCATTTGCTTGTGAGTTCAAACTGTTAGGTAAGTTTCAGTGCAGCCTACAAAGCAAGTGTCGTGGCTGTAAAACTAAGTGGGAACTTCTGTTTTCCTGACCCTGAGCCAGGAGACATTGTTGTCACAGTTCCACTGATTAGCCTTGTCCACTCTAGTTAGTGGGTGATGCCAGTGTTTTTGGTTATCTTCTTCTGCCAGACCCTTTCAACTTSGTGTTGGCTTTTTTTGTTCCATCACAATTCCCTTCGTTATACCTGACTGCTACTCAGTTTAATTTGCTTGTATTTCAGAATTCTTTTATTCAAAACACAGTAGTTATAACAACAGCATACTGTTAGGTATGTCCATAAGAATGTGGCAAAATAAAACTTATCTAACAGTCACATTAAATGTAATCAGAAGCCATAGACAAGTTGAAACAATGAATCCTACTAGCATTTCGCCTGCTCTAAGGCAAAAGAGTAGAAGGTAAGAATTTTGCTGTGGACCTACTTGCTGGATATTACAATAAATAATGGAACAGTGTTTGCTGTAACATAATCATCTGTGTGTCTGGGAATTAAGTGTTGTCTGTATTGTGGATGTTAGATGAGAGAGGATAGTATATGTAGGAAGGAAGGAAGGAGTCCTTAATGTTTCAGTCTTGGTTATATTACTTTATGTTAATTGACAGAACGTGGTTCCAGTTATGAGATTTGGCTTCATTTGGCTTGAATGTAGCTTAACCTTAAGTGCTTAACGTTGTATAGAGTAGGCAGCATCTGGCTAGAGTAGAGGTATAATGAAAACATTGTATATCCCAAAGAATGCCTTATGCTAAGCGGAGGAAGGAGTGCTTCAGTTTGTGATTGAGGAGTTAACTCTGCACCTGTACTCAGCACTTTCCTTCGTACTTGTTTTCTTCTATTACATATTAATACTTTTTTGTCTTGCAAATTACGTGACAACAGAGCTGTAGTGATATCCCACCTCACTGGGTACCCTCCATAGACAAAAGCAGCTTGATGATGGAATTCTCTCTTAATTTTTTTTTTAATCAAATGAGATTAATACAAGGCTTCTGGGACAGGCAACCTGTATCACTCCAGATAGCTTCCTAGCACTGCTGCCCTCCCTGTCCTTCATTTAACACTTTCCTCAATGCATACTTTTTCCTTCCTACCTTTGATATGGAGCCCTGCAAAACCAAAGAAGCTATTACTATAAGATATGATAAAAACATACATTTATATTGATATAACTGTGTGAAGAGATATTTCCACTGAACTGAACTGCATTAGCCTTTCATCATTAAAAAAAGCAAAATTTGAACTTCATAGCCAGTTGAACAGCTGTTTTAATCTCCTCTACAGCAACACTTAAGTAATCTAAATATACTGCGCATCTCTTCATTTTTATCATCTACACACAAACACTTGGAAGTTCCCTCTAGCTATCCTGCAATAATGTAAATCGTTTGTGTCAAGGTYATTTTTATATGATGGATTCCATTTTACTAGTGTTTGCATTTCTTACTCTAAAACATAAGAGTGGTTTGCATTTCTATATTGCATTTTATACAAAAATTTATACATGTTTCATAACCAGACGAAAATCTTGGAAAACCCAATTTTCAGAATAAATTTATTGCAAGTGGAAAAACGGCACCCACTGTGATGATACTAGAGAGGGAAGCATCTTGGCTTTTAACCTATGCTTTAATCTGCTGTAGTAGTTCCCAAACATTTCCAGCTGCAACCCACTTCTAGATGGATAATTTCATGTGACTCCAGTGCAAATCCACTTAAATGATTGAATTTTTTTTCAGGCTCAGCACTCAACTACTATAGGCTAGGTTGGAAACCGTTGCTCTGAAAAATACAAAGTACTTTTTTATTGGAAGATATTACTGCAGTAAGGTATAAATCAAAATGTACCATTGAAAAGGTCCGTGAATTTCTATTTTATTTCACTATAACTTTTGTGTATTGTTAACATTGATTCAGGTTTAGTAATTTAAACTATTTGAATTCTTGGTGTGTGTAATTATGTTCTTCACTTCCAAAATACATTAACTGAATTTCCTAACTTTTCCCATCCAGATGGTTTATTGGAGATTGGTCAGAATGCAGTAAGACCTGTGACGGAGGAACGCGTTCACGAACAGTTCTCTGTATCAGAAAGATTGGACCTTCTGAGGAAGAGACACTGGAAAATAGCAACTGTATAACGCACCGGCCTATTGAAAAAGAGCCCTGTAACAATCAGTCGTGTCCCCCACAATGGGTCGCTTTGGACTGGTCGGAGGTGAGGAAATTTTCAATTTTAGCCCATTGGCAATAGTCAGGACGAGAGCTCTCACCACTGACTAATAGTACATTTTCTACTGTTGCTTGCCAGGTTAAGGATTAATGAGAAGTTCAAAACACAATTGATAATTAGTATTGAAGCAATTTTTGTCATTCATACTTCTTTTTTCTTTTCATTTATATTGTCAGTTATTTTGTCAAGAGATTATGAACTGTTGTTATTAGTCATAACAACAGTAAAATACAACATAGTACAGTAAATATTAAAAATAGTAAAAATGTCAATAGTCATTTTCATTTCCATACGTCTTGAACAGGCAAATAGCTAGAGAGAAGAGATGATTGTTTTATCGTGTAGAAAGCCAGAATAAGCTGCTCGGATTTTCTTCAAATAATCACATTAATATAAAGAATCAGCTTTCTTAGCAACATACAGTGATAGGCAGACCTAAAAATTGCTGTTTTCTTTATCTTTAAAGAATTAATATTTTTTGCTAAATATGGTGATATCTGTTATACTGTAAACCAAGTCATGACTTTAGTTGATTGAAGTATTAAATTTGAAGGATGTGAATTCATGCAGTAGAGAGAAGGCGGCAGATTTATTGTTGGTCTCTGATGGATTTCAATGGAACTGCATCACATGCCAGTCTGAGGGCACAAAAGCCATATACTTTTGCAGTTCTTTGCTATCCAGGAGTCTTGTCTCACCTATTTCACCTCAAAATAGCCTTTGGAATACTTGAAGCTAGGATTTCCCGAGTCTCCAAACTCCACATTCCTGTTGTCAAATGCAGCCATATCATATAATTCCTTTTATAAACTGATCAAACTTCATATTAAAATCAGTTAATTTAGAGGTTTGGTTTTGTCCTGCTGCCTCTTGGAAAACTCTTCCTGAACTTTAGTCTTTGCATTGCAAGAAATATTCTAATTGCATGCCGGTGTATGCAATTAGATGTGGTTGTGGCTCATCTCCTTGATGTCTTGTACTTCATGCCTTATATAATTCTCTGTTCTTCTCAACTGAAGAAAGACTTTTTTGGACAAATACGATTTTTTCCATAACATACATTATTTTTGTTGAAACAAAAGAAAAATGTATCAATTTGTTGTTCAACTGTTCAGCTTGGTTCCATAAGGAATTAGGAATTAAATGTAATTTTATTGAACTTTTATATCAAAGAAGATTCTTTTCAGATATTCCCATTATATTTAATTTTTTTTTAATTTTCATTAACTTACCAGCCTAATGCTGTTGGTTGTGTTCCAAATTTTCTGTTATTGTACCACATTTTAGATATAATCTGATATCATAAGACAGATAGCCATTCACAAACTTTATAGCTGAATCTGTCTCTAGCTCTATGCAGTTTTAAGATAATAGATTTTTTTTTTGAATTTGTTTTACAGAAGATTGTCTGCTTTATATCCTGAACCCTTAGAAAAGCATCTCCTTTCAGCAGCTTCTGTTAACTGTTAACAGGACCTCAAGAAACACAGAAATGAGACAGTGAATTTTAAAATATGCATTGTTTTACGTGCAGAACAATATTTTTTTATTCCCTAGCTATTATCTGCCTTTTTACACCAGAAGTAGAGCACCAAAATCAAGGCAGAAAGGTTTTAAATAGTTCCTGTCACTCCCTAAAAAGGTAGAATATAATTCCACCTCTTCAAAAATGAATCTATGACTTCAAAAGAATAAAAAGGAAAGGTGCAAGAAGGAACTAATGGATGAGTAGAAAAGGTTGTTCAGTGGAAGACTCCTTCGTATCATGTCTTGTCACTGATAGTTTGTAAGCTCTTTTTGTCTGTTGTAGTGGTTCCTTAATTCTGGTTGGAATATCTAGGCATCATCTCAGTACTAACAGACTGTCCGTATGAGAAATTCTGCAGCTGTATGTGTTGACTGTATATTATTCCCTTTTAGTTACCTCCTCTAGGCTTTACTTATGAATATATAATCCTTGGGAGCTGTCAACATCGCCAGCCCCTTAAGAAAGTTCAGTAGCTTTTCAAGACCTTCACATCCAGCCTTTTATACAGCAGAACTGTGTTACTATTTTTAATATATTTTTTTTTATTTAGGCTTTAGATCCTGCTAAGCTTCTGGTTCTGATTTGCATTTTGACAGGATTGTGAACAAGTACTAACTTTTTCCTGTGTGAGTGATATAGCTTAGCAGTGTTATTACTGCTCATAGCATTTTAATGTAATGAGAAATTGCTTTTTCTTCTATTTAGTGTTACTGGAAATACAGTGTATTTAAATCTCTRTATAAATATGATGTATGATATATTTATATGATTTTCTCACAAAAGCATGAAAATGCTGACTCTAATATATTGGTACTGAAAACAAGAATGAACTCAAAAAGTAAGAGTTGTGTACAGCTTCCATTGAAGCCAATGTCAAATCTTGCTACTTCTGTCTGGAATGTAAATTCTGAACGTTTGTTTTTATACTGAAAGAAAGCAATATGTGACACAAGTTAAGCAATTTTCACACTTTCTCATATGTTTATGTACTTGTTGAAAATCAAGATAATTGTATATTTTTTTAGTCTTCAGTGATAAGATATGATTCAGGTATCTTTTAGGTCAGAGAAACAAACACATTTTGTAAACATAGATTAATTAATATATTTAGGAGATTGTAATAGTATTTATATCAAATAGTAATTAACATTGTGGCTTGCTCAGCAGCATTTGATTGTTCTCAGGTAACTTAAGTTTTGTTAAAAATATTTTCATGTTTTGCAATAGATGAGTTTTGAATGAATGATTCCCCACTCGTAAATTACTTATTTTATATTTTTTCCAGGTAATAAAATAAAAACGGAAAAAAATAATAATCTAAGGATTTATTGGGAAGAGACTTAGAATTTTGAGACAAGCGTTTTTACTTTGCATTCATACTATCTTTAGTCATGATTTCCAATGAGCRAGTCAAAAATTCTAGAAGCGTTTAGTAATGGGAGACACTATTTCTTTTTTTAAAAAATGTGTTGGGGCGTTTTATCTTTCATTTACTTTGGAGACGTACAATTTTGCTAAATTCTACTGATGCTTTTTATTTATGGGGATTCAGTATTACTGTGGGCAGCCTCTTTCCTTACTACATCTTATTTCTGGATAGGTGTAGTCCAACTGATTTAGTGGAATTTTGACTATGACTCCAAATAATATGTTTCTTAAAAGGATATTTTTTCTTCTGTTGCTAGTAGCTAAAATAATATATTTCACAAACTTACGGATAAAAGAACAGAAGTATCTTAAATAGGATTAGAAAATGTATGCATCTAAACTCAAATTTCTGATTTGCCACCAAATTCTGGAGGTTATGACTCTTCATAGGCACATTGCTTTTTGACATTTATTTCACTGGTTACCAACAGTTCTGCTTCTTGACCGTCTTGACAGAGAATAAAAGCTGAGTGTCAACCTCTTGCTGAAGCAAGTGATTCATATACTAGACAGTCATCCATACATCCTCTCTGAGAGCCTCGATTTAGAAGATGTTCTTGGAGCGTGGCTAGTGAACTGAGCTCCATGTGAGACAGAGCAGTAGCTACTCATTTAATAGTCAGCTGCTGATAGCTTTCTTTTTTTGCATCTTAATTTAACATTTCAGGGTTCAGAATGCCACACCCGGCATTCAGAATACGGTTCTGTGCAACTCTAAAAGAGAAGCAAGACTCTGCCACCCCCGATATTACAAAATGAACTGATCACCAATCTGTAGACCACTCTGATGATAGCAAGACAGTTCTGCTATCGTCAACCTTCTGCATATTATCTGTTTGCTTTTCACAGAATGCTTAAAAGATTAAATGGGAACAGGAGATGGAGTACAAGTGATTTTTATGTGGCTGAGCTAGGCCAGGGCACCTACTTCTATTTCCTGCTCAAAGCTCCTCTTCATTTTATATGAAATACTTACGGAAGAAAATACATGCAACATTCCGTGGAATTTGGACCAGAACTGAGTCATGATCATGTTGCTGAAGACCTGATGTACTCATTGTAATTCTTTTCTGGTCTCTGTTTAGCATTAACATTAAATTCTTCCTGCATATTGGTGTATTTTCTGCCACAGAGACAGAGAACTTTCTTCCCTCCTTTGTCACTCCTTCCATCATTTTCCAGTAGGCAGGTACTTACTGTACTTTGTGGAGGAGATTGGAGATTTGGAGTTAATGCCCCAAATGCATGAGGAAGATCGAACCTAGCTGTTCTGCATGAGAACTGTAAACACTGAACTACTGTAGATAAGAAGGCAGTAGCTCTATTAAAAAGAAAAGAACAGTTTGATTTTTTGTTTTTAAGGAAAGTGATTATACATTCTCTTTGAAGTCTGGATTATACCCCCAAATGCCCTCTTTGCAGCCCACTTAAAGATTCTAATTCTAAGCAGAGATAAGATGGAGCATAAATCTGTCAGATTTTCATTGATTAGTTTAGGTGACTCCCACCGAGAGAGTCTCTTCTCATGGATCTTATTTTGAGGTGGGTAAGTACACATATACATACATTTCCGTATATATAGGGAATATCAGTGCTTTACATAGTACTGTGGAACTGCTTTTAAGTGTCTTTAAGTTAGACAGATATGCTTCAGAATTAAGCATGCAATCCTGAAGTTTGGATTACTGAAGTTGTTTTCCAAAAATAAATCTTATGTGTTTTTATTTTTTCCTATTATGTGGTGACCTGTTTGAATGTAGAAGATCTTTGGCTTTCCACCTCTTGAATTTGCTTCAGTTCCACTTCCCAGATAATGTTATATCTCTGCAGCTGCTTGCATATGAAAAGCACTTCTACTCTTGACAGTTTTAGCGTAATCTATGTGTAGGATTTATGCTATCAGAAGTTGATTCTGATCCAGATAATGCAGGTATGCTTGCAGGATAAAGGTGAACATGCCTATGAAGAGTTCTAATACTATGCTTGCAAAATCTCCAGCTCAGCTGTTAAAGAGAAACTGGTTTGGGGAAGGTCTTGTGTTTTTAATTTGTTGCACTTTCTTATCCCCATTATGCTGTTGTGCTAATGTAAATGAGAGTTAATCAGTAGCAAAACAGAAAGAGAAGGGGGGAAAAACTACATGAAGAAAGAGGAGCAAAAGCAGAGAGGTCCTTAGAGCTGCCTCTGTTCCAAGTTACTGTTTTATTATCTACTTGCTAGTACAACCAGCAGAGCAGTGACAGAAGGAGGAAAAACAACAGCTGTGAGAAAACAGAATTAAAACTTGAAAGGAGAAAAAAGCATTCATGGTAGGGGAGGGTAGAGTATTTTTGTCTCAACCAATAATCCAGTTTCTATGCAGTTCAGTAAAGCATTCACCTTTCCATATGTTCGTTGGGAAAAAATGTGTTGCTTACAGCTCAGTAATTGGTGAGGGATGTAAAAAAAAGTCCGTACTAGCCTTATGTAACAGACTTCTACTTTAATCACTGAAATGCACACTCAGATTTGTTTCATAGTAGTGTTACATGTCTGCTTTACAGCAAAGTACTTGTCTTAAACCTAACCTAAAAGCTTTTGTATAAAAAAAAAATAGTAATGCATTACTACAAATATTAATAGCAAAGGAAATCTACTTTTATCAATTTAAGAGTTATTTAACTTAAAGCAATCATCAGCTAGCTTATTTGTGTTTCTACGCATTTGAGTATTATTACCATCTTGGGAAAATGGTGATGATAATTTAGTTATAAGAACATAACTGTAATCTCACATTTTTCTGTAACAACATTTTTGGAGCTATTACTGACTTTTTACTGAGATTTTAATTATTTGTATCCCTGTTTTTTCAGTGCACACCGAAGTGTGGTCCGGGATTTAAGCACCGAATTGTTCTGTGCAAGAGCAGCGATCTTCTGAAGACTTTCCCAGCTGCTCAATGCCAAGAGGAGAGCAAACCTCCAGTCCGCATCCGCTGTAGTTTAGGCCGATGTCCTCCTCCTCGCTGGGTTACTGGAGACTGGGGACAGGTAAGATAGTCCATGTAAATATTGTATTACTATAAACAGCAGTATATATTACTGTTAGTTTCTTACACATCAGCAGCTTTTAAGGATAAAGGTCTAATGGAAACCAAGAAGAGACATTTGTATGACTTTTCTTGCATTTCCCTTGTTTGTCTCAGATTAAAATGTGAGGCAGAATTGAGGTTGTCTGCTGAAGTATAAGACAGGACTTGCTGACAGTAAACCATTTCTACAGGATGAGTTTTCATCTGCATTATTTTTACATTAGTTAATCTTTACTACAGATTGGTGGAAGGGGATATTGAGAGGCAGGTTGGAAGGTTTAATATTTTTAAAACACATTGAACTCAGCTGAGGAGCAAGATGGAAATACAAAGCCAATTACTGTAAATATACAAAAAGGTATGCAGCAGCTCTAAGAACATTCAGAGAACTATAAAATTTTACATAACAAAATACTTAATTACCAGATGAGGATCTAAATCATTATAGTGCAGGCTTATTGGTGGTATATGCAGTGTTCCTATACAAGTTGTATTGAGTTTCTCTCTATCATTATGATTTAGCATCTGACGTATGATTAGTGGCTTGTTATTAAATAATCCCTTGGTATATCAGTTTCTAATTTTGTAATCTGCTATTAATGGAAATAACTTATCTTAAATAATCAAGGGACAATCATCTGTGGGTATTACAATGTAATTGACTTGTGATCCATCTTTTCTTTTATGCTAGTTGTCCAGATGCATGTTTGTTTTAAATTGATAGAAATCTTTAAATCGTTGTTCAGTTAGAGAAATAGATCTATTTTTTAAACTGCAGAGTATTTTTGTTTAAAAACTACTTTTTCCTTAAAAAGATTTTTAGCAGATTTGAATTCTTCTTGTCTTGGGATTTCTRTCTTTGTTCAAAACTAAAAGATTTCTGTCTGGAAATCTTAAATTCAGAGATGATACATGAAATAGTGTAAATTATATTCTCTTATTTCAAATCTGAGTTTATTCAGCTAGCTAATATTGCATTGTGTTTTCTTTGAAAGACAAGTACTTGTATATACTGTCAAAAATGAAAAATTCTAAGCTATTTTATGAAAAACAACACTTTGTGTTACCCAAGTATCATCAGATGCCTTTGTTTCTTTTTATTTGTGCAAGTTTCTGATTTGTTTGTGACTGTTCTCCCATTATCTTGCTTTGTATTTAAGAATTGGATTCAAGTTGCTTTATCTGTCTTATCTTTAGTGTTCTGCACAGTGTGGTCTTGGGCAACAGATGCGAACAGTACAGTGCCTCTCATATACTGGACAAGCATCCAGTGAGTGTCCAGAAACACTTAGACCTCCATCAATGCAGCAGTGTGAAAGCAAATGTGACAGTACTCCCATTTCCAACACGGAAGGTAGGTTTGCCATCTTAATATAATTTATTCTGAAAAAAATGTTTTTGCATCAATTTATTAACAAAACATGCATTTAATAGCAAAAGCCTATGTTATATCATCTCCCAGACTGTGGGTTTTTTTTTTTTTTTTTTTACAATTACTTTTTAATCTGTCAATGTAGTTCAAAGTTTAAGTGAATAATGCAGTTGTCTTTAAAAAAGACAGTTCTTTTAAGGTTCTTCCTTAAAAAAAAGATGGCGGGAAGAAACCTATATTGCCTAAATCATAGACAAAATGCTACCATTTTGTATCATTAATTTTCCAGTTTCTCTGTTGATACAATATGCACTATCATAATGGAAGGGAGAGTTTGATATACTTCTTATGCACTGAATTTGTACATGCTCCAACAGTGGCAACATAACACAGCAGAGGCATAAATAGTTCTTTAAAAAATACAGTTAGATTGCAAATTACGTTACAACAGTGCTACAGTTCTATTCTTACACTTTAACTTGTTCTTCATCTTCTTCTGATTAACTTTGAATTTCCTTTATTTATAATGCCTGTTTGGAAATAATGTCAGTATTTTTTACATGATACAGCCTAATTAGACTGTTAACTAACTATATTGTAAAATATTTTATTTCAAGAATGTATTAAATAATATTGTCAAAATAAGCTTACTGACTTTTATGAAAGGCTCCAGTTCTGGAATCATGAATTCCCAAGGTAAGCCTGTTGGGAAATGAAGAATTCTGTTTTCTGAGTAGAGTGCTAGGCAGTTCAAACAAACAAACAAACGTGGATCTCTTACTGATCATAAAGTGTACCCAGACTTTAAAATAATTGCTCATCAGATGGGTATGTTCCATTTTGTGTATTGAACAAAGATATTGCAGGCCAAAGGAACTGAGGATTACAATAATTGATTTTTTGGTACATGTATCTTAAGACTTCACAACAATTAATGTACTCTTAAAACTCGTATTCCCTAATATTTGAGTGCTTGACTTTGCAGTGTCACTAATAACTCAAAAATAACTTTTCTCTCTGCTATATAAAGTGGAGCATCTTTAAACATGGGTTCTCCAACCACTTGGGAGTTAAATAACCTATTTATATGGAACAAATACTCTATATGCAAAAAGCAAATTTATGATAGAGTTTTCCCTGATTTGGTGTTCATTTCATACCTTCTCTATCCATTCAGGTTCAGAGCATAGATTCAAAGTTGTTATAAAAGTCTGTCAAATAGAGATGTCTGTATTAAATGGAGCATGCTAAAATCTTCTGAGAAATATGCTAATGATTTTCCATAAACACTGTAATTCATTGCTTAGAAGTTTTAATTTTAAAAAGATGCCTGTCATCCCATGTTGTTGTTTGAAAAGCATCATTTAAATAGAATTTTGCTTAGTTATTTTAATTCTCGTTTTTATGTTAGTGCTCTTACGTAATCTTTAGGTGATGATTATCAGTGTAGGAAATTTTCTGCCCTTTAAAGCCCCAAGGCCAATTGTTGTTTTATTTCCAAACACAGACATTGTCTTTTTCCCAAAGAAAGTAAGGTAATAAAGTACTCTAACTGGGCACAGTTTAGTCTCAGTCTCCTTTTAATTTCAAGATGAAAAGGTCATGTCATTATTTATACTAGTACATTACACTAGTAATTCTTTAATATTATCAGGAAAATATGATGATCTCCTACAGATGTGGATACCATCAGGGGTTTTCTGTGTGTGATCTATGGACACTGGGTGGCCATGGACTAGTTTAAAGTGGAACAGTGCAGAGTAACTATGAAAAGTGAGCCTGTTGGCATTAGTGTTTTCCAGGGGCCTGCACCTTCACTGGAAACTTTTTGGGATCCACAAATTGAAAATGTTGAAAACCACTTACTTACACAATATTCCAGATGGACTTCAGCTCTTTGGCCTGCACTCTGAGTTGGCCAGGCATGAGCCAGCTTCTTACTGACAGCCATGCAACCTCATTAGCACAGTACATTGCTTGAGCTAATAAGTCCTAGGAAAAAAATAAGAGGAAAAAGAGATAGTACAATCTCTTCTAATAAATACAGTTCCCAGCAGTCACATTGCTGCTTAGCATCAGATTTTTGCTTTTGTCCAACATTGGAAATATTTACTGGAAACCACTGAGTATTTGAAAGCTGTTATGCGTGGCTTACAAATAAATGTATTCTCCAAATTAATTAAACAGTTTAAAATATGCACATCCTTTGAGGAGAACGTAGCCACAGTCCATGAAATATTAAAAGTGCTCTTTTCCAAGATGAGACAAAATTTTTGTCTTTGAAGTGTTTTTTAGATATTTTTGCATGTATATATTAAATATATATCCTAGTTTTTAGTCATTGTATAGCTCCTTTTAAATACTGAATGTAAACAGTACACACTGAGTATATGCAAATTAATGTATATGTATTGTGCATTTTCTGCTTACACTTTTGGCCTTAAACAAAATCCGTTTAGACACAATAGGAGTTGTCATCTCTTAAATTACCTCAGTCCTTCGAGTCTTCCTGACCAAATTGCTTATGTTAGTAAAATGTTACGCTTTAAACAGGGAGGCACACCTTTTGCTGCATACCAGAGGTGATGGAAAGCTTTTTAGAGCTAACTAATCCTAAGGAGCAGAACTGATCTCAGGTCTTTATTATCTAAAGATCTGTTCATTTTTGGAAAGATCAACAACTTTCATTTTATCTGAAAGCAGTTGCTTTGATAATTCCAGTTTTATAAAGGATTTGTTTGGTTTGTTTTTCATTTAAAATGGTAATTTGTCTCTGGTCAAGAAATGTTTGAGTTTTGAGTATGTTTCTGTTACACACCTGCAAGTACAGTTGATACCACTGCTACTTCAGACACTTCTGTTTGGCAGCCTGGACAAGGGATGTGTGCAGAAACCAACTGACAGCAGCTAAAGCTAGTCCATGGGACAGAGAAAGTGAGAATGAAAATGAGTCTAGTCTCTGCAGAGGCTTTTAGGATTCCCCCTCTGTGTTTTGGGCTGTGTGGGCCAAGATTCCTTGTTATCAGAATTTTCCTTACTCGTTTGCAAGTGGACTTTGCACTCAGTGGATCCTTCCTTACTCTCTGCTGAGCAGCATAGTCATGTCTGAGCCTATTCTTTTCTGTCCTCATCTCTCTCTCACTGCCTCTTTTTGTCTGTGTGAGTTACCTACACAGGAAGCATCATCCCTTTCTTTTGCAGTACAGGAAGATCAGCAGATCTTTGCTCATGCTATTAGGCAAATCCTAGTAAGAACCTGCTGGCCACAGGGTAGAGGACACACTAATAAAGCAACATCAGTGGTCTGTCCTCTGTGTGTGTGTGTTTTGTGTTTCTCTGTCCCCCTCTCTGCATCTGCAGGATGCTTCTGCACCTCTCTTGTGCATTTGGGCTGTGGCATACTGGAAGGTTCAGTGCTTCACGGTGTAGAGAGAACATTGCTGTATTTCTTTGTGGATGTGTTTGTGAGAGGGGTATGCTTCGGCTGTGTGTGCATGCTTCTGTCTCTCCTCAGGTGCAGGGGAACTGCCTACCTGAAGAGTCTAGGTGTCAGAGAAGGAGTCAGGCCTCTCGGAGGGATACACAGCAGAATATATGTAGGCACACAGAGCCTTTGTCCATGTGCCACCTAGGAGCACTGCCTTGTGCTTGAGGCCCCACCAGGGGCCAAGAGGAACTTCAGCAGCAGGTTGTGGCTTTGCACCGAGGTCCGACTAGCTAAGGGGGTTCCCTTCCAACTCCAAACCCCAGCAAGCCTCCTAGTTCCCTTCACTCACCAAACTCCAGTGTTCCCAGCCTAATGCCTATGGCAACCATTCAGCAATTTCTGGAGAATTTAATTTTGCTGACCCACGATAAGAATGTATATATTCTTGAGGAAACCTTGAGCTACTGCACAATGTAATGATCATATTGGTAAAGTTCATAAGTGCTTTCTTGGGGTTTCTTGTAGGTTGCTTACATTAAACAGCATAGTCAAAATTATGGGGATGTAGAAGAAGTAGAAGAAAGTTATGATAACTCTTGTGACATTTAACATCTGCTTTAGCTCTTTGTTTTCTGTGAAACAGAAAACTTCTGTTCATTCTGACTTCATTAGAGATTGAGCATTGTAGGTGAGGTTTTGACAGGCTGCCACTTATGAGGGTAACATTATATTTGGTATTGGAAGTGAACTGTACACAGCATGTACTGTAGGATTTGATATATAACTCAGAGTGATTTTATTCTTTAAGTATATATGACTGCTGAATCTAGACTGCTGAAAGTCATCTGGAATTTCACCTGAAACAGTTTTATCTATTTTTACGTCATCTCAGTTTTCCGTCTATTTTGTGTGGTGTGTTGTTGCAGTCTCTTTAGCTGAAGGCACAGTGACATTCTGTGATTTATTACTTTAATTGATGCTTAATATCATGGTATACTTTGATCTGGCTACAAGATTAATACATGTAGTTCATAGTAACTTATTAACAGTAGTTACTAGGAGTAAGAATGGTTCTGCTAAACCTCTTCCATTCAACCACAGTTCTATGAAGAACAGGTTATTTCATCAGTCACCATATCTATTTCAAAACTGATTTTTAAAGCAGTTGTGGGCAGCTTCCAGAGCATTGTGTCTTGCTGCTATCCTAATGGCACTGGTGGAGCAAGGTCCAGTTTTATTCAATATGAAGAACAATATAAATAAAAGTAAAATGGGATAATTTCAAACCCTACTTTTAGTAAAACTACAATTAGTAACTTTACCTGTATTTAACTAAATACAGTGTATATGAGGTTTACTTTGAGGATTGAGCTTTTACTTCTCATCAAGATGAATGAATCTCTTTATTCCTCACATCATTTATAATTCACTCCCTTCTCTCCCATGTTCCCAGGCCTCACAAACACAAGGACTTTAAAGGTTTCTGGAAGATATTTGACCTCTTTAGGGATATTTTTGGAATTAAAGTAGGGACCTTATGCAGTTGCTGATAGAGAAATGTGTCTGTGCCTTCAGTATCTGTGTTTCAATCCACTGTCCCCAGTAGGTTGGTCTTTTTTTTCCTGACTTCTAACTCTGATTCCAAATTAAGAATTAAAAAAAAAAAAAAAAAGACGGAGTAAAAAATTACTATGAAAGCATTGTATTCATGTTAATGAAATGAAAGCTTTAACTACTTCATACCTCTACTTGTCCAGGTAGAAGCATGCACACTGCCATTTAGTAGACCCTGAAGTTCAGCGTCTCACTCAGTAATGTTTTCTTAGGTTCAAGTACTAAACATTTGCATCTGCACATAACTTGCTACTGCAGTGTGCTTACACCATGAGCTCACTGTCCGTAATTACCTATTTTGGAGGAAAAATTGATAGAAAGAAGACAGATAGGAACAGTTGAATGATTGTACTTGCTAATTGTGGTGGTTTCAGTATTACGCTTTGCTTTTCGTACCTGTTTGATGTGTCTGTCTGCTGTGTCTTTTGTGTTTGGCTTACAGACATCTTGCTGTCAAGGACTGTTGTTCTATCATATCTTGGAGCAACAGGATCCTGGCCTTCAGTCTTCTGCAGTTCTAGATATTAGATCAATGCAAATATGATAATATTCAAAGTACTGCTAGTTCATTTCCTTTTTATTCATATTTTCTTTATAGCTGTTGTAATTTGAGAGAGATTGTAGGAGGAGACCAGTGTTGAATACAGTCTTACAAGAGTAAAAACTTAAAGCATTCTTTTGAGAAAAATTAATTTCTGGAAAATTAATCTGATTTCATTCTTCCTACTTCATCATTTTTGCAATTCAAAATTGTGGGTTTTGCTTCTTCTCCATATRCATCTCTTCCATCTTCCTACACGGGAAGCAAAGCTCTTGGCCACAGTCTCATTTTAATATCGGCCTGGAGGAAAATGTCCAAATGCTCTACTGAAAACATAAATTCTTTATCAAGCACCTATCAGAATAGCCACTCCAGTGCAAAGCAAATCCACGGTAGCTACATCTGAGCTATAAAACCTGAGCCTCATACTATTGAACTCTCAGATTCAKCTGTGAACTCCAACTATATCAGAATAAGAACTCAACATGGACCAGACTATTCCATTCCCTATTCCCACCTTGTTTCTTCAGAAAGGAAACTGAGACAGAGGAGAATTACGACATACTCCAATAGTGTTGTTGTAATGTATACCCACAAGTCACTTTAGATAACCTGTGTGGGATGGAAGAGAAGAAATCCTTACTCTCTGTGGCAGAGCTCTTGTTCTCCCTTTCTGGGAGACTTACCTGCCTATATGCTGTAAGCTTAACGTATAGGGAAAACACAAGTATGAAGAAAGCCCTTGCATGACTATTACAGGCATAGAAATGCTTTTCCTTCTGCATTAAAGAAATTGTTGATGTGTGGAACTCAGCCTAAAATAAAACTGGCCATGCAGTCAAGTCACTGAACTCATACTGCTTATTCGTAACACTGTTTTCTGCATCCCTGTTAGCTTCAGTGTATATTCTATTTCAAAGATTCTTACAAATGCACAGGCGTAGTACCAAATAGTGCAAATCGTGTTAGATTTTGGATAACCTTTCATGGATGAATAAAATAACTCCTGAGAAAGAAGCTATAAAAGTATTATAAGAAAAATGACTCATATTTCCTAGCTGTCTAAAGTGATCATTTATCCCAATAAATGGTAGTTCTTTCAAGACAAAGTAGGCACACTTCTAAATGTCTGGGAGAGAAGCCCTGCAAACATTTTTATTGCTTTTTAAAATATATTGTATGTACTAAGCTGAACTAGAAAGAGTAGCTACAAAGAGGGCAAGGTGGATGGATAGAGTAGAAGCATGCTAACTCTCAATTTTTCTTTGTACTTTAATTTGTATTTCTGATTTTTTTGTCTTTAATGCCCTCAATTATTAGAGTGCAAAGATGTGAACAAAGTGGCATATTGCCCACTGGTGCTGAAGTTCAAGTTCTGCAGTCGAGCATACTTCAGACAGATGTGCTGCAAGACCTGCCAAGGACACTGACCCACAGAAAGCATGAGAATGTGCCTTGTTACTATCATTGTGGAAAAGTGTCCATCGAAGAGAGCCACACAGCGGAATGAGATTGACGTCCTTGCAAACGCATTACCCTGTGGAAAACGTAACCACTGGTCAGCCCCAGCTGACAGGATTTCAATATTATTTTAACTTCTGTGAAGTGGGATTTATTCATCCAAAGTGCTGGACACAGTATGAGGAGGGCATGCCAAATTGGAAGGATCCACACAACACACATAGAATAGCTTACTGTGGAACATTTGTGTTCTTTTGACTAAATTCAATAGTCTGTTTACCTCCTTGGACCATTAAAATAATTTTTATTATGGACTTAGCAATGACACTGAATCCATTTGTATTTAAAGCTGTTTAAAATGTAGCTGTTATGACTCGGTCTACTATGGAAGTAAAGAAGAATCAAAAAAAATGTTAAGTCATAGCTTTAAAATGTTAACTATTTTATCTCACGACACAGCACCACAATTTAAATTATAAAATGAGCTTGGAAATGTTATTTAAGGAGCAGAAATTAAAAAAAAATGTATTTTTCCTTCATTCCACCTAATTCCCTTTGGAGTAATCTATATTTCCTGAACACTGCTGTGAGCCATATATAAAGCTAAACTAAACAGAACAACCATGAGGGACTTAGTTTTAAGAGGTGCAACAGTTATTGCAGTGGTGCATGAAATACAAGTGTGCTATGAAGTGAAATGAAATCTGTGTTGCAGGTTTATAGCCATCTTACCATTGTACAAGTGAAGCTGAGATTTCCACTAAAAGGGAAAATATTTCAATATCATAGAGGAGGCAGGCTGCAATAGTGATGAAGACCGTATTGTCAAGTCTTTCACTACCACTGTACAAGTTGCCTAAAACTTAACACTTYGACTCCAGCTCACTTTTGTTTACATCACTAGCCACAAAGAAGAAGCAGCTTTGTGGGCATCTAGTTCTGTTTAACATGTTATTTTACTGGACTTCCAGTGCAAAACGTAAGCCTACTATGTATTAACAACAACCCTTTGCAGAATTTGCTARAAGTTAAACTGGATTCCAGATGTTCCCTTCTTTGATATTGTAGTGGAAGGGCATTTGTTTGCACGAATGAATATGTGAATTTTCAGGAGACCACAAAAGAGTGGATAAGGATTCCAACCAAAGAAGACCTGTGGAGATATCTTAGGTTCTGTTCAAATAAAAGGTCAAAAGTGTGCCTGACCCAAGAGGCCTGTTGGACTGGCAGGAGTGAGGCACGCTGGAATGGATGTGGCTGATATGAAGTCTGGCCACTTTGACCTAAGTGACCAGGTATATGTTGAAAGCTAGATCTTATTTAAAGGTAGGGATGGCTTTCASTGTGAGACTGGAGCAAACTCTTGCCTCTGGATTTGTAGTTAGATGCCTTAACTGCCTTAACTCTACCTATTTTATATTACCATATTTTTAATATTCACCAAATACTTTGCATTTAAATGTGAAACCAAACTACTTAGGTCACATTCAAGAATCTAACATAAAACTAAATGTCGTGCTCCTCTTCCCCTTCACTTCTCAATAACAGACTCAACAAGGAGATAAGGAAAGTGGGTACTTGTTTATATTAATATATTGTACTTGAACACTTGCAGTTTGCAGCAGGTCCTTGATGAATGTGCTTTTGTGTCCAACTATGCCTCCTTTGTTGTAGTGCAATTAAAATTATGTGAGCAGTAACTTCTGTTAAAAATTCTAACTCAAATAGCACTTTCTTAAAAAAGAGTACTCTTTTCAGTGAAAAAAAAATTCAAAAAAACATGCAAGATTGAAGTGTATCAATGTATTTAACCAATAACAAGCCAAATGTGTTGCACACTATTTGCTAATGTGAATTAACGTGGAAAAATAGATATTTTTAACAGAACTCGTATTATGAACACCCCCCCCCCAACACATTGACAATCTGTATGTGGGGTTTTTTCTAGCCCTCATAACCATCAAATTCCAGTCATCTGCTACCTCTTGCCAGTATTTTCACTTCCTTACACCTGTGACCAGTGGAATTCATTTTAGGTTGGCTTGCATATATTCTTATATGCTTATCTGATGATCTCATCACCATGTAAACAACTCCTGTTAAAGCTGACACCAGTAGAAAAAAAAAAAGAACAGTCTTCGGGAGTTGTGTGTATGGATTAATGGCAGTATTAGTCCTTCTCTGTTAAGCAAATTGCCTTTTGATAGCCTTTCAGCAGAACACCTTGGTGCTAGCATGCCCTGGTTAGATCAGAAATACAATTAAAAGGGAAAGGKGTTGCTATGGCATTCTCTAAGCAAGAGGCCTCTTTGTATCAGGGTCTGTTTTTCTCCAGGGCATAATTGTGTTTATCAGTTAATGTGTCTTCAGCTAACAAGGAAAGGATTTTTTTAATGTATTCAACAGATTTTTTTTTTTTTTTTTTACCTCATTTAGGACATTAAAGTTGTAAGGAGTGTTTCCAAAGACAAATTTTGCTCTCTTTACTGGTGCTAGAACACTAGGGAGTCTGATGTTTACTCTGCAAAGTAACAGCACTGAGGTTGGAATTTAAAGAACTCCCTGGAGCAACATTGAATTGTATTGTTAAAGGGATCAAAACACAGAATGTATTTGGATTTACAAACTAAGCAACACTTCAGACTGAAGACCTAAAAATGAAACCTAATTCAAAGAAATATAATTGGTTTCCACAGCACAGTTCATTGCTGCTGCTGCTACACTGTAGCCATCTACATAATCTAAGCTAAATAGTGTTATATTCCTAAATAGTGACAATAGGACTATTTGTGTAGGCTATAAAAATGACAGGCCTAGAATCAAATAGTAGAATACTAAATACACCGATCAGTCTGGTGCCAGTACTTCCACTGAGCAATACTAGCAGCTAAAGAAGATCAAAACTGAAAAAAGTCTGCAGACTAACCCCTCAAGGTATATACACCCCAAAATCGTCCATTTCGTTAGGAACTTTATAATGGAGTGAATGTCACATAGATATCCTTAATAATACAGACTGAAATTACCTTTGTATTATTGTGATTAGTTGCTTATTATTTTATACTCAGTATTAATGTGGTACACTGTTACTTTATTATTATTATTTTTTGCTTTTGTAAATTATATTCTAATTTATTGTCATGTTTCTTAACACTTGTTCTACATGCATTCTCCTGCTTGTAATGAAAACAAAAATATTGTAACACTTGATGCAGTGAAATTCCACACCAGACACAGATTTGTTTTAACATAGATAATTTAGTGAAATAAAACTGCAGCTTTTAAGAATGATTCCCATGGTACTGTTGTCTCCCTGACTTAGAGTTGCTAGAATTCTGCATACTTTTGTTTGCTTTATAAGATGCATCAAATATATATGTTTTTTTTCAAGTTACATCTGTATGTTATCCCAGAATTCTATCCTTGGCAGCAGCAATGTTTGTCATATATACGGAAAAGAATAAGGAGAGGGAAAAGTCAAGAACGTGATCGTGTACATTATCAGATAATATTTTAGCCTAAACAATAGATGCCAAAGTAGATCAAAAATGAAATTAATGGCAGCAAAATATCCTGTGCTTCTTGGAATGATTTCACTGCCAGCCAAACAATAAATACAATAATAATAAAATGTGCTTCTTGAATTGAGCTTTTAAGGTTTTATCTGAAGTTCATCTAAAGCCATAATGTTATTAAGTGTAAAGAGCAAAGTCATTTAAGAAGACTTGATGCTTAGGTCATTGCTGGTGAGACTTGCTTACTTTCTTTCCTGATATGGTAAAAATATCCTGTATTGAAATTTCTGAACAAGTTCTGTGAGATATTTCCTGTTTCTCTGCTTTCTCTGAAATTTCTGAATTTTCTCTGAAATAACAGTTAAAATCTATCTTCTGCTTTAATGAAAATAATCACTCTACTATGTGTAAGATAGAACAAATTACCAATATTTTGATAAGCTGTTTAATAATTTTGGTTATTCTTTTTTCTGTTTTTTTTGGGGTTTTTTTTTNTACTAGTGAGAACTCAAAAAAAGAATTCCATGTTTCAAAGGTACTGATATTCCTACCTATATGCTATAAAGAAGTTTTATTGCCCTATGGAGCAGAAATTAATGATGGAATAGACTTAGTAAATTACATAGTCCAGTGACAGTTTTCTCTGCAACTCCAAAACTGTTGACCTTTCCCTTATACGTTCGCACTGTTACTACCTGATAGGTTTCCTACCCTTGTTAGTTCTAAGTATTATTCTTTCCCCCTTGGAGTACTTGTTTTAGATTACAATGACAAACTATATACTGAAACAGATGCTCTTCTGTTTMCATCTCTTTTTCATACTTTTGCTACCTTATACCTAACGTCACCCATGCAGACTATAGAATTCCTGGCACACAAAGCTCCCTTCAGTCTTCTAAAATGCACTCTTCCTACACCTRAGCTTCCCTCTATAGCTACCTCTGGTTTTATAACTGAGTTATATTTTTTCAGTTCATTCCTTCTAGATGCTATTTCGCATTAGACTCCATTTTTACCTGTTAGGATGAAACTAGCAGATATTAGAGTCTGTGTTTACCTTCTGTGAGATGCTGCAGTTCTCAGATTTCCCTTGCTGTAACCCCAGAATTATTTCTTCATCAATAGACTCCCTGTTCTCTCTATCTGATCTTCATGAGTGACTTTTAAATATGCTCTATAGAATGCTGAACAGACCTTGATTATTTTGCTGACTTTTTATTATTATTTTTTATTACTAGGAACTAAGATCCAAGACACTTCTGTAGACATTTTCTGCAGTAGACTTTGGATGAGTCCTGGGAGTCTCATCTGGAGTAAGTCAGTCATCAATCTGAGAGTCTTAAGTCATTACTAAACTGAAGCTGTCATTCTGTGCAAAGCGACGCCCTATCTGGCCGCCTTCCCTTCACCACAAGCAACAATTAGGTGGAACGGATGGATCATTGCTTCTGTGTGGTCCCTCCAATCTTTGTCCTAGACAGAATGGTGGAGGCGTGTTTGCATGCAGTAATCAGGATGGAATCCCAAACAGAGTTATAGGAACTCAGTCAGCCACATAACTAAGGTTCACTACAGCACTAGTGACTTGGTAGCTTCCCAAGTATATTTGGCCCAGCCAAATGGAGAGGCTGTGTCCGGATTAGGAAACTGGGTTTCTCAAAAAACAGTATGGCATGCATTTAACAATACTGTGTCCCATAAATTGGCATATTACCTAAGTACCGCATGTCATTTATTTTCTTCTATTCCTGCACAGGAGTGACATTTTCATTGAGCTACATAGGTTAAAGGGCATTCTTTTATGCTCATCAGAGGTTGTATAGCTGTGAGTCAGAAAATGACTGATGTCTCACCTTGAAAGGATATAAATACRTATGTCTACATAAAAGGAGGGAACATGCCATTTCTGTAAACTGGAAGACCKTTCTAGAGAAGACATAGCAGCATCACTGTAATAATCTGACTTCTTTAGTAATCRTATTTGGAGTTATTTCATCAGATCACAGTGTGAGATAGAAAAGGAAGTGTTCTGGAAGCTTGGAGTAACAGCTCAGCCAGAGGGCTCCAGGCTATGACCGCCCCGAAGAATCACATTTGGCCTTGCTGGTATGGGCTAAGCCACGACTTTTGGAAAATGGATTTCTTCAATGCTCAGCACATCAAAAGTCAGTATAATTGTTTAACTCTCTCCACTTCCCCCCTGCTTCTTGACGACAAAGTCTTTGTAGCTGTATGCACTTGTTTGCATTGTTTATAATATAAAATTATCCTTCATACTGTTTGAAAACCCRTTTCACAGGAAGATTTATCTTTGGTAACGAAGAACAATCTTCTGTGTAGGATTAAATATCTTACCTCGAAAACAGATTGGCACTCGGTACTACTTCATGTGCAAGGAGGTTGAGGGAACAGTTCTGCACAAGTGGGGGTATGTCTACTAGTTATATTTCTGTGGAAAGATGGGGGCCTGGAGTTTCAGGAGACAAACTTGAGAATATGTATTTGGTTCAAATTACCACAGCTCTCATTTGCTCTGTGATCAGCTGGGCTTCATAAAGCAAATCATTTTACGGAAGTACAACACACTATGTGTTAATGACTGCATTTTGACATCTTTAAATAGTGATCAAAGACGCAGTCAGGTCCTGGTATGGGCAAGTACATGTTTTTGAAAAATTTGCAATCCGTTTCTAGAAATCTTTATTTTGTTCCTTGGAATCCAGGCACTGGGATAAAACTTCCCTTTCCTCTGTGATCTTCTTCCCCCAGTTGACTGCTTCATCTCTTCCTCACTGCTTTCTCATTTCTCYGTCCTTGCCTGCAGTCCCGTTTTGGATGTACAGTATTGCTGTATTTAATCCGATATTGTAATGTGGGAGCTACACACATCCAAAAGTTACCACTGTATTGTATGTCAAAAATGCCACTTTTAGACTGATAATTCTTTTTGTGAGTTTTGTACTGAAGAGTAAAGGCTAATATAGAAACTAAATAAGAATTTTGAGAACAAAATGCTACAGCCACATTAAAATGTTACTGCTTGCTTTCAAATAAGATAACAGAAAAGGAAAAGATAATTTTTCATTGTTTTGCTACCACGATCTTTAAAGTGCCCCTCAAAAGCCCGTTTCCTACTGTGAAAAACACTAAGTTAGAAACAAATATAAACAGGGTACTGAGCCTCCCTTTTGGTCCCTCAGATTCTCTTTCACATTTAGTCTTTGCTGTTGAAATGCACTGTGAAAACAAGACCTTCTGCAGCAAAAAGGAATCTCAAACATCTCATTTGCCCTTTCTGGCTCAAAGTTTCCTTAGAAGTTTATTTACYCAAGATAAGGTTACATTGTTGAAATCATCCTGTCAATTAGCAGATAACATTTGACTTCAAATGTATTATTCTTCACAAGCATTTGGTCAAGGATACTGCTGGTAACAGGGCTCTTGGGTGGGGGGAGGCCGGACAGCTGCAAATCACCAGTATCAGTTAACTCGAGCTTGCTGGGAGCTGTTATCAAACACAGTGCAAACCAGTGTGTTTCAATAAAAGGGAAGAGAATCTAAGTCAGATTTTGCACCAGCCACAGATGGGAAATAGAAGGAATATAAGGAATAGGTCAGGATTTCCAGTGAGGTTTAAGAAGTTAGCTTAGCTTTGGTTACTCGCTGCAATCAACTGAAATTATTTGTAATGCTGAAGCACCGTGGACTGCAGTCTATTGACGATTTTTTCTTTGTTTTTTTTAATTTCTTGCTTAGTTGGCTTAATAAAATTCAGACCGCCAAGCGTTAAGACAAACATCCTTTTAAGAAGTATCCCCCCGGGATTTGAGAGGCCCCTTCTTGCTGGCCCGGCGATCGCAGGCTGTACCCAAGGCAGCCCGCAGGGAGAGCTCTGGCCTCGGGGGGCGGTTTTGGGCCTCGGGGCTCCGTGACGGGCCGCAGCTGGCGGTGGGAGGCGGCGGCGGCGCAGGTGCGAGCGGGGCGAGGCGAGGCGAGGGCGGCCGGCACGGGGGAAGGCCTCGCGGCAGCGTGCTGAGCTCCGTGCCTCTTCTAACTGTGCGTGTTGTGTCCCGCAGCCGCCCGAACCGCGGGCGAGAAGCCGCCGTTGGGAAGACGGAGGCAGCGGCGGCAGTGGCAGGGCTCGGCGGGCGAAGGAAGGCGGTGGCGTGCGCTGCCTGGCGCGCGGCCCCTCGTCGCGGAGGCCGAGGGCTGCCACGAGGTACGTCGCTTGCTTGCGGTGCGAGGCTTACGCGGGCAAAGCCCTCAGCCGCCGAAGGAGGGGCGAGGGGGTGCTCATGGCCGGCGCTGACACGTCGCTCGTCCGCCCGCGGCCTGGGCGACGCGGTGACGGAGGYGGTCGGGTGCGCCCGAAGCGGCGCGGGTGGCGTCCTGCGCCTGAGCAGTCTGCTGAAGAAAACCAGAAATTAGTTTTTCTAAAGGGGAGGGGAAACGGAAGGCGGGAAGC
Source organism: Rhea americana (assembly GCF_003343005.1). Taxonomy (NCBI): domain Eukaryota; kingdom Metazoa; phylum Chordata; class Aves; order Rheiformes; family Rheidae; genus Rhea; species Rhea americana. The sequence continues at coordinate 2,072,848 of NW_028186945.1, read as the reverse complement.
TGAGCAGCTGGGATGGAGTCGTCGCAGGAGCGTTTGCGCGCGCTGGTGCGCTCGGGCGGGCTGGCACTGCGCCCTGATTTAGGGTGCAGCGCTCATCGTGCCCTTCGGGAACCGCGGAGTGTGCCCGTCTTTCTCAGTGAAGGCAAAGTTTTGTAAATATTTTAAGCTTTCCTCTCCATTTTATAAAAATAATGAACTGACTTAGTGAAATGCTACTTCCTTCTGGGTCGTTTTAAGGGATCACCTTCAAGCTGTAAACTGCCAGAGCCCAGAGTTACTCCACAAACACACCCCGTCTTTAGTGTACGTGATCTGCTGCAAAAGAAAAGCATGCGATGGCACCTACACACTAATCAGTAAATCCTCGACAACACCTGAGCAGCATTATGTTTTATTTATATTCCCTCTTTCGTGATGATCTTGTAAAAATGCCCGTGGACTCCTTGGAGATTACCACAGTAACGTCCTCGTCCTGCAGCAGTCCTTCTCTGCCAGAGAATATGGATCTGGCTGGAAGTCAGAAAGCTGATAATTCAAAACCAGCTTTAATTACACAAATATAAAACTAGTGCCTTTGGCTTCTTGATATTCCCTCTGTATTGGTCCTAGCAAAGCTGCTTGAACATTCAATTGAATTTCAGTTTTYGACTGTAATTCTCATTTGGGCTGTATTTTGTTCTTGTCCAGTTATTTTACTTTCTGAAATTAAGGATGCAGAAAAGGACCTTCTTTGTCTTTGATATGTCACGTACATATACAGTGTGTCACAGTGTAACAGTCCCCCTCACAAACAGAGTCATTCCGTAGTCAGGTTATTTGCATGCAGTTGAGACTGTAGATACGTCTTCTATAAATACTTGCAGAGCAGCATGAAGCCAACATAGCATCGTTCCCAACCAATTTTTAATCTGAAAAATGTACTTTTTATTAAATGATTGAGAAACAGTGAATTCTTGGACATCAGTAAATGTAACGAGTAAAGTATGTATAACTGATCATAATAGAATATTTATTACGATGCAACAGCTAAAAATCTTAAGAGACTAAAAGAAATTCAAAGACAAAATTTATAGTCATTTCTAGTAAATAAGCATGGAAAAGGCCCCTCAAACTAAAACATCTTTTGCTGTTTAGAGGCAGATAATCCATTCTTAGTCCAGTGCACAAATTTGATTTACAATGTATTTCAAAATATTTATCTTTTTTTTAGGGTTTCCATCACTGCCTAAGCCAATAACCTGCTGTGTTTGAAAATGTCTGGGCAGTAATTGTCATTGTTTGCAAAGCTATTTTGGAAAATAGTGAGCTTCGTGGCATTTTGTAGAGTTTAGGAATGCAATTACCAACATTGTATACATAATCCAAGTGACCTTCTGGCTTCAGAAGCTCAAACCCATAGAAAAAAAAGTATAACAACAGCAAAATGTTTGTTTAATTTTTCTTCTGTAGTTGGTCAGTGGTAGAAGGATTATGTTATAGCCAGTTTGGCAAAAATATGATTAGTTTAACAATTCCATATAAGTACATAACAACGTTGAAGTAAACATGCAAGGAAGAGTATGATTTCTTTGGTTGGGTATTCTGACCCGTTTTCCTATGTAAGTATTTGATGGACTCCAAAGATATGGTAATAGTTGGGTGCTCCTGTGATTCATCCCAAATGATTAAAGTATAGTGGGAAGGTTTGCTTACTTTTGTAGTTGTCTGAAAACATATTAGATTTTTTTTTTCTGTAACGTATTGAAGCCTTAGTCCTATATCTGAATGTGTTTGATAAGGGACTGAGTTTTCTTCAGTGCTGTTAGTTACAAACTCATAGAGATCTATATAAATCAAGGGCTCAGTGCCCCCCTTCAGTCTCCCCTTTTYCCCTCCGTGACTGATTTTTCCTCTCAACTTCCACTGTTCTTCAGTAGATCTTGATGATCAGAAATCAGTGAATGCTTTAGAAAGTTACCAGCATTCTCCAGTTAACATGTAAAATGAGCATACTGAGGCACCAAAGTGTTCAGCCATGAATGTTACAGTAAGTGCTGCATCCATGTTACACACAAATTTTGGGAATTCCCAGCTATATCTTATGCTACCTGGTCACAGGCAATTTTTTCTATTTAAGGGAGATTTTGGAAGAGCAGCTTGGGAATGTTTTTGTGCCAGAAGTTACTTGTCATGCTGTTTTTGAAAACTGACCACCAGCTGTCATAGTAAACCATAAAAGCCATACACATTTTTATTCTGTAAGTACCTGGAACCAAATGCCAAAGGATATAAGTTGCATGTTATGACATTTATTTTAATGCACTCCTCTCTTCAGACTAGTTAAAACAGGTTTCTTGGCAAGAGCTGATACTGTGTCGTCGATGCATTTACACTGCTTTTTGGTTATTGTGAAATGTATTTTTTTGGACAAACATATTTTAACAAAAACACTTTGTTATGGAGTGAATAAATCAACCAGACTACTGAAGTAGTCTCTGTGATATATTAGTCCGCCTGGTTTGGTGCTGCCATTACAACTGTGAGAAATGCCATATACAGATAGATTTTGGACTACGTACAAACTACGTCAATATTACAAAATCAAAATCTTGTACAATTGGAAATGATAGAATCCAAAATGCTTGTGCAGTAGAAATAGTRTTAGAAGTTTTTTCCCTTGAGTTTCTGTAGGTGCTTCCTCTACTACTTCACTTATATTAGGGAACTGACTTCTTCAGTGTCACTCACTTCTCCAGTGAGGGACTGGAAACACAGAGAGATCTGAATTGGTTTGAAAATTGTCTGTGAACCCTTTGCTGAGAGTTTTGAGAAACCATTAGTCCTAGGTAACCCCAGATACTTTTTTAAAATGAACAGAAGTAGCTGTCAGACTTTGAAGTGGGCTGATCCACAGCTCTTACAGGTTCTCTCAAAATTGCCTTCAGGCAGCTGTCCCTGATGGGAGGATTCTGAAGAGGAGGTTAAGGAGGATGATTGATAGAAGCTTTGGTGCCTCCTCTGTGGTTCTGAAGAGTGTTTCTGGAGTTGTTCCTGAAGCAATTTTGTCTAAAGGAAAACTGAATCTCTTGATTGTGTTCCTGTGATTTCAGGTTGGAATATGTAATTCTAGTTGAACACAAAGTTGCTCCTAAGTCTTTTTAGGGAAGTCTTTGTGCTGCTGTTACAAGTTGATTTCTTGAAGTGATAAAGCAGTCCATAGGGGTGCTTGGATTTCACAGGCGATGTCTGATATCTGGAGACATGAAGACCAGCAAAGATATGGAGCTCATGGRAATTTGGTGTAGAGCAAGCCACTAAGTTTAGTCAGTTCTGTGTTACTGAGCATAGTTTGTCAGTAGGAAAGCACACAAGCAGATCCTAGGCTGGCTGTGATGTGGCTGAGTCTTATAATCTGTGAGATATATACGCATTTTCTTCTTTTTTTTTTTCTTTTTTTATCCTGTTGGGCAAGAGAAAGGGTTAAGACATAGGRGATGATTGCTATACAGGATGATTGCTGCTTGTAATCCCTTTCTCATTACTAAGCCTGCCAGCAGTCAGAAGACCTTCAGTGCTGCTGGTTCCAAACCAGAGCCACCAAATCCTCTGGTACTATAGTGATTAGTGATGAAATACTCTTGGTTTTTGGGTAGTCAGTGCAGTTTTACTGATGTTGTTTTGCACAGTGACAAGGGAGGTCAGTCACTTGGCTGCTATGAGGGGCAACACGTATTATTTGTTGTTTGGTGAAAGTCTGCCTTTCAGACTTTGGTGAGGTTATGCAGGCATTGGCAAGGGCAAGAATAAGTAGAGATTTGGTCTCTTGACCTGACTAACCAGGTCCAGTGATGCATGCTTTTATCAGGATCCTCAGGAAATACAGCATCAATCAGACTTGAGACTTTGCTTTGAAATGGAGCAGTGTTCTGGCATGTGTTCCTCATCTGCATATAAGAGGCAATTCAACTGATCATCAGTGAGCTTTGTTACACTCCATAAGAGTTGGATCTTGCATTTGTGTGATTAGCTGTTTTGAGCCGGGGTAGGGAGACAGACACTGTCAATACTCTGTTTTCTCTGTTTTCACACATGTCGTCTTCTTTTATTTATTTATTTTTTTTTTAACAGCTGGTAATGAATTAAAACAACAGTAGCTTTAATATTGCTAGTTAGGATTCTTGGAGGTCAAAGGATTATAGATGCTATAAGAGTCTGTTAGCAAGCCCAAGTGATGAAAAAAAATGAGAAGTATTTCTGTCTTGATTTTTTTTTTGTTTGTTTGTTTGTTTGGTTTGGTTTGGTTTTTATTTAATGTCAGGGTGACTGCAAGAGTTACAAGGGCACAGCTCAGACAGACACAGATACCGAGGTGTAGTGTACGTAGGTGTATGTGTGCCAAAAATATGAGTAGCTAATCCTTTGAAGAGCAGTGTGTTATAACAGGGAGTTTCTAGTAATCTTAATAACAAGCATTGCTACCAGTCAAGCTTACACTGTTGGTTAGAAATAGGCAATTATGGTTTCTCCTTTCCCTATCTCAGGGAATCTTAGGCCAAAGTCAGTAAAGTGAGATCCCCTCTTTGCCTGTTCATAATCTGTTCATTGGCCTCCCTATTAATATGAAGCCAAAATGCTCTGGTATTACATCCTGCTGAATTAATACTCTATTACTGAACTTCATCTTATCCTAAAAGTAGAAGAAGAAACTGAGGTACCAGCTGCTTGGGCCAGAACTTGTGATTTCTAGAAAAAAAAAATTAAACACTTGGCTCTAATCAGACCCTCTGTGTCCAAGTGTGGTTTCACGATGGCAGTATTTGAAACCCACAGTCAGAATGTGTATTTTTCCCATCTAATGCTAGTACTTTTCTCCATATTTCTGTCATTTGCTATGTGATGTTGAATTGGGCAGAAGTTGTATGAAAAGATGAAGCTAAGCATGGGTAGATAAACTTAAGCGATATACGGATCAGAGTGTGCTCGGAATACAGCAGTCTTCTAAGATCTGCCTAGCAAGGTAGAACTAGGACAAAACAAACCAGAAAAAGTGCAAAAAAATAGACGCTACTTTCCTACTTGTAATTACTGCTTTATCTCCACTTTACTTCCTTTGGTTCCGTTGTTCCACCAGTATTTTCATAGCGGTCAGTCATTACAGTTATGATGGCTCTTGGTTTTTGAAATATAATCAATATGTATTACAATTACTTAGTTCAGATTTCCAGGTAACCAACCTTAATCAGGTTATCAGTGGTAAAGAAAGTCAGCATCTAAAGAGGCTAAGAACATCCACTTCCCCAAGTGATCTTAAAGGTCTCCTATATATCCTACCTGGTCTGAGAGAACAAAATGGTAGAGATTTCTCTGTTTCTTTAAGAACAGTTTTGACCTGTCACTTATCTTTATTTGTTCTGGCCACAGTATCCCAAACTAAGATAATGGATAGAAAATGACTGGTATAGTTAAACTGTACTGTTACTCAGACCTAAGGGCTTTGTACCAGAGTCCTCTCTTCAATATTGCACTAAGATCTAGACTGCCAGGCGTGCTTCATCTTCTATTCTAGCTTACTGTAGATGAAATGTGTTCTTTGACGATACTAATTATTTTGCTCGTGTRTAAATATTCTAGGATTATAAGCCTTTGAGTAATAGAGAAAATAATACTCTGAGGATGAGATTATAATGAGTCAGGAAATGTCTTTATAATTAAGCAGTTTTAAAAGTTTCATAAAGTGAAGTAATAAAAAATATTTGGGGAAGTATCTATATTAAGCATGTATCAGGTTGCACAAGCCCATTCATTGGTTGTAGCACATTTGAATTGTAAAGAGACTGAGGAGGAAAGAACTTCGTGCTTAATTTAATGTCTTTGCTCAGAGTCGGGGTCCAGACTCTGTTTGTTTCATGTTTTGAGGCTTGGCAATCTTCACTTTTTAAGTAGGTTTACCCTCTTGTTTTTGTAGGAGTGCAGAATGCTGTGGTTGTGCAGCCAAAACTGTAGGTTTTAGAGAAATGATTTAATTAATTGAGCTATTGTTTAAATAAAACTTGAACTTCAGGCCAAAATCCTGAATAGTCRGTGACTTTACTGTTTTTAAAAAAGGGAAAAAGAAAATCCTGAATCCAGATTCCTGGATCATTCTTTCATACATCAGCCTGACCCTTAYAATCATGCTGAGATGGTTAGGTGAAGATCATATCTCTTTAAGAAGAGCATTTGGTCATGCTTAAAGTAAAACTGAAGTAAAACATTAAAACCAAGCTTTTGTTTGATTGTTTTCAGAGAGCTTGAAGGTAGAGACAAAAACACAGAAGCCACTGAAAATGACTAAGGGTGCAACAAACTTCTCTTAATCTAATTCTTCTGTAAATCAAGAAAGTAGAATAAGAAGGGAAGGAGGAATGAGAGTGGAAATAGCTATACAGCGCTAACAGGTAATTGCGTTGTTGTTCTTCCTCCACGTGGTCAGCCTGTCTCTTCCCCTCAATTCYGTTCTGTGCTTGGTATCTAATCCTCGATAAGTATAGTCTTGGGGGCAGGAAGTTACAAAAACATTTGCTTCTGTCGTGTGATGTTTAAAATCTCGTTGTGTTCCATCACTGCTGAAAAAGCCTCCCAGGATCCCTTAAAGACCTGGAATATTGTAGTTGCAAACAGTCCTTAATAAATGTCTCTCCTTTTGGCTGGAGAGATCTAGCTTCTCTCAAGGCTGTGAACAAGCACCTGTTTGAAGGAGCTGCCAGCTCCTCAAGCAGCAGGACCAACCTTTCTTTAGGTTTTCTTGTTCCTATAATTCTGAGGTTTTGTTGGGACAAAAGCTGCAATTTACATTATCCAAGCTGAGGGTCTGGGCCAGCACAGATGCCTAACAAACAGCTAGGACCCAGTATTTATGCTTATCGTCATGGATAAATAGTCAGATAGTGACATCTGAAGAAAAAAGATGAAAGAAGGAAATAACAAGAATGTGAATGCTTATGGTCTGTCTTGAATGAATGAATAGAATTTTATTTTACAAACTGCTACAAAGTATTTACAGACTTTCTGTAGTCAGGTCTTGGCTTGTTAGTTTAGAGATCTATAGCTCTTCCGATCTCCCCTCTCAAACTGAATTCCTTCAGATTATTTTGTTTTATTTTATTTTCAGTGATTCGCTTGGGTTGTCAGGGTTTTTTGTTTGTTTTTTTTTAATTTTAGTACCAATAAGCAAGACAATATTCTGGAGAATGCATTAAAGATCATATTTCCTTTGTACTTTCAACACTTAGAAAAGAACATGTGTGTGATCACTTTCTATTTAATGATAGCCTCTTCTCAATGATTTTCATGATTTTCACAAAAAAAAAAAAAAAAAAAAAAGGGGGGGGGTTAAACAATACTGTATGCAAATGGATAACATCTCTTTAGTATGCAGAGTTTCTTCTACAAGTGTCAGTTGTGCTGTGAGGAATTCTGTGAGGTTGAAATGCTCTCTGTATTGCAGTGAAACAGCTTAGTGCTATAAACCTGATGCCCAGAGGGGTGTTCGTTTGTTCTTCCTCTCAGTAACGTGTGCTGTTTTCCTCAACAGCCATGAGGGCACTTATTTCAGGCAATAGATGACAAGGAGGCATTTGTTTCCTCTGTGTTAGTCACTTATGAAATTGCAGCCTCGGGGTATGTCCGTCAAACTAGGCCACACAGGTTACATTTTTGACTTCCTGATTGTACTCACCATGCAATAAACAAAGAGATTTGGAGAAGCTGATAATATAAGTAAAATATCCTCTGCTGACAGCACATTTGAACAAAAACTAAAAAGATTCTATGATGATCTTAAATGTGGTAGAGTGTTATTTTGCTTCATATTCATTTGCCTGGCTTTTTAATGTGGTATTTCATATTTTAGCAATTGAACTATTCCATTGCGCTTCATTTTCAGCACCTGCAAAATATTTCCGTGMTATTGCTTAAACATTCCCTTTTGCCAGCATGAAGTAGGACTAAAGATTTTTGCATAGCTTATCTGTACAAAGATTTTGATTTTTCTAAGCAATTTTATATATAATCTCAAATTTGTAATGGATTTTTCTGCAAATAAAATAATTCAGGGTGCATTGTCATTTCTAGAAAGTGACATCTAATCTCAGATCTTCAAAAGAAGATGACAAATAAGATGCTTTCAGTTATGAAAAAATGAACAGTTAATTGCTAATCAGCTAAGTGCCAATTTCCAGAATATGCATAAATGTTGAATAACTTCTGAACAACGAAGAAACATGCTAAATTATAGTCATCTCATTAACCTTGTATAAAGAAAAGTTTGCTATTCTCTGCAGTCTAAAAGAACTTTTTTCCTTAATCTAAGCCATAACAATGATATTCATCCAGAAAAATCCATTCCTTATGTGTATCAAATTGTCCAAGTTGAGCATGGATATGATAGGTTGATTCTTTTGATGTCAGTCTGAGATTCTGGTAATTAAGATGTACTTCAGTCTCGATTCAGCAAGAAGCTTCTTGGAATTTTAAATGTTACCACTAGCAGCCATAGTAACAAAAGTAAACAAAATATACCTGCATTTCTCTCAATTTTTAGGGAAAACTTTGTGAATTATGGGCAGCCTGTAGTTCATTATTGCAAAGAGAACTTTCTTCTGTCGTAGCCATCCAAAAAACAAAGCGAGGAAGGTATGAAGTACAAGTAGGCATAGTATGCTGCAGTAGGAAAAAACAATTCATTTTAAGATGCATCCATGTAGGAGAAACACAATTGTCTGTGAAGAGGAGGAAAATGACAAGTTAATTTTGTAATATCTTCCAATGATTTTTGGAATATGTGTAGCCTGAAGTCCTATGGTCAAACCAATATCAGCTGAAAGGAGTTTATAATAAAGAAAAAGGAAGAAAAAGTAATCATTTGTTGAACGTGTAATCACTTGTCAATTTTTATAGTACAGTTCTGTCTCTCTCAGGCCTCAAAATGGAGGGCGCTTTTTTTCTGATGAAAAAGTTTTCCTGCAAACTACTGAATTTCTTCTATTTAATATTACTTTTTTAGAAAGTTTAACATTTGAGAAAGTTTTAAAGACTTTTTCTTTGAATAGCATTCTTGGAAAAAGAAACTGGCCTCTAAGTAATATTTCATTGCTCTGAACTTTCCGTTAATGGAGTTCTACAATAAAAGGTAGGAAAATGCTTCCTTATAATGTAAATGGAGAGGAGTTTTCTGTGTTTAAGATAAAGAAGATCATCTTACATTTTTCAGGGATTAAGCTTTGCACAGAGTAAGAGAAAATGGGCTCTCTGTCATCTTCTCCTAACACTTTGATTGTTCATTATGGCATTAAGGTCTGCCTCTCAAAATCTCCTGTTATTTTTCTGTTTTAGAAATTGAATCATGCCTAGGTATGGTGACTCTGGCAAGAGCAAAGCTGCTAAAAATTCTAGGCTTTTGTTAGCAAAATTCAAGATTTCTGCCCTATGTAGTATTTTTGCATACATTGGCTAGAAAGGATCGATGTATTCTGCTACTTTTATTTGCTTTGTTATCTCTGCATAGCATAACTGATGTTCTCAACACTTTCAGCAGGTTAAAAAGCACCATAATTCATAACTTAATATATTGAATTAAGTCTTGAAGAATAAATTCAATGCAATCCCTCACTTTGGTCAGGGATTGCATTCCAGCAATCCYCAGCTTCAGAAGCCTTGGAATGACTTTTTTTCCATGGGCTTAGCATTCTCTAGCACTTCATATAACTAAACTTAATTAGCATCACATTAAAAGAAAGAAAAAAGCTCTAACAGTGTCAAGTCCAGGGAAAAATGCTTCAGGTTATCACCTAACAGCCTTGATTATGGAACCAGACTCTTCTTTCTGCAGTTTCCTGCTTCATTTAAATTCTCCTTCTAGCTTTGTGGCCAAACCCGAGTACTTGCAGAAGACAGCCTTTTGTCCCACATGTACAGCCTTGATTCTCCATCCAAGTCTGCAACATACCGCAACAGGGCAGAGGTCATTCAAGAAAAATTATTTTGTGATCATTAAAGTATGCAACATAACATCATGGGCAGATGAGAGGAGTGAGGGAGTGTTGCAGACTCATAGGGAGTGTCCTGAGGTCCAGGCTCTCCCTGCTGAAATGCTGTACTTCCCTCGGTTTTAGGAACTGCCACGTTCACAGGAAAGGAATGCAGTGCTGTTTGGTCACTTAGACTGAAATCAGCACTTGCACAGGCAAACATTGGATGTTGAAGTAAATAGCTATTTACTCAATGTTAATGCAGCTCAGTGTTAACTCCATAGTTACAAGGTCAGTGACAGCTACCCCAAAAATGGTGCTTAGATGAGCCCGAGAAATACTTTTTTTCTTTTTTCATCTGGCTAGCAAACGGTGAGGACTTTTGTACACCCTCAAAACTAAGATTCAACCTCTTGGAAAATAGAAGCAGATTCAGAATTCAGTGTTAATCTTCACACTTCTGCTGATGGATCCTTGATAATCCCCATCTACCTTTTTAGAAATATGGAAATTAGAGCCTGGGACAAGGCACTGGACAGTAAGCAGCACTTTTCAATGACTGTCCTGCTGCTGATATATAAACAAGTTGTTAACGTGGTGAGGAGAATGTCAGACTAGGGGGAGGGGGGGATTTTGTCTAATTGCTTATGCACTGAAGCCTATTTTTCATGTAAATGAACAGACAATTCCATATTTATGGAAAAGCATGAACAAAGCATTGCTGCTTCTAAGCTGAAACTAGATAAGATGGTCTCTAAGTAATTTTTTGTATAATAATGGTTTTGCAGTGACTATTACTAGTGCTGGATTTGAGAAAAGTCTTTGTAAAGGGCTGATATCCTTTGAACCCCCTTCCATGTCATGTTTGACTTGAACRTAATGCATATGTAAATAGGAAGTTGAATTAATGTTGCATAAGCAGGTCTTAGTTTCATTTATTTGTTACTCTTGAGTGCTTGATTTGAGCAATTGGGACTTGACTATTTTCTTTAAGGATGCTTTCCCCACCTCCTTTACTTTGGCTTGAACTTGAAATGATGTTGATATCCAGAGGGTCACCAGCAAGGCTGAAATCTTTAGTCTCTCATACAGAAGCAATCCTTTGAAGTAATCGAGTAATTGGCAGCAATTTTAAGTTGTCCTATATGTGAATCTTGTATATTTTAGCAGTGGTTTTCATAGATCTTATTGTTAGTAGGGGAATAGGGAAGCTCAAAGGTGCTAAATCTTATTGATAAAATAATGACTTTTTTTTAAAGCAGTGTGTTTTTTCTAACCTTCTTATTGGGAAYGCCTTGATCATTCTGACTGACCTGTTAACTATGGCCTATTTGCCTCCGGAACATATATTTAACCCAACTCCCCCAGATCTCAGCATTGCATTACTGTCTTGCAAATAGCTGTAAAACAAATTGGCAAGGTGTGCGTCTCTTACCCCTGCAGACAGAGCCACAAAATGAAAGCCAGCCTTTTATTACTATCATTAGCTCAAGTCCTAGCGAAGTGCTACAGAGGAAAATTCCTAATCTTGCTGCTTATTATATTGCAAGCAGGCACTTTTAGTTTTAATACAATTCAACAGTGAAAAGCTAAGGAATACCAAAATTAAAAAGTTGCCTATGGTGCTGAGTTTGAATTCTCATATCCTACTGCTGAGCAGAGTTTATCGTGTGAGGCTCGGTGATGTGCTAAATGCAACAATATGGCTTTTCATTCAGAGCTGGCATGTGTCCTGCTGGCTCAGAACTTGGCCAGTATTTTCTTGTGCCTGCCTGCAAAATGCCATGTAAACAAATGCTGTTGGGGGAGTTTCCAGTAGTGTGTAATGGCGAGATACACAAGGGAAGGTTGTCTCAGTGTAATGGGGTATCTGTCTTTATTGGCACATGTCTTCACCACCTGCTTAAGGTATCCTGTAGCTTGATGTTCAAAAAAAAAAGGAAAAAAAAACATAGAAAACACAGAGATGTGGATTCTAGTCCCCAAGGGCACTAAACTGTGGTCTCTCACATCTTAGATGACGGTTTTAATCACAGAGTAGTAGATAATGATGACATTTCTTTTGTGCTTCGTTCCTGTATGAACATATACGTGGTCTGAGTGCACAAACTTGCAAGTGAGAAAGAGTCAACACTTTCATTTTGTGAATGTGGAATAACTTAGCCCCCTCTGCCTCGTGCATCTCAAGCGGTATGCAGTTAGGTATGTAGGTGCTTAGCAGCTTTGCTAACTCGTTATATCCATGGGTGTTTTCAGGAGCTAGGTTTTGAGAGACATGTAAATTGAAGCAAGACTTGAGCTCCCTTATGAGCCAAATATACCAACTTGCCCTGCCTTGATCATAGCCATTAAATAATTTAGTTTTGGGGTTTTTTTTTTGCCTGAAATTCAGATCAGGCCTATAGTGTGTTCCTGCACTTATACTAATTAAATGAGATTATGAATGAGAGAAAACTTTTGTTTCATTGCAATGGGGAGCTGAAAGTTCTTGGGAAACTTAGCGCTGTCTTCAAACAATGCCAAATACTGTTTTAATTGGGATAAATCCTGAGGGATAAGCATTAATTTACGTAGTTTTTGGCTAGCCAGAATATAGTAGTTTTCTTTTTTTCTTTTTGCCTTTTTTTTTTTTTTTGCTTTTTTAATTTTTTTTTTATTGAAATTCTTTTTTTTTCCTGATATATGGCAGAAAAGGCTTGTGAAGGTTTATTTGGCAGTCTGATAAAAGCTTCTGGGTTTTAGGATGTAATTTTTTAATTTTTTTTAAATGATGATCTTCCAAGTCTCTCTCACATCTCTTTCCCCTCTAGAGTAAGCTATGCACTTCAGAAGCTTGGAAAGGAACAATAAGATTTGATGCATGTTTATACAAAAACAATTCATTTAATAGCTGAAGGGGATGGTTCTGTAACAGTAGCATGATTTATAAAGCACAAGGTCAGCTTTGGAGTTTTTGAAGCCTTAAGCAATGGATGATTATAGTGCACCAAACTGGATCAGAGATAGCAGAGTTTGCACCTGCAGTGGCTTTTTCAGCCTTTGTACTCTGTGCCATTGATTGCTCCACGGCCCCTGAGGCTGTCCAAGGTGGTATGATCTGACCTGGTAAAATGCAAAGTCAAACTATCAGGTAAAAAAACAAAAAGCAAAGAAAAATTCTCTATGYAGGGAAGGTATGTCTGAAAAGTTGAATGCTGCTGTCTAGTTGTTCTGTGTGGAGTTAAAAACATCACAGCTCTTACTTGGTTTGGATCTTATTGTATATAACTGGCCCATGTGCTTCTGACTCTTGTTGTGTAGCACTTACAGTGTCAGCTGTGTTAATTTCTTTGTACAATTCATACTTTAAAAGGCAGTGAGAAAGTTGTATGAACAGAGAGTTGAGAGCCAGTCCTTGAAGTGTTTTAGCTTGTAATAAGATTAACTGTATAGTTAGAGGAAGTTACATATATCTGGCACAGACACATCAGATATTGAAATAAATTAAATTGAATTTTATTGCTTTTAATAATTTACTTACAAATACTTTTTTTTAACATGCAATGTAGCTATTACTAGTACACTTTCACTGTGAACACATGGATATTAAATAGCAGGTGATGAGTATTCAGAATGAAGCTACAAAGATCTGTCCCTATAAAATTTAGGAGATGCTAATATGACTGCTTTTGTTTCTCCTCTTTTCAGAGCCTTCATATTTGAAAAGTGGTTGTTTTGAACCYGCAGCATTCCTCTTACCCATGTGCCTCGACTGTCATAATTCGGTGCATTTATTCTTTTTTCCCATGCTGCTTTTGTTGTCCTGGGTTCCAAGAATTCCTTTCTGTAGATGTATTTCTGCTGATTTTTTGTGTTAATTGGTGTGTGATCTTGTTATGAACTCTCTAGCTGTGATCCCAGTAGGTGAGGATTTAATACACAAATACTTCAAGTACTTTTTAGGAGACAAACAAAACGTGATGTCTGACTCCAGTATGGTACCAGGTTCTAAAGCAGTGGTGCTTGTGTGAGCCTTTTGAGCTCCATGGTAAAWTTTTTTTTCCCCCCTTTTCCTATTTTTATTTTGGGGAACATAAATATGTAATAAGCTCTTTTATTCTTTTATTTTTCCGATCATCAGAAATGTTGGCAGTAAGAGGTGAACATGATGATTAGAGCAGCTAGAAGTGCCACTTAATGAACTAAACGTCTCAGTGAAACTAAAAATGCTAGCATTTCTTTAAATTGTTTCGCACCAGTGAAGTGCACCAGCCTTTTAACAGTGCTTCCCACAGAAACTCCCTCCCTCCTTTAGAAAAGATAAACCGTGTGACAAACTCTGGAGCAGAGTGTGGACGGGCTTGCTGACAAGAAAGTCGAAGGTCTGCGAAGACTCTATGTTATTTAAATATAGATGCTGTCCTGTGGCTCTACCACTTCCCTAATTATGTTAGGCTTTTATAAGCTTCAGTTTGTTGGAAAGGTTCATAACATCAGTTCTTGGAAAATAGCCTCAGTTTATTGACTACATAGTATTTTGTTCAACTTAAAATGTGAAACAGTATGTGAAAAGTTCTTTAAAAGCATCAGTGGACTGATTGACTCTGAKCTTCATGTGCCAATTCAAGCTATGACAAGAAAGTTCGTGTTTGGAGTATTTATAAACTTGACGGCCCTAATTTTGCCCTCAAGAATCCAAGCACAAATAGAAAGGTGTAAATAGACATTACATCTTCTGATCCTGGCGATTTTGCTTCTTTTGAAGTTAGTTATATCTAGAAAGTACAAATTAAAAGTATAAATTAATTTCCAGAGTAAATTAATAGCATAATTTAGAGGGATTCATTTGGCAGAATGCTTATGCGTTTGKAGGGGGAAAAGGAAGGGAGTATTAAAAGCATCCATTTATTGCTGTTTGTATTTTGACCTTAAATTAAATTAATCTTTTTAATGCTTTCCCCTTATATCTTTCTTTGATCATGCACATAAGTTCAAATTGTGGTGTCTGCACTTATAAAAGCCTTTGCTTATTTAAGGGCATGGCTGAAAGCATCCSTTCAGCGCCGAGCTGTGACTCACATGCCTTTCAGTGGAGTTCTGCTGCCTGCCTGTATTCTCTAAAGGATTATTTACATGTCTTCATTCCTTGTGGCACTTCTGAAATTGCTCTTAAGTGGTCGGATGTGTCTGCCAGGTTATTGAATTAACTTCTGCTTCTACAAAGCTGGAGCTTATCACTGGAATGAACACACTTATGCTCTGCTGCCTGATGCAGCTGCCTGTGCTGGATCCTTTATCTGGAAGAACTGTTCTCTYAAACTAACAACCATGAGCACAGATCTGGAATTTTTCTGGGTGGGTATTCTCCAGCTGCATATTACGTTCTTGCCTCGAATCCAGATAAATGACCATTACAAAATACACTCTTTCATAGTGTTAGGTGATCAGTACTGAAGGTGAACAGATGTCCAAAGAAACTAAATGTTTCTCAGATGCATATTAACTGTCTTCCCCTTCCTTGTTATTTACATATCTCATTTCAGTCTCWTAAATTTTTTTTATCTTTTCCGATGAATATTTCCTATATCTCTGCCTAAATACATTTGTTCCCTGTCTCATTTTTCCCTTTATTAAATGTGGTAACTACATAAATTCTTTCTCCAGTCCTTTAGTAATACCCATTACTCAGTAGGTTGTCATAAATCTTTTCTATAAGATTTCCTGTTTCCCCATCTTCTGATTTCATAATTTGGGGATATAAGTCATCTGGGTCTAGTGCTTTGTTGGCTTTCAGTAGTTCTAATTGCCTCCTTATCTGTTTTATGAGGAGGGTAAAGCCTTTCAACAATTCACTCCCCCAAGCATAGGAAAACATGCCTCAGTCCTTGGGATGTTATCTGCTTTCTTTTTGTGTGTAGTGATGTGAAAAAATAATTCAGACCTGCAGCATATTAACCATCTATTACTAGTTTTCTGCTTTGATCCTCTGGTGTTCTGCCTGTATCTTTTCTTTGTGTTTCAATAGCATGCTTTTTTTTTTTTTTTTTTAACTTATCCTTTCTCCGTTGTTTTCTCCATTTAGGCATTGCCTTTGCTTACATTTTATACTTACTTTGCTTACCTTTTATACGGTTTCAGTTTTCATATTCATTGTCTTTATTCTTCTCTGGGAAATACAAATTTTTGACAAACTGTTCCGCTCGTCCCTTGTTCATACTGCAAGATTCTGCTCTTATCCACAATTTAATGTATTTTACTGCTGCATGTTTATTGCAAAATGGCACATTTGCAGGCAACTTTTCCTCAAACACCTAATAAAAGCGGATTTATAAAATTTCACCTCTAGCTATTTCAGTTATTCTAAATATGCATTTCCTTACCCAGTGAATATTGTTGATACCTTTTAAAATCTCTCTTTACTATTTGCCCAGAACTGGAGGGCTTAATCAAAAATCCTATTGTTCCTGTCACTGTGCAAACAAAAAGACAATCCACRTTGCTTGCAATTTTAAAATCTCTCATTGTCTCCTCTAAGGCTGRTGTGTGGTGGGTTTTTTGTTTGTTTTTGGTTTTGGAGTTTTTTTGCTTTGTTTCTACAATGGCACTGGTAGTTTGGTTCTGTGTGTGGTAGCACTTTATTCAATTTGGGAGAGGGAATGGAATGAAAATTGGCTGAGTGCAAATGAATCCCCCAGGAGCCTGGGAAATACMAAATCAAACTAAATGGTCAGATCAGATTTAGGCATATGAAAATGAGCCATATGCAAAAGCTGAATTGTAAACGGTTTAGTTGCATTACTTGTCCTTTCCCTCTGAGATTTATCAAATGATGAATAGTAAAGTCACTTAAAGATGAAACAAACTGATTTGATTTCCAGACACTTTCAGTAACGTATCACCTTTCATACATGCTTAGTGTCTGCATTTGCTCTGCACCATTTCAGAGTTTGCTTTTCCAGCTTCTATTGCAAATTTTGTAATCCTATTCCCCTTTGGCCTGGAATTCTAAAATCTATCATCTGCTCTTTCCCAAGAGAGAGCTAAGTTTGACCACAGCTGAGCTTTCCTGTGAGACCACTGTCCTTGCCTGCCAGGGGTTTAGTCGTCTTCTCTGCTCATCCTGTCCCAGGCTTAGGAAACTGTGAGAGCACCCATGGCTGGTAGGCTGCAAGGGTGAAGCCTTGCCAACAAAAAGCCTCAGCCCCGCATTGCTGGCCCAAACAAGAAACTTGTCCCAAGACAGGTTTCTTGGCAGCATAGCCCTTCCTTTGGCAGCCCCGTTGCAGACCCACTGCAACRGCACCTTTCGGCTTCTCATTTCTCTCAACTCTAATCATAGTCCTAACCCTAACCCTAGAATTTATTTCCACCATATAGTAGMGATAAACCCCCCATTACTGGCCTAGATGAGAAACTCTTGACAGGACAGGTTTCTTGACAATGCAGCTCTTTGGATATGTGTTGGTAGGGCTCGATACCAGTCGTTATTGATGCCTGTCAGTAGGTATGGAAACGGACAGGCATTAGTAGGGATCGCTGTTGAGTGGTGTTGATGTCAATGGTCATTGATGCCTACCGAGAACAAACTGGGTCTGGAAGCAAAAGCAGAGATGTGTGTGGAGATGGAGARCCTATGAATAGGGCTGACTATCTCTAGATGTGATTCTTAGCAATGGCACTCCTCAGGAGTGGCCTCTCGATATTGCGAACAGTCGACTTTGATAGTCATTAGCGTGTCCTGCGAGCAGAATCACTGCGAGAATGAAGGCTGTAGATGCCAGTGGAGATGGAGAGTTATGGACAGTGTGAGAGGCAAAGCTATAGATGCCTGTGRAGATGGAGAGGTACCGATGCCTACTGATAGGTATGGAAATGGACAGGCATTAGTAGGGATTGCTATGGAGAGGTGTTGATGTTGCTAGTTGTTGATGCCTGCCGAGAACAACGCGGGTTGGAGAGCTGAGGTGTGTGTGGAGAGGGAGGGGTATTGATGCCTATGAGTAGGGCCGGCTATCTCTACATTTCATTCCCTAGTGATGTGTCTGGTAATTGGTGCTCAGTGCAGCCTCTCAATATTGTGAATGGCCAACTTTCATAGTCGTCAGTGCATCTCACAAGCAGAAACATTGGAAAAACAAAGGCTGCAGAGGCCAGTGGAGATGAAGTTATGGACCGTGCAAGAGGCAAAGCTATAGATGCCTGTGGAGATGGAGAGGTTTCAATGCTTATGACTTGTTTACTGTACTTACGCAGTACATTTGGAGTTACAGGGGCATCCTTTATTTTTCAGCTATGTCTAATGGTGTTTGCTTAAGTTCTGCATCCTGTGAGTCATCTCCCACTGTTCAAAGCCAGGAAAGGGACTATAGAGGTCCTTTATACTGGATGGACTCTGAAGGGTTCCAGATGGTCCCATAAAATGGGGCCTTTCTCTCAGTGGTTTGTGACTGAAGTGTACCTAACCTGAGGGGATCCTTACAAGCCAGGCTGTGAATTTTGCCCACATTTTGAAATAGTTTGGTCGTAAGGAAGYTGGCCTCTCCATGTGCATTTTGATGCTACGCTAACCGGTGTGAAGTCCCAGTGAGAAGGTGTGCCTCTAAATGATACCAAATCCCCTAAATTCTATGTTAGAAACAAAATGCCTAGAGTGATATTATATCCTCATTAACAGCAGCTGCTTTGTGTGTGGCCTTTGCCATTAGCTTGCACTCTACAACTTGGAAAATGGTACATACCGATGTGCAAATGTCTGATTTYGTGCTGAAGGGAAGGCTGAATATGCTTGTACCCTGGCACGTGTATCATCCAACTAATCTTGTGCCCAGATCAACAGCAAGCCTGTAGCTTCCCRTGGGAGAGAAGGCAGCTGGAGTTGTATGTCAGGGAGGATATAAAACAGGACCTGGGAGAAGACTGAAGGGATGGTGAGGTGTGAGAATGTAGCTGTGATTGGCAAAGTGTTTTCTCTCACCCCAGCAGTGTCCAGATCTTACTTTTTTTTGTAAGGGGCTTTGAGGGAAGCGATAGATCTTTTTGATCAGAGGAGACATAGCGGTTGGAATCAGGCTGCTGTTTTAACTATAGCAAGACAAGATACACACGTGGCTTTGCAAAGAAAAAGGATAGAAGAATCCTATTTGAAAGAAAAATAGAGCAGAAAAGGTGTTCTAAAAAAAAACTCTAGAAAAGTTGTAGGGAGAAAGAGGGAAAAACAAAGATCTGGTGTCTTTGCTTGCTTGCTTCTCAGTGCTATCTGTAACTCTAAATAGACTTTTTATACTATGAAGAAATCTAGTAGTGATTTCAGAATTAAGAGTATGTTGAAAAGTATTTTGAAAGCATGACTAAGGCTTGTTTCCTCTGGTAAAGTTCATATTTCATGCAGTAATCACTTTAAGGCTAACAATTTTGGGGTCCTTAACCCCTTATAGGGGAATTGCCTTTGCATTTAATATTTTCTAATAAGAAAGAGAGAGAGGRGGACTAACTCTTTTCTAACTAATTTCTTTATTTTAGCATAAATATAGCTGGGTTGATTAGTATAAAATTTGGAGGACATATTGTGTGACCTCTCAGAGATTTTCTGTCCTATAGCTTTTTAACTATGTCATCATTTTACTTCAGAGAAAAAAAAAWTGCCATATAGTTCAAAATTAATGTTGTGCAATACAAAGTGCTAACTCTGTGATCTCACCATAATGTGGTGCGAAAACCTACGCATAATTGTGGAGAGGATGAAAAAGCTTTCTCTAATCTGCCAAGAGACTGTGTCTTTAGCAATTTCCAAGCTGAGCTCTTTGATAGTTCATGAATGAAGCAGATCTCTTAATTATTTTATTGCTATTTGCGTTCAATCTATTTTGTGAATCCAATGGATTTGCTCTATGAAAGTCTTCCCAGAACTCTGCTGAAAGGGAATTCAGTAAACAATCTCCACGCACTGCGATAATGCATGATTATAATTTGTTTCAAAGTTAGTTTACTAAATATACTACTATAGTTTATATACAACTATAGTTTATAGTTTCGAAGACTTTGCCAGCTTTGAACTCAAAAGCACCTCAGAACAGCTTTCATCTGAACGTTAAGGTCTCTAGCTAGTCTAAAACTAAAGTCTTGAGCTTGAGATCTGGTCTCTTGGAAATGCTGGATCAGTGCTTGATACCTGAAATTTTCACATAGTTCTGCATGGATGTGGAAAACAGCCAGAGTTCAAGTACTGAGCAGGAGTATGTTCTGATTAGATTCCAGTGTCTTCAAGCACTTCATTTATTTTTTTTTTTATTTGTGAGAAATGGGCCAATGTAGCAAGAAACTACAGCCTGCATATTTCCAGGAGAGTTGAACTGCTTTCAGCTCACAGTGTACCCGTGTGTCGTCTGCCCAGTAATGCCTCCCTACAACCTAGGAGTAGGTTTGGCGTAGGGCTTTTGTAAAGAGAAAAATTTCACATTAGTGGAATCCATGCAAATAGATGGAACATTTGACATATGCTTTTCTGTTTGATCTTCCTCCAAGACAGTTTTTGGCAATAACAAAATGTAGTTCTACTTAGCAACGTAGTAACTCATGATATCAGTTAGGTAAAAATAATAACTGGGTAGAAGAGGAGCAATTGTTTGGGTGCAGCCAGTGTATAAAGAAGCAGTGCTCTGTAGTTCTAACTCCTGCTGCTTTGCTCTAACAAGAAAACAAGTTTTCTTTCAGTACACAGCATCAAAGCACAAACGAGGTGCAAGCAGACAGAGGAGATAAGTTAACACTCTGTCTGAAGCAGCATGCGAGTGCTTCTAGCAGCGACAGACTGAGACTCTATAAGGCGCTTCTTGGAAGCGCAGCGCRGACCTTGGCATTCAGAT
Source organism: Rhea americana (assembly GCF_003343005.1). NCBI lineage: Eukaryota > Metazoa > Chordata > Aves > Rheiformes > Rheidae > Rhea > Rhea americana. The sequence goes on along the minus strand of NW_028186945.1, from coordinate 2,052,021 downwards.
GTGGCCATGTTGTGTCCAGCAGGTTCTAGGCTTTTCTCGGGAGGGGAGGAGGCCTGCAGTCCAGTCTTGACTCTCATTCAACACTGATGCAGGACTATTTTCTTTCGATTATTTTCATGTAAACTGAATTTTTAACATTTCCCTTTAGACCTGAAAAGAAGTTCTGTGCTATGGATCTTATTCTGAAGGGTTTCCATCTTGCTTACTATGTTAAAAAGTCTTCTCATTTTAGAATACTGAGTGCAGTGTGTGCCTTTTGTAGGGGATGCACCCTTGTCTTGTTTGGCTAGCTGTTTCATATTGTCCTGGGGAAAAAAATATTTGGAGATCTAAGGCACAAACAACCCTCATGATAGTCCAATCTGTTTTGATTAGGTAACACTTACCAAAAAAGAGTTGTTGAAGATATCCAGTAGTAWTGGTTTAGTCAGATATTGTCTTGTTTGGGTCTGAGGAAAGCACCATCTATCTGTTCAAGACGTGTCTAGTTTAAGAATGGTCAGTGTTTGGAGCATGTGATGGGATGGTCCTACAGAARGCAAGTCAAACATTGCTCCTTGGGTGAAGGTTTCAGGCCTTATTGTTAACCTAGACAGAAAACGTAACGCACTAATAGTAATGACTGGAGCATCAAGGCTTGTGTTCTGCTAGTAATATGTCCTGGGAGAAAACTGTTATCCTTTTTCACTTCTATGTTGTAACTGATGGCTCTGCTAATTTCCAGAACTAGAGCAGTACACAGAAACGCTACTACTCCAAGCTGTACTGGTATACCAGTGGGGAATACAAAAGACAATTGCTTTCCAGTTTAAAAGAGTTTTCAAGAAAATATATAATATTCTCCTTCAATTTTATTTAGTGAACTGCCAGGTCTGGAAAGATCACCATATCGAGCTATATCTAAAGTTTCACTGATGTGCATAGAAAAATCAAGGTGCCAGAGTCAAGGGCTAGGTGAGAGTAAAGACTGTATTGCAYGGCAGATACAATTGTACATGCTTAATCACAGCAATTGGAATAGAAGATGCCTGATCACCCTGATGATAATGTGTACAGTTTTTCAAAAGATAAAACCAATGGATTCATCCTTAGCCWGACTGCTGACAGATTCTGTTTCCTCATGTGATGTTGAGGTCTCAAACCAAAGAACATCCCATTATCTTACCTTAAGCCCAGTTTACTTTCAGAGTTTAAACACCATTTTATACTCACAGGCCAGAACTACTCTAGTTCACTAGAGTAGCCACACACTTAGTATCTCCATTATCTTCTCTCTCTATAGCAGCACACTTGACTAAAAAGTGAAAGAACCATGTGGAGATCATTCTAAAAACAATTGCTGGAGGCATTTCACTTCCTTTGTGTAGATGTAGCCGATCAGTTATCAAATGACAGATAAGAAGAGTTGTTCCTGATACTTTCTTTGCCTTTTTCCCTTCCTCCTTACTAGGAGGAATTACAACCATTCATATGAGACCATTTTGGAAGTGAAATTGTTCTTGTTATTTTGTCTAGATGTCAGAATTTGCCATGTCAGCACAGGGAAGAAGCCTCTATAGATTCCTTCCCTCCCCAAGGAGCTCTGTCCCCCTCCTGACCAGAAGAGGTCAGGAGCTCTGTCATACCATCTTTTCACACTGGCAACTGGCTTTTGATTCAGTTTCACACATTCATCCAGCCAACTGAAAGGACTTGAGGTATGCGTATTTTTGCAATTTGCAGCCAGAGTAAACATTGTTATTGCTGGTGATGCACCCGTAGAAAAGAAATGCCTATGTCTGACAATAAGCCTCAACTGTTACGTTAAGTTGGTTCATGATGCTGGATTTCATGACCTATGAGAAGTATTCTTTATCATCTTACACAGACTATATAGTATTAATTGCAGGCTAATTTGCATTTCAGCAAACATTTTCCTTCCAAAGGATGTTTTTTTTCTCTACTTCCTATTATTCTTCATAACATGATGAAATTAGCTTTGATAGCATGAATCTACTTTGATTACCTAATTTCCTTCTAGCACATGGGCTTCTGGATAACAAAGTAGTAATGTTCGACAGTGTGACCTATCATCTCCTATGGCGTTCTTGTAACTTCTAGAGAAGTGTGGCCTAGGTGAAACTACAGCCAGAAGGACCTGCAAACGTACTGGAGAATGAGACTGGAATTCATGGTGGTTGTGACTCACTGGAGAAACATCCTGAAAAAGTCAGATGCAGTTCAATACAGATGAATGCAAAATACCACTTCGGGGAATAATCAACTTACTTAAAAAAAAAAAAAAAAAAAAAATACAGGATGGGAAATAGCTGCTAACAAGTAGCTCACAAGCAAAGAATCTTAGAATTATAAGGGTTCACAAGCTGAACATGAGTCACAAAAAGTATGTCATGGGGAAAGGGTGAAGCAAGGCCCATGTTTGGGTGAATGGACAGGAGTCCTATGAATTCAGATTCATTCCTCTCTTTTTAGCACTAATGAGGCTTTAATTAAAATGCTGCATCCATTCTTCTGTAGGTACCATAGCTGAAGAAGAGTGCAGGCCATGTGGGAGAAAAGCCAGAGAGGATCAGTAAGAATGCTTTAGGGTTATACAAAACTGGTAAAAATTTGGGCTTGTTTATTCTAGAGAAAAAAAAGTTGAGAGGAGACATGATAGGTCTTCAAATGTGTAAAATAATGCTGCAGAGAGGAGAGGGAATAAATTGCTCCCCATACTCATTCAGAATAGGACAAGAAGATACAGATTTACCTATGGCAAGGGAGACTTCACTTAGATTTTAGGAAAATCTTTCTGAAAGCAAGAATTGTCACGCATTGGAAAAGGGTGCATTGTGGAGCTGTGTAATATTCGGGAAGAGAGGTTAGACAAACCTCTGACTACTTTTAAGTTATGTAGATGCATTTGATTCTGCCCTGTCTATTCAGACCTGAAATCATGCTTAGTGGCTATGTAGTTATCGTTTGGTGAGCTCTGTGAAAAAGGCTGCTCTATAGAAGTACTGTATATTAAGCACAGCACCAAAACACTGTGAAAAGAGAAGCTAAGGGAATATTGGTATCTTAGGAAGCCCACTGTTTTGGTGTAGGTTTTGGCACTAAAGATTCTTGTCTTATTCACTACTGTTAAGTGACTCAAGACTTACCTTTTGTTCAGGTTTGACTTCTGCACAATATCACCATTTTTTTTTTCTTTCTTGAAGTTGTTGACTTCTCCTTCCCTAATATTGCCTATATTTCTGAGAGGTATAATGCATATTTATTCACTTTTAGTCTGTGAACCTACTCCATGATAGAATTTCTGTCAGACTTTTAAATCTTCTTTTGGAATGTACCAGCTCAGCCTCAAAGCTGTCTTTTCAGATGCATTCGTATCAGCCAGAAAATGTGGACTTTTTAGGTATTCAAGGCAGAAGTCTTTACAGATAATTTGAGGCATTAAGTCTTTGTGCAAGATGTCTTCGGAGTTGCACTTCAGCCAAATAATTTAGCATATTTTTTAATAAAACTGTATTCCACAGAGGGTGACCAGAAGCTACACAGTGTGTGTCCATAGCTACTTGATATTATAGCGACTTGCTCAAATCTATCAGAGTGCTCTTAGTCTTTTCTGTGCTCACAGGTGGCTGCTCCAAGAGCCACGTGGAATTATTGCAGAAATAGCAAATGCTCTGTCACTGTCCAAGCTCTTTCCTTGCCTTCTCCCCCTCCAGTTTGGAATCTGAATGAAACCTTTAATATGAAAACTGAAAGGCAGCAGGTTGGAACAATATTGTGATACTTGTGAAATGCAGATCGGATATAAGCATTTGAACAGCCAGATATGAGAGAGCAATTATCCACTGTCTGGTTCCAGTTTCAGTAGTGTAGCTGTTTTGACTGACAGTTCATAAAAACATTCTCAATAGCAAAAGAATAGTTGCTTACCCTTCTGTAGATTTTCTGAGATGGAAAAGAAAGAACCCAGAACATTTGCACATTTTGGAGTTGTCTGAGTTTGGTCTTAAAAGACAAAGTAACAGAGGAAGAATGGCAGCAATTCCACCGTTCTGCAGAGTAAATAAAGAAACGTTATTCTGCAGAGTAAGCGTTAATTTTCTATCTGAATGCAGAAATGTCATAGACTACTGTGGTAGATATATTGTGCACTGGGAATCCTCTCATGCCCTGCAATTTTACTTGAAATGCCTAGCCAGGTTTTTTCCATGCTTAGGAACCACAGTTGCTCACCTAAGTTCCCAGCTCCTTTGTCAGCCTGTGGTCTCCTCCTGTGCTTCTGTTTTTCTCCAAATCTTGCTTACAACATCCTAATGGCTGAAACACTGGGATTGTTTGCAGGCCAGCGGATTTTCAATCCTATAATTTTATGGTGCATGTAGCAGTACTTTTCTGTTGTGGATTTTGAAAACTCACTCTCTCGTGGACTGAAATCAAAGTCTTTCTTCTTGGCTCCATGAAGAGATTCTGAGAGTGAATGAGTGGATTTCCTCTAAGCTATCACGTCAGTGTTCTTGATAAAAGCTAGAGWGTGTGGCAGGAACAAACATTTCTTGTTTTCTTTAACCACTAAGATGTTTGTTTGAATAGACAAGTATTCAGCAAAGAAACACTGTTATTTCATTAAAATGTTGTATCTCTTGAATAAATTATCCTTTTAAAAAGCACATTACTGGAATCAATACTGATATCTGAATAGACTTTATACCAGGAAAAAAATCCTGCATTCTCACCATAACTTGAATCAGTAACAACAATGAATTTGCAGTACAGACTGGTTTAGGCTTTTCACTTAAATGGTTTGCCCGTATGAAAAAAAAAAGATGTAGTTTACCAGAAACACTGTTGCAAATTGACTATAAATAAAGTCTATGGGTCAAACTTGTCTTCTAAAGAAAGGAACTTGAGAAGAAATGCACTTGTTTTTTATTTTACCTTCTAATCTCTTTCTGAAACGGTTGGGTCTGGTACTAATTACTTTTTGGATATGAGGAGTGTATTAGCTTCACTTAAGTAGTCATTAGAATTTTTTTTGTTAGTGTTCTTGCCATTCCTTTTCAGTCAGTTGCCTGTTTTAAGACTTTGTCTGAGAATATGCTGTCCTGCTTGCTTATGAAGTCATATGTATATGCTACAAATTTGCTTTTGAAAAATATCTTTTTCATGATGAATATTCAGGTAGCTACTGAATTCAGATGCATTTCTCAGTTGTGTGCTCATATTTCTGGTTAAGTTTAAGAATTCCAAAAATAATATCAGAGAGGAAAGCTCAAAAGCTCATTGCTTTTGTGGCTTTTTTCACTGAGACCAGTTTTAGGCCATATTTCCAACGATCAGGCTGTACTCTTTAATTCTGTACTATATACATAAGCTGTGTGCGCTACAAATGATGTTTTTTTAGCCTCTCCATATAGCCTATTAAACAGTAGTTGGAATATTTCCATCTCTAAAGAGAAACCTTTGGCATAAATAATATTGTCATTTGGATAGGCTAGACATACTTTTGCAAAGTGACCTTGTAAAAATATTGTCTGAGGTATGGCTGAGCCTAAATTATATGACAGTGAGGTAGTATATTCTGGTCCCTCCTGACCCACCTGAAATTAAACAAAACACAGTAGAATGCATCAAAGACTGAAGAAAACAGTTTGTTTAGTTGCAGCCGGTTATGTAAATTCTTTGTTTGGAAAAGGGAACCATTGCTTGCTTTTTCTGTCTGATGACTTTTGTCTTGAAATAAGATGATTGATAGAAAACACTACAAGGAGACTCTTCTGCCTGCACCGTGAATGCAAGTCTGGCATAGCTGGGTCAGAAGAATTCTTCTTCTCCCTTTTATAGCTCTCTCAAATGTTTTTCTGTGACATACGTTCATTAGCAGGGGACAGCTTGATCATTTGGGTGCTTTACATGGCAACAGCTTGCTCTGTATTGCAACATGCATGTTTCTGTTTCCCTTCAAGGGCTGATCTTAAAAATTTCTTTCTACTCTGTAGAGAAGTGATAAATATAGCTAAATATCCCATTTACTTACTCATCCTCCTGAATCATTATTCAGTCTTTAATGCTTACTGTATCATCTTGCCAAATCGAATCCGATTTGTAAGAACAAATGAGGCCAACCCATTTACAAACTTAGATGTAGAAACACCTACCTATTTTCATATTCCATCACTAGAAATAATTCTTATGCTTACTGTGTAAGCTTTTGAGTTTATATATGCTGGAAAAATAAGGCAGAGTGTAGTGTAGTTGTAATCTTTTCTAAAACGACTATGTATATTGAATTGCACTTCTGTTTTCTTTAATCCTGTTCATGAAATGGAGCTTGCAAATAGTAATTACTGATCATGGAATTCTAGGTTTAGAAATTACTATTATTTTCTGCCATTCCAGTGAAATAACTTTAGAGATAAAAGAACCTAATCCCTGATAAGTCAATTCATAAAGGTATTTTGGTATAATTAGAACAATATAATAAAGTTCCCCCCACACAAAAAAAAAGAAATGGAAAAATACCAGGTTGCTTATGAATCGGTATCTCTCACTGCTTGCAAAGAACGTGGCAGGGCACTCGGTATGAGCAAGTGAAAGAAGCATTCTTTGAGTGCAATGCTGCAGTGAAATATGTTTGACTCAGAAGTTACTTCTGAAGCGAGCATACACTATTTTGGAGTAAAAATTTCAATAGCTGCTGCAAAAACGCAATCTTCTAGACTGTGTTCAATTTAAAGAAAGAATTTCAACTTTTATTGCTTGGTTGCTATGCAAAAAGAAGCTGCAAAAAAATAACGGCTAATCTAAAGCTATTCTGTCACAGCTAAGTATTAGACTGGACTTTCAAGTTCATAATTCTTATTACTGGAGTGTATGAATGTCATATTTTACTGTGTTCTGAGGTTCTGTCTTTTGTGAAGTCTCCATCCAAGCTGTTAAGGTAGAGTCCTCATTCTTTCCTGCTCTTTTNTTTTTTTTTTTTTTTTTTTTTTTTTTTTTTTTTTTGTCCTAGTGGAGAAGGTTATTCTCCAGTATTTTATATTTAAAAAATCGAGACATGTAGGTTTGACCCCCCTGCCCCCACCAAACTAGCTTTCAGACATTTTTACTCCATTGAGGAGTCCTACTAGTTGCCAATTACAGGTTGCATTTGTAAGATTCCGTTCTATGTTCAGATGTCCTGAGCAGCAGCCATTTCATATAAGTCAAGTTAATGTCATGTTTGTGCAACAGTCTGCCATATTAATCACTTCTAGCAGGTAAAGGATGAATTAATATGATGATATTCTGATGGACATAATCAGGTTAAACGGTAGCAAATTCTCTTCCTTGGTGAAAGCAGGAGTCGGTTGTCCAGCAGCCTGTAGTTCAGGCTACATCTGTGCACAAAACTTGTGGATTGCTAGAGTCAAACTGAAGGATTAATTTATGATAGCRACTTCTTCTGCAGCAGTCCCAAACTGTGTCTTTTTATTATTCTAGTCTCTTYCTCTTCATCTACGTCCACTCAGCACCTTAACACTGTGTCATAGGAAGTGGATAGATGTTTATGCTTAGCCACCTGAAAAAACTTAGTGGGGCACTCAATCCACATACATAAGATGTTATGAAAAGGATGGTATGGTGCCATGCTTACCTGGTGAGCTGATGGAGTGGAGTCTGTGTGCTTGGAGCTCAAAYGTAGGCAAGTAAACATTTGTTTCTTTAAATGGAATAAACCTACTTTCAGATGAAGCAGCTACCACTGTGTTCCACTACAGGATAACTTACGGAATGGAAATACTATTGCCGTCAGTAAGCTGAACTGCAGTTAGAGTATAGTGAAATACAAAGCGACTGTATTGGTTGATAGATACATTTCTGATGTTCTTAGTGGACATCCAGGCAGCTAATGCTTTTTAAGCTAAAATGCTTTTAATACTGCCCTTTTCTCTGAATGCAACAGGTGTATCTTACCTGCAAAGCTTTCAAGTACAAATACAAGCCTACTTTATAGAAACTATTTACATAGAGCACTGTTGTATGCATCTTCAATCTGAGTGAACTGCAGGCACAACTAGTATCATTTCGGMGAGTAGATGTCAAAAGCAAGTGCCAAACACTGTGTTTTCTTCTTGAGCAGTGCAAAGAAAAGGGTCTTAGATATCTATATTACAACTATATAGAAATCATGCCACCTATGTTCATGCACGTGAGGTACTAGCTACCAGGCAGCGTTTGCTTCAGAGAACTGTAGCAATTTTAGCCTTTTTTCTTAGAGGTTCTTTTTCTTTGATTTTGAGTTTAAGGAGCCATATTTGAATGCATGCTTCTGACATCAGCTTTACATAATTTTGTTACCAGAGGTATCTTAAGTAAAATGCAGCTCTGCTTTTGTCTTAGTGAAATGAATAGAAGTTTGACAATTTAGACGATGTGATCTGCTCACTTGCAATAATGAGCATTTCAACAAATAACTTTTCTCTACACACAAAACAAAAAATAGAGATGACTGACTTAGTATGTGTCAAGGATGTTCTTGGCTTTGGCAATAGCAGCCCAGTAGAAAGGGACTTAATGATTAAATAACTTTGACTCACTAGCTTGTGAATGGCAGTGTTTAAGAATGTAACCCCTCTTAACTTCTCTACACCATGGTACAGTATAATTCACTCAGCCTGAGAGGATAATGACAGCTTCATACAGGAACTCACTTCACACCTCCACGTTTTCTTCTTATCTCAAAGATTACACAGTACATTAAAGCAATATTCTACATTAATCTAACCTCTGACATTCGGGCCACATTTCCCCACTGACGCAGGGTTATGTAGCTCACACCTCAAACCCTATCAAGAAACTTGGCCCTGGCAGTTTGATAAGGCCACCATACCTTACTGAACTTGTTCTAAAAACGACATCAGCAAACCGCTCTTCTGGTCACGCTTTTTAATGACCTTGCTCACTTCTGTCCCTCTTCTTTAGCTATCACACATATGGGTAGTCTATGCTTCTGCAGCATCAAAAATGTTKTAACGGCAGAGCTTTGAAGCATCCTATTTTCTGCAAAAAAGTATTAGGTCCTGAAGGGAAAAAAAAAGTCTGTAGAAAGACTTTAATCTTCTTTTGCAAACTTGAGMTGTTGTTAATTATTAGATACTAAAAATAATGCTTAAAAACAAGATTTAAGTTTTTAATAGGACTGACCAGCATTTTAACTTTGAACTGGAATCAATTAACAAACCAGCCTTCATTATCAGTTATTTTATAGTGAAAAGTCTGCCAGTGGCATGCTTAGTGTTCTGCAGCAGTTTAAGCAACCACTGTAGTACATTCAAATTTTGTTTATGTGGTAAAGTTAGTGAAACAACACTCTCAAAATTGTGTATTATCTCGTCTTCCAAACTAGCATTGGAATACGAAGTGTCCTTTCAAGACAAGGAGATGTTAACTGAATCCTCCAATTAAATTTAGTTTGTTTCAAGAAGGCAGGGATTATTTTAAGGACTATGCAAAAAATTTGGAATTCTGCAAGCGTTATCATCTTAATTCTGTGACAGAGTGGTTCAGGAAGCCAGCAGTTACTGCTGAAGTATTTATATTCCTTATCAAAATAATATATATATATATATATTAAAATCATAATTTCAAAAAATTTCAAAGGACTGCCAATGGGGTTTTATCTTCTAATTTTATGCTTACTTAAATGAATTTTGGTTTGTTATCCTGAAAATTTTTTGATTACCATATGCTTATTAAACACGCATAGTATCTACTGTAATGAAAATACAGACCAAAATCAACTTGGCTGTTTTATTAAATACATAGTTCTAAAAACTTTTAAAGAGAGAGATCGTATAATGCACTGAGAGCACTTTCTTTACTGCACAACTTAAGAAACAATGATAGCTCTGCCGCAAAATGAGACGACAGGTTCTTGAGAGATTCCTTTTCACACTTATTCAGTGATATTTTTAGGAACTAGAGCTACAAGAGAGCCAGTGCTTTACCGCAGTCACTTTTCAAGTCAGCCCTGGCTACCTTTACATTTACTTTATCTCCTTTCCTTTTTTTCTCTCATTATCTTTTTGCTTTCTTCTCTTCTCCTCTTATTTACTGGATTCCTCGGATCATAGATCTCAAAAGTATCTTCATCCTGCATGCTGGCATCTTTCACTTTTCTGCTTCTATCTTCAAACTGAAGTACATGTGACATCCTACAAAACAAATAAAACGTAGCTCAAATACAGTGAAAGAACTGAACGTTATGATTTGTAATTATGATGTGCATAGAAAGATTTTTAACATCAKGATTTCTTCTTGTGTAGAGCAGAAAATGTTCTTCCCCCCCACCCCTTAGTAGAASCTGATATTACAGAGTAACCACTCCTCTGAAAAAAAAACATTTTGAAAAATACAGCTAGAATTTGCTCTAATGGGTTTAATTCCAAACATTGAATTCTTCTATGTTGCCTTTTTCTAGGTAGTTTATCATCTTCCCTAACATTCTGAATAATTTTCTCAGGAACAGGGAGTGTTTCTCAAGTTTTCCTATTAGTCACTTTGGACTTCCTTTCACGGCTATAGTGGTTAGTTGCAGAAGGGGAGAAGAGCTTGCATGGAAAACTCTAAAGTAGGTACGGAGAAGAKCAAGAGGAGAAGCGAAGCCTCCAAGTCCTTCTGTTCCTTAAATGGGCCCAGGTTATGCTTTTCAGTGCTTAGATAACGGACTGAACTCATGTTTTGTTCAAGCCGCTGTTTTTCTGTTGTTGATTAGAAAGCTTCACCATACTGATATTTCTCCGTTTCAACAAATTCCCAATAGTCTGAAAACATCACCATAATTCCGAATCAAAAGTAGCTTGTTTGCTGCACTCAGTGGCAGGAAAGCCTGAAGGTGATCAACTCTGGCCTTATTAGTAGGTGTCCCTGAGGTGGGAATTAATATGGAAGCTTTCAGAAAACTTCTAAGTTTTAGCCTAGATAAACAAAATCTTACAGAAGTTCAATCATTTGCTCTACTTAAAAAAAAAAAAAGAAAAAAAAAAAAACCACACACACAAGTTTACCAGCTGTAAACCTATTGGTCTTTACTGACAATTTAGATACTTTTCCATATCACTGAATACTGGATGTGGTTTTATTTTAAGTACTTTAGCTTGGTTATAGGATTAACACTTTTTACCACAGCTGTTACATTTTAAATGAAAAGCCCACTTGACTATTTAACAAGACTCTTGAATATACAGTAGTAGTAAAGCTGCTACTTATAAACCAGCGGCAGGAGAAAGAAGAATTATAAAATTYGTATGCTCAATTAAAAAAAAGTAAATCTGGATTCGAGATTTTTCACTGAATACAAATGTGCCTAGCAGAAAAGCCCACTTAAGTTTGGCTTCTGTATCAATTAACTGCAAAATTTCTTTGACTGACTTTAACAGGACAACTGAAATTATTAAGAACTAYACGGAACTGAATCTAAGCATACTGATCTTTATAGCATTAAATAATCCTACAGTTTTTCTGAAAGTCTGGGGAAAAAGTTTTGTTACAAGGGAAATACTGCTTCATCAGTCTCTAGCAATATTTAAAAGGTCSTGAATTAAACAGCTTTCTTCAAAGAGCTGAAGTGTGAATTTCCATATATAAAGAAAACAAAAAACAAGCTCAGTTATTGTAGATTACAGTATAGTACTATTAAAGAAATCAGATAAAAATGAAAGATATAGTCTGCATGGAATCTATTTGAAAGCTTTGGAAAAACCTTAAAAACAGTAATTGTGATTTTTTTTTTCTTTCAGCACAATCAATTCCTGACATGTGGGTTTTTATACATCTCTTACTGAACAGAATTAAGAGCATGTCCTATAAGAATTATTTCCTAAGGTTGTTTCCAATATATAAAGCTTCAGTAGTTTATAATGCTGTATATACTAGTAAAACCCAAACTTATTTTCTTAGTCATATCTACAATTCAGAACAACATAATGTACCATCAGAGTGACTCATGATTGCGTATTTGTAGTTTAATTATAAAAACATTATTTCACAGTGGAGGGACTGAAGTAATTTATTTTAGTTAACATGCTTTCTGCCATTTGTCATAGTCTTCTGAACTTATTAAGGATGAGCATTAGGTTTTTTTGTGTGTGTGTGTGTTTTTTTTTTGTGTGTGTGTGTGTGTGTTTTTTTTTAAGAATGCATACCAAATCTCTCTATTTCAGCATGAGTTAAACTAGAGCCCCAAAGAGTGTTCTTTGGTGAATGGTTTTGCAGTGTGAATGTGAGTGTATCTAGAGGTGTAMTCGCACTTACCAATTCATCAGCTTATATTTTCAAAGAACACACCTGCAGGCTACAACTAACAGGAATTAAAAACAAATACATCTCTAATTCTTCAATCAGACCATACAGTGTCCCAGCTAGTTTGAGAATTAGATGCAGTAGCTATAGACTAAGCAAAGTTTACTCCTTTCCCAGAGCTGAAAGAGGTCAGTCTCTGACTGCTATTCATAACTTTCCATTGAGGTGCTCCCAGCTGTGATTAAAAATAAGCCAATATTAAAATGTTTTTTGTATTCCCAGAATGAATTTCAGAAGCAGAATCTCACAGGTAAAGCAATATAAACACAGACTGTAGTGAAGATTTCAAAAATATTTTCCTGCTGTAAACTTAAGCTTATTTTTGCAAGTCATRCATCCTCATGGGGATACCCATTTTGTATTTATCTAGATGGTAAATCAGACTTCAGACTATTAAAAAAAAAACACTTCAAATTATTTTCTTCTTTAAGGGACATAGGAAGTATCTAATAACTATTTCCATGTGAATTATTTGAATTTATAATAATTCTGCTCAAGCGCCTCCAACAGAAGCCTTGTCTTGTACCACTAAACCTTTCACTTCTGCAAAAAATACAGGTTGCCTAAGAATTTTCCTGGTTCAGCTTATAGCTCTCTTCCCTCTCTCATGCTCAGCGGTGCAGTGGAAGAGTGAAGCTGCTCAGCTGCCTGCCTGTAGTCCTGGTGCAGAAAGCTCTGACTTCATCTCCTGCAACCTGGTCTTCAAGAACCTACTGGGTAACTCGTGCTTATCATCAGCTCTTGACACTTCATTTTACACTAATATGACAAAAAAAAAAAAAAAAAAAAAAAAAAAAAAAAAAAAAAAAAAACAAAAAAAAAAAAACCACTTTGTTTTCAAAATTTAAAGGACGAAAGGTATCAGTTCTCCTATATAAGATTCTAGAAAAAAAAGTTTTGCAGCTTAGTATTTTTGTTCAAAATTAGTTTTAATAAAGTAGCTTTCCAAACTGACAATTCTGGCCTGAAGTATCTAGGTGTGCAAATTGTTGACTGACTTTCTTTAGAAGAAAAAATAACCACAGAACTATTTGCTTAGCCTTTCTAGTTAATGGAAATGGCAATAGGGCCAAGTCTGTAGTGCAGCAAATCAGAATCGGCGATCTTTCTTAGCAAGAATTTATTGCTGGAAAGGGCTCATTTTTACTCAGCCCAGACAATAGTATCATACAGCGTAACTGTTGCTCTGTGCTATGTAATGGGGGAACACCTGCACCTCTGCACTGCCCTTCTTCCTCCAGTGTATTAAGGATTATTCAGTAGCTGACTGTGTTCTGTAATCCAGAAATTAAATGCCTTCATGCATTTGACTGTGAAATAGTTGAACTCATTTAAGTTGGTTTCAGAGACAACATAGGATTTCAAAGGTAGTCTGACACTCACCTGGCCTAGTTATATGCCCAGAAGATGATTTTTGCAACACCGCAGAGTAGCTCTTACATGTCCTTAAACAGTGGCAACTATTACATTACTTTATTCCRTTAGTGATCAGTTTGACTGCTTTCTAGCAAGTAACTACTGACCCTAGAAAAACTTTTACTATACTAAAAATCACTTAAGAATTATTACAGTATGATTAAGCTGTGTGTCTAGCAGTCCAGCCTAAGCAAAACCTTAGAAAATTAAATTACTATACTTGTCAACTGTGTAGCRAAGAATGAACCTCACTTACATTACTCTCCAGGCAGACTCAACCAGTTTGTTCAGGAGACAGAACATGTTCTTTCAAACTACTCTACTGAGATGGCACTTGTAAGAAAAGATAATGATATACAGTAATCCCAGTGGTTTTGCGATGTGTGAGCCACGCACTGGATCTGAACCATATGTCAACTGCTGGCAGGTTGCAGTCACGTTAGGTGTAGCATAAACAGAAGTCCAGTATCACAACTGCTGTGGCCTTTCCAGAACTGCTCTCTGGGAGAAGGCAAAGCGGCAATCGGTGAATGCAATCATTTTGAATCTCAACAAGAGCAAGGAAGTACTATAAATATTTTTGCACTAGTGATGAAGGGCTGATCTCCACACAAAATATACTGCACGGATCAGTGACTTTTATATGAACTGAACATAAGTGCAAAGCTGCATTGCTTAAAATCACACTTGCTTATCAAAYCAACACAACTATTGGCTGTTACCAGCCCACCTGCTGCCTGTGCAACCATCCTTGCAAAAGCTACTGTACATGGCAAACCCTCTGGTGCCTCAGTCACTTCAGTGGAGAGCCCACAACATTACCTTACACTCACCTATGTCAACATTTTAAACAGCTGAGCTTTGCAATAAATCATCAACAGCTGTGGACAAGATTATATTCTGCCAACTCTGCTGTGAGGGCAGGAACTCTTGGCAGAGAGGCAGTAACTTCTAAAGCAGTTTGAGCCAGAATTCACCTGGAGCTGCCTGCATAAACATGCAGCTGGCGATACATCCTTTGTCACTGCGATCAACCAGCACCAAGAACAGTAACATACAGCTTGTCATAGTCTAATCATCAGTGCTCCAGCTGCAGGTCTTTATGTTACTAAATACACACCACTTAGAGACAGTACATCTAAATTCATACCAAGAACCTGGGTAAAAATTACATACTGGTTCTAAAGTCAGCTTAAATGAACTAAGYAAATAATCAGACTGCTTTAAAATTTCCACTACCAGAATTCTGAAATATTTGTGCTACATTGTATGTATTGGTTCTCTCCATCAAGAGGTTTAAAATGGAGAAAGRGGAAACAAGCATGTGTGGTGGAAAGAAATTCAGTGCTTTCTCCTGTGTTGTACAGGCTGTCTAAAAAAGAAAAGGGTAGAAACCAATATGGATCATCACTATCAGTGCTATTTTYGAGTTTAATACCACTTGCAGGTAATGTGCTACCTTCTTTTTCACTTATGAATAAATGCTCAATATACTTAAGGAATATACTAATCATCTCAATATACTTAAAAGAAAAATACTGAGAAGTATTCAATTACTACTGCTTTCTTTAAATTATATTCTATCTGCAACTTAYATTTTCCTGCAAATACTATGCATGGGTATGTTAAACTATAAACATCACACAGAAAATGTTACAATATTTTCCTCCCTCATGATACGTAGGTGGTAGATAGAAATGTAGCTCGTGAACAGATGAAAAAACATATGAGTGAATCTACAGATCAAAGCAAATGAGGTCTCTCTCCCAAGTCAAAAAAATGTGTTAGCTGTTCTGGAAGAATGAACTCACTGGCACTCTTTCCACTTCCAGCAGTGTAGCGGGTGGCACAGGAAGAGGAGAGACAGATGAGAAACAGAGAGAGACCAAAAAGAAAAATAAATGGAGGAAGGTAAAGAATAAAAAAGATAGGAATGAGAAACAAAAACAGAGAAAAAGAGACTTACTAAAATGCACATAAAACAAAATCCCAAACAACAAAAGTAAGCAAGAATTTTAATTTGAGGCAAGAGAACAAGAGTAAGAATTTAACAAAAACGAATGCCAAACCCATAAAACAATGAAAATCTTAAAGGAATAAATAAGTTAATAAAATCCAATCTGGTCTCCAGTGTTCTTCAGAATTGAGATGCTACAACCACCATGAGCCTCTTGGCTCAGGCTGCCTTCACCAGTCCATAACAGCATCTAAGAGTTTTAAACAACAATTATTTGTAAGTACAAACCAACACRAGAGAGGAAATATGTTTATGTCTCTGCGATCAAAAGGCACTAAGAACAACCACCATTAAGTGGTTTGTGCAATATAACTCTTGCAGGAAAGGTCCTACCTCATTTTTTCTCTGTCCTATTGCACTGGTCAGCTTCATTTTTATTTTAGTTTAACATAACCCATCATCTCTATTTCTACACATAGCAATCCTGAAAAGTAAACTTCTCTCTCTTGTACAGATCATGAAAAGGAAAAAAGAGTTCTTCCCCCAAGTACTTGAAAGAGGTTCTGATTCTGATAGTAATGAGAGTTGCATGGATTGCATGAGYGCAGTTACGAAGTTTCAAACCTGGATTTATCTGTTCCATTCTCAATGCTTCACACAAGCCATTGCTATCACAAAAAGATGTGTATAGGGGACAGGCTTCTGCTAATTTGTTTTGTCTCTCAGTAATCCACTGGTATCTGAGCTATGCCAATTACCTAAAAAGCCCCTACCCATCTGTAGCACTTGGTACTTACTTAAAACCTTCCCCGGAATCACAAACTGTTCAAGGCTGGGCCTAGTTTGCCAAACCTGATGTGATTTCATTTCAGCGAAGTTTTATAATGTCTCCTAATAATAATCTACAGTCCTCAGGATTCTGCTGTGATTTTTGGTGCTAACAGATTTCTCCTTGTTTTGCTGCTTGTTTGCACCAGTCCATGGTCCTTTGTTCCTCTTTCCCCAACTCCTTTTCCTAAGAATTGGACTGCTTTTCCCTCCAACTCTTTGTGCTTTCACAGAACATTCTATCTTCCAAATTATTCAGCTTGCTATTTGAGAAAAGGAAAGAAGATTTGCTACTCAGGTGTAACCAAATTTCAATCATTAGTCATTCTGTGAAAGTAAGTTATTAATGTAAAAAAAAAAATGGTGAGAAGAATATTGAGAAAATTATTGCTAAGTATACAAATATTAGTCATATTGAAGTCAACTTCACAAGTATTTAAGTCTATATCAAGATAATATTTGTTTCATCAATTGGCACTAGTTAATGAATATGGTACGCAGCACAGATTTTAGACTGGAATGTAAAAGAATCAATATAATATTCTTTTCTCACTGTTGTTATAAATACCATTTATAACCCACCTCACCCCCTGCAAAAATATAAACACTCTTGCAAGTTCATGTCATTTCTGCAAGACCTAAAAGCTGTATTTTCAAATTTTTGAATCAATGGACTACTAGAGGTCTACAACATTTCAGTATTCAGATGGTAAAAACAATTAACATGTCATTGCTTCTATTGCACAGAAATCACCTCAAGTCTAAGTAAAAAAAAATAGACAAAAATATAATTTAAAAATATCCTATAAAGTCAGRCTCTGGACTTCAGTTAACCTTGACTAGCCCTTTGAAATTGTATTATAAATATAGGAGAATGAAGAATTTGGCTTCACTCTTCAGAGTATTCAACGATCTGTGGGTCCTCCAAAGTCCAAGAAATGAACTGCATAYATTTTTTCTTGGTGTAGGCCTACAGCATAAAATGATCAGAAAAGAACATTTGCAGATACTTCTAATGATATTTTCATGAAATATTTTATTTAAATGCCATAGTCTCAGTTTTACTCCAAAATATTTGCTATAAAAATAATAAAAAAGGAATAGTTTCGAAGTGTGGGATACCCAGATTACAAAAACAAGTACATCAGTGTTTGTAAAGCTAACAACAAAGYAAGCTTTTCTTAATGAAGAGTAGTGCAATAGAGCATCCATTTCTTCTACTGCTTAACACGTTGCTAAGCATTTTTTTCTCTTAAAAAGATATAATTGTAAGTAAACTTCTAAGGGAAAATCAATTTAACTACAAAAAAAGCTCATCCAATTCAAAAGAATATTATGATTGGGAGAATTTTTTTATAATATCAGAATCAGAAATATATTATACCATGACAACTATGCTTTTCAGCAATTAAATATTTTTCTATACAAAATTCAGTTATCCTGTTCCTATGTTCTTCCTRTTCAATAACAGTTCACATAAACAGTATATTTACAACATAACCTTATCCTTTTCACAAAAATATGTTAAATAGCTTCATGAAAAAAGCTGGGTGCTTTATATAATAGACAACTCTTCCTGGTAGAGTAGGTTGGTATGGAACAGTGTAATGCAAATTCCAGATGTTGTTCCAGACAGCTTACCAGCATAGAAAAATTTTACACGGCATTTACTACAAGAACATGGGAACTGCCATACCGGAACAGACCAATGAGCCATCTCGTCTAGCATCCTGTTGCTGGCAAGAGCTTGAACAATATCTGATACTCTAGAAGGCAGCAACTTGCCTCCCCAAGCTAACACGAACAGGCTGTTTTGTATCACCAGGGCACAGAGCAGGAGCTGCAGGCAGGGAGAGGAGAGCGATTCCAGCCAAAGGCTACTTGGATTTTGACAACTAAACATTCAATATTTTTTGGACACTCTCCCTGCTCTTTTTCCTTTCCTCTCCTCATCCTGAATATGTCACTGAATGAGATGATCTTGGGGTGCTTAAAAATGTGTGTAGATACAGAGGAAGCTTAAGCTATCAATTAAAGATTTAGAAGATTAGTTCTTTATCCTTCACTAGGTTGGCTAGCAATAAAAAAAACAAAGTTTCCAGACAGTAAATGAAATGCTAGATATCCCTTGAGTAAAGCATGGATCATCTCTGAATTTAAGTCAAACAGTAGTCGAAGGCCCAGACGTCTAGTCCAAATAAACTTAGACATGGAGGAATTAGCAAAAAATAAACAAAACCCCCACCCCACATGCCCCGAGTTTCTTCATCGTGCAAAACAGCTAGAGGCAGTAAATACATACGCGAATCTCTCTCCATTCCTAACTCTCTCTCTCCTCTTTCTCTCACACGTTTGCTGATTTTGGCTGTTCAGCAGTGGGCTAGCAGCTACGTATCAAGGTTTGACCATATTCTAGTGGGGGGGGGGCAGGGAGGGTGAAGGTAGAGAGGAAAAAAAAGGCTTACAGAAGGATTTTTTTTCCTTCTTCATTTTATATGTTAGTGGCAGTACTAAGACCCAAACAAACACTTATTTTTTTGCCAAACAGAAAAGAAACCCTCCTTTCCATTGTGTTTCTAATACAGATCTCTGGTATTCATTTATTCTTTTAAAGGCTTCTGTAACAATCAAGTATTTTGTCAACTTTTTAAAATGTAGTTGGGTAAATCAATGGCCTTAGCAGGACAAACCTAATACAGAGCCAGTTTTTCCAGACTAGTGGAGGAACGTTGGCTCAAATCTCAGTGGGAGGAGGGGAGCAAACATGGCTGTAATCCATCTTTGTGCCTCACTGGCATAAATTACAGCAGCACTTTTTCTTTCATTCCCCAAACTAGCATCAGCATGTGAAAAAGACTGCAGCTTAGTTTTCAGGAGCTTGCTGTGTTTGTCACAGTTAAGCCTCTGTGACTGAATATGCAGAGATCCTAGCGTTAACCTTGAGGAAGCCGTATTTCATCATCATCAGTCTAAGGTACTACGGCACTGAAAGAGACTGCATTTTAGAAAACATATATAAAGACTGTTAGCTTTATGAAAGAAATAAACTCAATATTTTAGGTGTTTATCCAGAAGAGTTTCACAATGCAAAGTTTAATAGCAGATGCTACATTAAATGAGAAATTCTGGAAATAAAATCTGGAGGACATTAACAAATTTGTGCAGCGTAGATATTTACAGTGTGCATCGCTGATTTAGTTCTTAATATAAATGAACTCTCGTAATATAAAAAAATATGTAGCAGATGTCAACATTTTCCTGATTTTAGAATTGCTATTTTAATTAAAGTAATAATAATAGTAATAGTATTAGTAATAATGCTACCCTACTCTCTATAGCAGGCTTTTGAAAGAGTGCCTCAAAACCTTTAGACCCAGCTCTCTCTCAGCCACAAAACCTTTTACTAGGAGTACAAAACAAACAAAAAATACTGCATTCCCACCAAATCTCTCACTAAAACCAATGCTAAATATTCTAAGATAAACTGCCCTCATACTACCAATAAAAACATTTTTAAAGAAGGTAAAGGATATAACTAAGAATATAATACTGGATAGAGAATACTTTTACTGAATACACAGATTTACTTTTTGTTTGTTCTGGAATAAAATACAACAGTTTCTACTGTTACAGTGAAATAGCAATAAATATCCTGGTAAAAAAGGACTTAGTATTCGCACCCAGTATTGTCAAAATATGTAACTGGCCTCAGTGGAGGTTTTGTAAAATTCAGGACCAGGAGCAGATTGCAGGTTTTGACATATATAAACCAGGCTGCACTTTAAACCATAAGCACTGAACTTCAGTGAGATTTCTGTTCACAGAAGGAGCAAGTTAATGAAACAGATCAATCCCTTTATTTTTGACTACCATCAGGTCATCAGATCTATGCATGACGTCACTGAGCAAATCAAAACACCATTTTATGACAAGATCTGCAGCATTTTGAACACTTCCATTAAATTCCCATTTCTACTTTCATTCCTTGTTATCGTAAATGAGAAGTTAGTCACAAATGACAAAGGCAATAGTCATGCCAGCATTAGTAATTTCACAACATTCATATGAAACAGTCTGTTAAGCAAGATACAAAATGCCTTTTTGCTTGAGAAGGAAGACCTTCACCTCTATAAAATTTTCAGAATATCCTTTTGACTGTGAATTTAAAGGTACTTTCAGCCATTGGCTTTTTCACTTTGATCAAAAAACAAAAACAAAAAAAATAAAGTCCTATTTTACTATCCTTCAAATGTTAATCTACATATAGATTAATCAAAACTCAGACTCAAYGAAAGTAACCAACCATAACAGAATTTTCAACTGCAAAAACCATGCCACCTCATTCCCAGTTTCCATCTCATTCACTCCTTCTTGTCCCACAGCACAACTGAAAGCTGAATGGCTTTATGTTATTTTGTATCAAAGGAAGGAGTAAGTTTCAGAGTCTGACATCCTGAGAATACTTAGCAGTTGTGAGCAGTTGTGACTGAATGTCATTATTAGTTACAGCCATAACAGTGTTCTGTTGGGGAGAAAAAAGCTGATCTCCTTGAAAGATTAAGATTAAGCAGCTTTGTAGTTCACATCAGCAGCTTTGATTTCACCCAGGAAACAGAGCAATACTTCAGCTATAAAGTGCTGGTATCAGGCATCACTAGTGAAATGAACTCTGTAGCACGCTGATGTGACTCCTAGTCAAATTCTAGATGGATGTAGAGTGCATTGCTGACAGCAGCCACAGAGACCAGAAATGAGATCTGAATCCAGAAGAAGAAACTATAAACTTGTATACAGGTGCAGAATGAAGACAATAAAAACATTACAGGTCTCCACTGCAATACAATATCCAAAATGAACCTGAAATCTGCCTACTGCCCTGAATTGTGAACTGATGGGATTAATAATAGACAAAAATCCTCTGCTGAGGGAACCTGATATTCCATCAAAATCAAACTGAAGGAGCCACAATAACGTAAAACCACATTTATCAGGGCTCAAATTACCATAATGGAAACAGGTTGCAATATTCCGTTCTTGCTTGAAATGTTTAGCATATACCTTTGGTGATCTTTCAATATTTGCTGCCTACTAGCTATTAGGTACTTCAGCAGAGAACCTAATTTGTTTAGAAAAAGCTGAATTGATGGATCTTTTCAGTCAATCTACAAAAT
Source organism: Rhea americana (assembly GCF_003343005.1). Taxonomy (NCBI): domain Eukaryota; kingdom Metazoa; phylum Chordata; class Aves; order Rheiformes; family Rheidae; genus Rhea; species Rhea americana. The sequence goes on along the minus strand of NW_028186945.1, from coordinate 2,030,313 downwards.
AAATTGCTGAGATTGTCTAGCCTATGTGGCTTTCAGGCAATACAAGGTATTGTACGCTTGGTTTAGTTTGTGATATATCTGGTTTTTAGTGRTATGGTGCATTGCTCCTCATGAGTTGTGGGTAAGTTAATCATGACAACTAAGCTTTAAATTCCAGAATGGTACCAGGTTTGGTCTGAAAATACCTCATGAATTTTATGAGTGAGAATACATAATGAGGAGCCTTCATAGAAATACGTTAAGTTAGCTTGGTGAACAGTGAACAGGGAGGAAAATGATGGGAGAGAGGGGGAGTTTCCCACAAAAAAATTCTGTGAGCTCCCAAACTGTCAAGACTGTAAAACTTCTCACAGGGACAGAAATACTGAAGTATGTCAATAGATCAAAGTAGTTCAAGGAAGCCTCTATTTAGTTTCAAAGATCAGATAGAGAAGAATTGAAGACATCCCAGAATCTTGGCTAAGGTTATGACAGGTGGATTTTTGTAGCAGAGAATATGCAACTTCCAGAGAGATCAATATTCCTTCTGGAAAACAGCAGATACCAGATTTTTAATGTTTTGTAAGGATGTAGGCTTGTGAGAATTACCAGAGTGCCTTACTTAAGGAGTATATATCTGTAGTTTAATGTCAAACTAAAAAAAGAGAATTTGGTAAGGTTGCTTTAGCTGAGGCTTACTGAGAAGGAATACTCTTACAAAACATCCACGGAAAAAAGTTTTGTAAAGAAGGTTTTTGGAAAAAAAATCACATGATGGTAAACTGGAATAATAGTATGAAAAATAGGATGCCATTCAAAAAGTGCAAGGACTGAATTTCAATAAGAAAAATCAACAGCAATGGAGGACAGAGACAGGTTAGGCAAACATCCAGTAGAAAAAAAAAATTGAGGCTTAGAAGGGACTGGAAACTGGGAATGGAAGAAACAATGACAAATGAAGTAATCCTTCCACTCAACACTGACAAAGTCTTAGCTGAATGCTGTATCTAGTCTTGGATTTCACGCTTTGAAAGAGAGATGAACCGAAAGAGAGATCATCCACTCAGAAGAACAATCACAAATCTAGAAGGATGATGAAAGATTTTCTGGACCTCTGAGAAAAGACTGAAAAGCTTTTTCTATTTTGTCCTACTGAAAGAAATGCTCATATGATTATTTTCAAATGTTCAAAAAGAGAAAGTTTTCCAAAACCCACTGTGGACTGGATGGAAAATACTTGGTCTCATACCATAAGGCACACTAGATATTACATAGAAATATTTCATACTGGTAGGAATAGCTAAACACTAGGATAGATTGCCTGGGGAATTTCCATCACTGGACGTCAGGAACAAATCAGACAAACATTAGGATAACTGCAGACCCAAATGATCCTTTGGGCTATGGAGAAGAATTATACTACCCTTAAAAATCCCCTTCAGGTCCCTTTCAGCTGTAATTCTGTGATTAATCAGTATTTCTGGTGGCTTCAGAAATGAAAATGCAAATCAACTGATCAGCAGCAATATTTGATAGCAAGAATAAGGAGGCATTTCTTAGAGTATGTATTACCTGGCAAAAAGACTCACTTCTCAGCAACAGAAGATCTAATCCTCTCCTTCTTGGAACCAGATAATAGAAAGTACAATGAATCATCCTTATTACAGTGGTTAACTCATACTAAATTTTCACAGGAGGAATGACAAGCTGGAGTCCTAAAAGGCAGCCCAGAGCTGAGAGTCTAATAGCCCAAACCAACTACCTTACTCTTTGGGATTATAGATCACTGCCTGCCAGCGCAGTATCTTTGTAACATTCCTATAAATTAGTGACAATGATAAGAACGTACAGCTGACATTATGAATAGTCTAGTATTTCTTTTTGGACAAACAGTCATACGGGGAAGGGGATATGGTTTATTATTATTTTCCCCATTGGAGAATTACTTGGTCAGAGGGTGTTTCAGAGTCCTAAGCATCATTATCTCATTTGAAGAGGAAGGTTTTATAGTGATTACCTAAAGAACTCAGTCTTTGAATATACTTGAAGCCACCTGATTTTTTTTTTTTCTTGTAGCTGGATTCTCTCTATTGAAGCTGTTCTATGTCCTGTTCTCGGGATCAGCATCATCAGTTTCCTCTGCTGTGCACTGCACAGCCTTAGTGAAACGGAAGAAAAAAGTCACTCCTCTGACTTTCCTACATTGACTGCAAACAAGTAAACAGCACCTAACGACCAAGCAGTACTGAAGACATCTGAGAAACTAGAAACGTCTGCTGAGCAGTGGTTCTCAGCACAGGACCGTCAGAACAGTAATGGCAGTCTTAACGAAAAGTTCAGGTGTGCACTTGGAGCAGCTAGGGTCGATTCTGGGGTACTTCGATATCGGGAAAATTCATGTCTACTTTTTTGTAGACATTTTTATTTATGAATACCGCTTCTCATAGCACACTCCGTATTTCCTTATGCGTTAGAACTATTTTGAATTTCATGCTGTACCCGTTTACAAAATTTGGGATACTTCTGTTTTTTGTAGGGGAAGCTGCATTTTGATTGCTGCAGACAGATACACATAAACATTGTCACAGAGCAATAGAACGTCTCAGCAAAAATTCTGGTATTTCATGTTAAAACTTTATATGACGTATTTCTCTTCAGATCTCTTCACAACATTTCCTCAGTTGCTTTGTTAGACACTAAAATCTGGTAATAATTATCAAGCACCATACACACTATTTACAATAGAGTCATATTTCTTTCTTCTTTTTTTGCATAAAAAGTAAAATGTTGCTGAAAAGTGCCCAAACGTCTGCTATGCTCCATGCCAATACAGCAGTTCAGCCAAATATGCAGAGAAAAGTTTGCCAGATAAAAGAAAACATAACAAATTGGTAATGGTTTCTATCTTGACAGAAGAAGAAAATTATACCTCAATGTGTGGCCACTCATGTGGACACATAAAAATGTCTTAGAGGCAATCATTTTACCTCAGATAACGCACCCTGACAGCAGAGCAAAGCATACTGGCTGGCTTTTGCTTCCCATAAAAACAGCAACCATGACCTAGAAAGTGGCCTGGAGGAATCACATAATTTGTGTATATCATACATACATATGCCATGCACTGACAGTATTTACCATAAACCATATAAATTAGAACTATGTTTTTTGAGAAGTGGATTGGAATTAAGATGCAAAGTATTTTTAATGTGAACTTGCAACTGTTATCTCAAATCATCCAATCCAAGACACGAAAAGAGCTTAAAGAAAATATAAGTTCTTATCCCAAAAYACAAAATTTAACTCTACAAACCATTCTAACAGTCATTAACAGCTTTTAGAAGTCTTATTTTGTTAATGTTGTATGTGTTTATATCCAATTTGCATAATACGCACATTTTGCATGTTATTTAGCTTCAAAGTAAACCCTTTAAAGAAGGGCCAAGACTCATTTGTCTGTAAATTTAACCTGTATATTTACTGCTCTGTGAAACTAATATGATAATATTAGTTGTTAAGCTCTCATGTGGTTTCATATTATTGTAAGTTTTCAATTTCATGCAATTTTGATTGTGATGTTATTTTCTGATAATAGATAACAGATTCTAAAGCTATGAGAAATGCCCAAAAATTAACAATAACAATCAATAAAATAAGCAAAATGATAAATGAAGATGACATGCTTGAATTACATTGTTTTGAAAGAATCACAGGATTTGTAGTAGTCTGCTTGATAACACCTTTTTTCATTGACAAAAATTAGAAGATATCTGTTAAGATGAAAGCAGACTACACTAATGCCCACAAAGAAACTCAGAAAATACACACACACTCATTAGGCAATATTCATGGAAAAAATTTGTTTTATGAACTCTAAAGATACTATAGCGAATATCATACTACCAGTGCTAGTCTTTCTGCTAGTACATACGTCTGAAGTTTTCTGCAAATCCTAGAATTTCCCCTGTGAGGTCTTAGCTCTATTCAATGAAAAGCAAAAATATTTGAAGGTAAGATTGCAGAATATGTGCAGCTTTATCTAACTAAATTAAAATAAATCAAGTGATGCATCATGTATACTACAGAAACAGGCAAGTGATCAATATGTACTAACCTAAAATCTCAGCCTCATCAGCATAACTGATTAGTTGCAGCTCAGCTTACCTTTTTTCTTTTTWWAAAAAAAAACTGTTACAGATTGTATCTTTAAAACATCTAAGATTTTCTGATTTAATATATAAAAATAATATTTTTATACTATAGGTTATTGTATAGTTACATATAACTTCTAAATAGTTGAAGTATTTCCTTTTTCATTTAATAATGTGGGGGAAAATTGAGTTAAAATGTCAACAKTATTTTGTATTGCACATATTCTATTCCCTTCTGCTCTTTTTCAATGTCTTTTCTCACGTCAATAAGCACATCTTTTTCATTTGTAGAACAACAGTACAAGAAACTTACTTAGACAATCCACACCTCCTATAATTGTTAAATGGCTTCTCATCTGATTAAAAAAAAAATACATCTTACATGGTTATCTTACACTTAATCAACATTGAGTTGTACCACTTATATTCTATTTAAAAAGACTGTCTAATGTATTTTAGAATCTTTTTATTTTATTTATTCATGATGATGCCCTGAAGGAAGAGTAAGGCAAAGAAATAAGGAACTAAATGTGCTGCTAACAAGTGGAATGGTAGTAAATAGATTAAAAGAGAAAAAAAGGATTGACTAAACTGAAAGATGAACCTGGTTTGCAAAACAAATGAAAACTTAAGAGTGTTACTTTTCCTTAAACTGATGAACCGTAATAAACAAAAATCAAAATCAAAATCCAAACAACTTACCATCCTTCATCATTTTCTCCTTCAGGTTCAGAAACCTCATTTTCAGGAGTTTCTTCAATTGCTTGGGTTAACTTTGATTTAAATCGGTCTAAGAGTGCTAGTGTCTGAAATTAGATACATGGTGTTAGTGAAGACAGATAATAAAAGGAAATGGAAAAGGGATCTTTTCTGATCAGTTCAATTTCAGAGAAATAGGTTTGATAAAGAGACAGATGGACAGAGATATACATACTGGCTGAAAAAGATTTAAATTTATCACATACATGACCAGGTACAGCATGGCAATTGTGGGGAAAGGAACCTTCAGCTCAGGTACAGTGAGCTAAAAACTGGGAGTGACTTTTTGAACTGTACTGGCCAGACATGCAAAAGCATATTTGTCTACACATTCTCCTAAACATTCCTAGTTCCTGGCTCTTCCTGGAACATTTAATTACAAAACAAAATTATTAACTACTGAGATCAAATGCATATTTAAGGAACAATTAGTTGTTGCTACACTTACAGAATAAAATAGCTGATAAAACAACACTGACCACTGACAATAAATTTTACTGTTTGAATGTGTCATTTTCTCTAGTAAAGCAATCCATTGCATAAATTACAGATGATTCAAGCTTGGAAGACCTAGGATGATTGATATTTATATATTTTACATTGTTGATCTTTTAAATTCTATACTGACATCAAAAAAAAAAAAAAAAAAAAAAAATCCAAAGCCTTTGTCTTGAATATAATGAACCACTTAAACTAATTCTCCAGATACAGATTCTTATGCTGCACACACTAAGCTCATAGCAATGTGCATCTGTTATTTTATTCTGTGCATGACACTGCCTAGACTTCCAGCTCAAGCAAAGCTTACTGCATCTCAGGTGGCACCTGAGGATCATGAAGTACAGCTTGTTTCTCCTGATCACCTGAGAGGAGATTTAGATTACATGGGAATTACATGCCTAAATCTTGTGGTGGGAGGGGAGTCGCAGGACTCTTCAAAGTAAGGGTAGACTGTAAGAATAATTTGCACAGTCCACAGCTTGTATTTTTGCTGATACTTGAGATGTTCCTGGAAAGGAAAGTGTCAGGGAATAGGTGCTTGCCTGAATTTATGTGGCAGACTACGTTTGATCTGCAGGCGATAGGTTGGCCACCTATGTTGTAAAACACCTCTGTAAAGCTGTTTAGTTTTGTTTGGTCAAGTTTTTCAAATTTAAAAGAATAAAAATCAAACAAGAATAGAAAACAGAAATAGGAAATACCAGAAGTGTTCACTGGAGTCAAATTTCCTTCTGGGAGCAATCTTAACTTTAGGAGTTTCCTGGCTTTTAAATTCTTTCAAAAAACATATTTAAGCATTGCCAATAGTGGGTTTTGGAGTTTTTTTGCATTTATTCTTTTTATTTCCTGTTTAATCTTCTGTTTAAAATGAGGGGGAGGAAAATTTCAAGAATATTTGAGCCTGCACATCCGACAAGTTCTATAGCTTTCTGTACTATTGCAAACAAACCCTATACTTCCAACATCTGAGATGGCAATCTTTGCCTAAGCCATTAGATGAGAACAAACTAACCTCTTTTACCTGAAATCCTGACCAATCAACGCCACATTCCATATGTCTCATCTATTTTTGTCTGGTGCCACACTCCTGTATATAGACTCGACTACAGAAATAACTTTCGAATATCTTAGTAGGTATTTGTACAGTGAGTGATCAGATGCCATCATGAAGATGGCATTTCTTTATAAATTCATGCTGGTAATATTATAACGTTAAGACTTCCAATGTCTATAATTCTATGGAGACATTTACCTCTCCTTCCCTCTAACTCTTGTACAGAGGGAGGAAAATAGTATTGAGCTGTAGAACCACGTAGGAGAGATGTGAGGCTAAAAGAGGCCTTTCTTAAGTGAAATGGGTTACAAAGAACTAGATTAATTATTGCTGAATAGTTTCTAGCAGGGCTACATAAATAAAATTATCTTCTACTAAAAATATATTCCTGTCATCTTGTCCTTTTTCCCTCAGGACAGGGCTGATGTAAACTCACGGTAAGTAGTTTTAAGTCCCTTGATCCAATTTGCCAGCAAAGGCTTAGTACCCTTTCAGTCAAAGTTAATGGGTTTTTGAATTTATAAATTTCCAAAAACTTCTTAGTTTAGAGCTAAATCAGCTTGCTACATGTATAAAGATTTGTCAGCCTCTCTTTGAAGTCATTAAGCCTCAAATTTCCAAACTCTTTCAGCTTCAGCAGTTGAATGTAACATCTTCATTGCTGAACTGACATGCTCTTATAAACATACGCATCAGTTTTTAGATTAATGCTATTTTCCACTTCATAGGCAGTTTCATATATTTAATAGGTCCAAACTTTGCTATTTTAGAAAAAACAAATATTTATATCAAACTTCCCATTGCTTATATTTGCACAGTAAAGTCGACATACATCCAAACCGACTTTGCAATATAAATTTAATTATATTTAAAAAGCTTTTCTACAGTGCAGTTAAAAGCTATTTTTTGTTGATTTCATAATGCCCAAAGATAGGGTTGAATTTAATCTCTTTAAGATATAAGTTGAAATGTAAAATATACAGCTTTTTCAGCAAGCATGCAAACTTCTGTCCCAATGTTATCTTACAGAAAGCTGCAGAGCCAAGAAAAGCATTGTATAGAAATGCAAACTCCTGGTAAATGTAGTCAAGAATAGCTCTGCATGGGCAGCTTTTCCTTTTTTGGTTTTAATGACCAAACTGATGGCACTTTCGTGTATAAAAATTGATAGGTTTTGGTCAGGAAACATAGAGCATAGAAACGTGACACAATTCTGTACCTGAGTAATCCAAACAGGAGACCAAAGTGCATGCATCACCCCCTTCCCCCTTTTTATGTAAGAAATTATAATAAGATACTTTGTTTTATATAAAATGAAACATAGGAAACATATATAAAAGTATAGTCTAAAATATCATAATTGAAGAAATAATAAAACTTTTCAGAACTCTTTGCTCCTTAGTTTGTCAAACTCTTACCTGATCTTCACGAGAGACCCCTTTCTTTGGCTGCTGCTTTCGCTTGTCTTCRTATTTTCTCTTCTCCTGAAGGTATTCTTCAACAATACTGTTTGGAGTAGGTTCCTCCTCTGAATAAGGAAACACACTTTGTTAAATAAAATACATTGGGTTTTATGATTTAATATCATTTTGAAGTTTGTGTGTGACCTTCTGAAATACCAGGCAAAACACTTCCTTAAAATCTTTCAGATCTATTGCATCCTCAGCAAGGAGAAAGATCTGCTATTTCAAACAAGAAAAAAAAAAGCAAAAAGCAAAAAGACAGACATGGTATTGGGTAGTCAGTAAGTCCAAAAAYTTGTGTGTCAATTTTATTTTACTATACAGCCAGTGAAAGCAGGGTAACAGAACTAAAAACTCTGGTATTAAGATCCAAAATGTTGAGAACTACTGAAATCCTTTTAATAAATTTTCCTTAATTTTTGACTACCTTTCTTGAACAGCCAAATCCGTTTGGCCCTGTGAAATTATATTTGTTATAGTTGATTTTAAAGAAATGTTTCTTTTACTCCATGTTGTCTCTGAAAACTATTACATTACCACAACATGGGTAAGTTTATAAAAGTTTACTTTCACAGAAAAAGCATCTCTGTTCTCATCCACTTTATGTGCATGCACAGATATTACTCAGTGTACTATCTTGAAAAGGAGATTTCATGAAGTAGAAAAGTACCTGCTAGGTGAATATAGAGTTATGTGGAATACCTTCTGGATTCTGCTGAGAAAGAGCTCCTTGCYGGTACCCATGATAATTGATTCTTTTTGTTCTTTCATATTCAACTTCACATGGTGAATACACATCCATTTGCCATACCAAAATGTATCTTATTATAGCTGTATCTCCTATAACKGTATAATTCCTATACAGATGAAGTGGCAGATGTCATCTATCTAAACTTCAGGTGTTTGATACTCTCACACATGACCTTCTCATAAGCAAGCTACAGAAACACTTTCTTGATTAAAACTACTGTATAGTGAGTGCTTAAGTGGTTGGGAAAACATAGAGAGCAGTTAATAAAGGCTCAGAGTCAAGGTAGAAAGAAAAAAAAAAACCCAAACAAGTGGGGATCCCCAGGAGTCTGTCTCAGGTCCAATATTATTAGTATTTTCAAGAATCACTTGGAAAATACAATATAATGTACCTCTATTAACTTTGAGGGCAATATGAAAGCAAGAGAAACCAAGAGATATAAACAGACTGGAGAACAAAACTAAAATTCAAAAGATCTTCATGAACTGGAGCAGTGGTTTGAAATTAAATTGGTGCAGATGATTTGAGTAAGGATGAACACAGAGTATTATACTGTGGAGCAATAAAGTAGAAAACAAGCTGAGGAATGTCAGTCTGAGCAGAAACTCTGTAGGAGAGGATCTAAGGCGGAGTACTGAAATATTATCAGCTAAGTCATAAAGCCAGTGCCATACTGAAATATTGCCTTATTGAGGCCTCAGAGCTGATACAGTCCAGTTCCAGCACTGAGCACGGTTCCTAGAGGAAAGTTTTCAAGACTTGCCTGCTTCATTTTATAGCACTTCATATTCAAGCAATATAAAATCAAGCATGCTATAGAAGTGACATAAATCATCACTAGTCAATTAATAAAAGCACTAAAACTAATTAACAATTAAAAATTGAAATCATAATGATTAGAGTAAGAAAATGGATGGTGCATGCTTTTGTATGAATTGTTTTTCTTCTTTTAAAGACAGTTGAAGAATTAATTTTACAGGGAGATCTCCTTTTGCTGGAACTGCCACAGTGAGAAGGAAAACATTAATCTTTTCATCACAAAATTCTGTGAAATTTGTTTTGAGACCTTATCTGGAATTAACTACTACTATGAYATTTAAATTATGTCAACATTTAGCTCCATAATGTGATTTAAAATCATGCTAGATACTTTATGAATGCTCTGTGAATTAAAGGGTTTATTTAAAATGGTCAGTTTCTTAATTCGGCCTCACTGTGCCTGATCACTCATTATTAACTCATTAAATTCATTAGTAACTCATTAAAATACTTCAAAAATCATTTTGCTAATATGTTAATGAAATCTATCTTTCCTTTAAAAGGACTAAGTTAGGATTTAGTATTTTAAAGTTTCTCCCCAATATATACTGTCCAGATTTTACTATTTTTCTCCATCTTTAACTTAGAAAAGGCAGCAGAAAGAACAAAGTAATTATTTAGCTATGAAATATGCCCTAAGGAAGTTAAAACTGAGATGTTTATCTCCCTAGCTGAGATGTATGATGGGATGTATGATGGGCTTGGATATCTCCTAAAAGTAATACAGAAATTAGTTCCCAGCGTTAATTCTGAAAGACTAAAAAAATCAGCAATATCAATTTAGATTACAAGTGAGACAGGATGAGGAAGGAAGAAAAGAGCTTCCTAGGTTATATATGAAATAGAGGGTGATACCAGAACTGTCTTGCCCGACAGGCACCACCAGCACCTCTTTTACTTTACACCAAGCAACACCCTTGAAGTCAAAGGGCTTTGGTGGGGGCATTGTGGAAATGTAAACACATGTCATCCTAACCTCTAAACAAGGAACTGGTATGAGAGCCAAAACTTTGTTTTTGATGGCATCTGAGGTGAACAAGTCTAACCTAGGGCATTCACGATCCTGGAAGATAGCCTTSAGACTATCAGAACAGATCTCCCATTTATGATTTAGCTGAGAGGCCAACCATCTGCAGAGGTATGCAGAGTGCATAACAAGCAAACTACTACCAGATGATTCAAGTTTCTGGCACAGTTTGTTGCTGCTCTGCAGAGCAGTGAGGACTTTAGACCATGTGACTTGTTGAGGAGGAATATCATGCTGGCAATGTCCACCACTGTSTGTACACAATGACCCTGAAAGGGCAGAGCAGAATACTCTTCAGGCATTTTGCAACACTTCTGCATTCTGGAACACTAATTTATAGTTTCTTCTCCTATGGTGACAGGTAATCCTGAGCTCCTAGGCCATCCATGTGAACTCCTATTCCAGGAGCAAACTGTCCATCACAGCTGTCCTATACAGAAGGAGTGCAATAGAAACAATACTCTCCACAGTTGCTGAGCAGTTCCCTGMATCAAAATATGAGTCATGACTATCAAAGCAGTTGCCTCCTGCCAAATGAAAGGAAGTGATCTAAGGAATAAATAATCCCAAAACAGGCCATAAGCTTTGGATGGACAAGCTGGCATGAACTGTCAGCTATGGCCAAGAAATCAGGAGGGTATGTGACACAGTTGTAATTACTTCCTCAGATGTACACAGAGCAAAGTAGTGAAGAAGTAAGATCTATCAAAAAGTGAAGTCAGCTGGCAGTCTCAAATGCAAAACAAGGGAGCTTTTAAAGCCAACTCTTGTCCAAGTGATCTACTGCTTTTTCATCACGGTCCCAAACCATGACCTTCCTCCCTCCCCCCCCCATTCAAGCTGCAGTATCTGCCATAAATAATGGGTGGGGAAATAAAAGGGAAAATATAAGAATTTCACACTCTTGCACATCTGGCAGCTTCTGTATTTTTCTTGTTTTTTGAGGGAAGACAGTATTTCTTCCTGAGCATCTTACCAAAGCCCACGATTTCACCTATGATCAGCTAATGAATTTCCAAGAATGTATATCAAGTTTTTTTAGTCTCAGTTTTCTGGGGAACATTATTTTCTTTCTAGCAAATGTGATTGTCCTTAAAGGCAGAAAGAGCTGATCCTTCTGATTGCTTGGAAATGGCACCTCAGTGGCAATACAGTATCTGGAAGATTTCTGTATCTCAAGAAGCAGCACGGAGATGGGCACATCTGCCAAGATACAAGAACTGAAGAAGGGGGGCTATTCCTTCCATGTATGTTGTGAAACTAGTCCAAATAATGCTGGGGCAGTAATAGCTGACAAGTTCTTCGCTGTGATCAACAGATTTTAGCACTCAAGACTTTTGTGCTACAGAACTAAGAATACTTATGAACATGCCTTACTCCTCCAAGGGAGGCCTCTATCAGAAGAAATGGAAGATAGATAACTGCTTCCACCCCTCTGACTCTTCACTGAGAGAAGCTGCTCCTTACAGAGGATTCCACAAGACTGACTCTACTGAGCGGTAAAGAACGGCAGAAAGCCAGAGGAACAAGTAAGGTGAAACAGTCAACCTGCTCTGGTAAATCCAGGATTAAAAGTGTTGTGTGAAGTACTGTTAACATGCTATGGAATTAAATCACAAACATACTTGTATTCAAAGAGCTGTTTTGCTGCTGTCACCAACACTCCACATCTTTATTGCAACTTCAGTCACTTTTTCATTTAGTATCAAGTTTTGTTTTTTTTTTAAACCACTATAAACTATATACTATTCCATCTTGTCTATCTGGAAAGGTCTCCATAGTATCAAACTATATCTGTAGTAGCCAATGGCTACTCTCATTTATCTTTAACAGTTTATTTTTCATAGAATATCCACTACTATGATAAATTAATAATTTAAATAAATTTGAAAATTGATCAACAACTTCCTTTCACATTTTTTCTTCTAAAATGGCATTAAAGACATTTCACATATTGGTTTAGTATACTTGAAACATATTTACAGATATTTTTTAAGACTGTTATTCCTGATAACAAATAGAAAAATAAAACCTCCTTTCTGCCTGAGAAACAAATCTCCTGATGTCCATTCCAAAAGATGAAAAAGTAAATATTTATGGCAGAAGTTGGTGCAACAGATTTCATGATGTACAGCTTGCTGAAGTACAAAATTTAAATCAAACGCTTTATCAGGCTTGTTTTGGACAACGGCTTACAGAGAAAAATTCACCTTGGAATCAGAAATTCTCTGTTTTTTTAAAGCTTTCTACAAAGTTTATAAACACAGCATGTCAGAATAAGAAGAAATAAATTTGTACTATTTTTATATCAAATATATATTGTTTATAAAATTTTATAAACAAAATCTCATAGCTATTAGGATAAATGAATGTTACATGTATGTATTTAAAAATAACTGGGAAAACATTTTAATAGAATATTCAGAATACTATACAGAGCTGTCCTCCCCCCGACCCTGTTTTCTAGTTGACATACTGGATATAACAGAGACTAAACAGAGGATTAACAGCAATAGCAGGGAAATAAAAGAAAAAAAAACTTCTAGAATGGCCGAAGAAAGATAAAAGTATATACATAGAATGCATGAATAAAATATAAAGTCTGCCATAAAATCTCATGCATTGTAATACAAAATGAACTGAAAAGAATAACGAAGTACAATACGAAACTGTAAGTCATAATGGCTCAGCTCTATCTTTCCCCCTATTTCCTCAGTCTTCTCTAACAATAAAATAAATTTAAAAAAATCTTAATTCTTAAGACCAAACCCTTGTGAAGATAAAACACTATAGTTTTTGCATAAACAAGTCTATCCAATCAAGCTTATTGACTAGTAGAAACAACATACTGCCCTGTTTTACTAATGTTCAGCAATTAGATAAATAATTTGAGCTACAAAACCACCAGCTTTCCTATAGAAAACAACTTTTCAGGTGATATTTGACTGAAGGGAGGCTTTGAAAAGAATCTCAAGTACCTTATGGTAAGGAGTATAACTGTGACATTTTAATGACAAAAACGACCTCAGTGTTCTTGAAAACTTATGTCTTCATAAGTAAAATGCAAGTCTCAATCCACCCATAAACATCTGAAGACTGTGATCCAAACAATATGCATATGCTGAAATGCTGAAATGAAAGAATGTGATTCTTAGGCATACGTCATCTTTGACTAAGATTTTAGTCCAATCTAGTCCAGCTCAAATATAATTCTCAAATAAATTAAATTCCTATAAGTAGGGTGCCTGTGTATTTTTTCATGCTCAGTTGTTACTTTCTGCTAACACAAATAATTTGAATTTTAGTTCAAACTTTCTCTTAAGATTATTGTTCCTTGGGTCTCTCCTACCAGGGTTTTTCTAGTCCTGCACTTCACTCTCTCTGCCTTTTTATAAATCAAATGAAAGATAATTAGACTCACCTGAACTAACCTCAGAGTGAGTCAACCAAAACAGTTATGCACTTGTATGCATCATATTTCTGCACCTTTCATTAAAATGACTTAGAGACACGCTTGTACTTCTCCATGAGGTCTTACAACCTATTACTCAACATTAAAAGCAAGGAATACAACAACAGGGATTTTCAAGAGCCTCTAAGTCAATCAGTTTCTAACACATTTCAAAACTTTTGAAAACTCCACACAATAAGGTAATTTCAAAACCACAAGTACTGACTGCTTTTTAATATAACTCATTCAACTTTATTAAGTAGCAAATACTTTGATAAAATTATTTTGTGTTTACATGAACAAACACAGATAACTAGCATGCAAAATAAAACATCTGGAATAGACAAGCATATAAAGGAAGAACACTTTGAAAAATGCAAACTTAGTTTGGGTGGCTACTACTTCATATCTGTCAGTCAGCACCTCCCGTCCTCTCCAAATCTTTTGCAAATAAGTTGAAAAAAGAACTAGAGCACTGTATGATGGATCTTCACATCAGGCTCAGTTAACTCACATTCAGCTCGTTGATCCAGCAAAAGTTCATTACATTTGTATTAAAATATTTAAGCTCCAAAACACCTGAATCTCTAAGGATTTATTCAGATGAAACAAGATGAGGGAGTGGCATTGCACACATGCCTGAAATAACACTGATATGTTTTTTTAAGTACTGCAGGATGCTGAAGATGCTAGTTTAAATCAGTTACAGGAATCTTGCAGTTTTGTCCTAGAGACATCCCCTCATGAACTGCAAGTAACTTCAGGATAGGAAAGATTTTTTTCCTTCGTTTGAACAAGTTTATTTTCACATTATCTCTTCAAGGAAGGTGGAAAATAAAATTCCTATTGAAAATGCACTTAATCCTACTTTTAATAGAATTTCTAAGCAGGTTGCAACTTACCTCAGTTAGAGTTACTGCCAAGAGATCCTTCATTTCACTGTGACAGAAACTTTAGCATTTGAGTAATTTACTTTCTTTCAGACAGATTTTGCTATTCTGCTTTCCTGAAATATTCCTTTAAGGGGTAACAGATGCCAAGCTGATGGTGTAATCTAACCTAAAACATTGTATTTGAGACATGGTTTCCAATGATAGCCTGGAACTAAGGAGGAGACTCAGAAGTCTTTAAACCAGAAAGGAAGAGATTGATTTTTTAAAAAAATACAGAAGGGTTTATTTTCCTCACACTTAAATTGGGAACAGTTCAATTGAAGTCAGTGTTTAACTACAAAATTGCAGAAGTGTAGCAAAGACTGAACCGAATGGCAGTCTTTTGAGTGTTTGGAATCAGACCCTAAATAGGTAGTGGAGCAGATTATAAAGCTTAATTTATGATAAAGGTATTTTAAGCTTAGTTCCTAAAACACCTGATAAATTTAACAGTGTAATTAACATACAGCAAACGCTGCGTCAGTGTCCCTGTATTTTAAATATTGCAACTGAATTTTACCTTCGTTTTTTGAAAACCACAGAATATTAGTTCTAGGCCTGCTGACTGTGATAGATGAGAAAAATATGATCATTGCTTAGGCCGACCTTCACACCGGCCTGAATTGCTAGCATTGCAAGTGGGGCTTAGTAGGTACACAAATAGTGACAATGGTAAGGCAACAGTATTTTTGAGCCAAATGTGCATTTGATTACAACGTGCATATAAGTTTCTACACTATTAATTTTGTTATTTTATCATTTTCTTATGTCAATTTTGACAAACCTTGGAATAATGCCTGTCCTCATAACAAACGAGGTAAAGCCTGTATAAAATCCAGAGATTTTGTTTTTGTTTTTAGGAAGAAATAATGAAGCTATGCATAAAACATTTGCTGGAATAACCACCAGTTGAATTTGCTCTAAGTATTACCAAAAACACAATAACCTTCAGAAGATAGGAAAGAATACATATTGGGACAGAGAAAAAGAGTTTTGCTTTATGTTTTTTCTCAAGGCTGTACAAATAGCATGCAGATTTTTAGACAAATAGATCAAACCATCTTTCATTACGTATGAATGATATGCTGATATGCTGAACTTCACAAAACTAATTTTTTAACTCATCACACACTCTGTATATAATCATGAGTTCATGCATAAGCAAGATGGGATACCAAGGAGAGCGCACAAAGAAATCCTTACAGACCAGCCCCATTTGTTACGGCAGGCTTTGTACACATTTTAGACAAGGCAGACCAATCAGTATCTCAGTGCAATCGTTAGTAACACAGATGACACAGTTGACATGATAAAAGAGCTACTGGACAGAAATATCAAGAAAGGTATAGTAAAGGTAGAATAAATATTGAAGAGAAAAAAAAAAACTGAAAAACATTAGGCAATTCCTTGCTTGAACTGAAAAAGTTCAGCTGAATGATTTTTGTGTATCAAAACAGAATTCTCGTCAGAAGTGACAGATACAGGACATGAAGTGTCTCTATAATTAAGATCTGAGATAGATAACACACTTCTTCCAGAATAAAGACTTTTTCCCAGCATTTTTAAATATTAGCTACGGAAAACAAAAACATTAATTTACTGTAAAGTGCCATAAAAATGATAAATACTGGATACGATATGAATGAATATATGTGTTTGAAAGAATTTATAATGTACCTTCCAGTATATTTGTGTTTAGTATAGTCTAATATTACTTTGGTTTTCTTCACATCTTTAACTATTATTCAGTTGTTATTATCATAGCCCTGGCCTGCATTAGACCCTGAAGAGCCAGAGTGTTTGTCCTGAAGAGTTTAGAAGAAAGAATCTGGACATATTTACTATCCATGAATAACCTAATACACTTGTTTATAGTATGAGCTTCCAGAGTTGGATTGATTACTGGATTTTAAAGTTTGCTCTAGTGAAAAAAACAAGAGTTTTCCTAGAATAAACTTACTAGTTCACTTAGTCAACTCAAACAATATAATCTTAGAAGGAATTCCTGTAGCCTCAAAATATTGCTTGAGTGAGCAGAGTCCACTGATTTGTGCAACAATGTGACCATGAAAACCTCCACTGAATCTTTTCTGAACTTTGACAGCTTTTAGTCACATCGTACAGAAGTCTAATATGTGATTAATTTTCTAATGTCAGTTGATTTTGAGCACATGCTTAGGATTACCACTAAAACCAAAGCTAGCTTACTACTAGGCTTTTGTCCTCTTTTGGAAAGAGAAAGATAGAGATGAGAGAAAAGCATTCTGTTACCAGCCACAGAGAGAAAGAGACTGACTAGGGATGCTGGGTATTATTTTAGSAGAGATTAATTGAGGAAAAAATAAAACTAGAGATAGTGGAATAAAACAGAAGACTTTGCAAGGATGACAGATTCAAGATGCATATTTCGATAAAAATACAACTATATATACTGCAAAATCTTCATCCTTACCCATATTTCTGCTGTGTAGTACCCAAACCATCAAAATTTGGATTTTGGAATTTGCATGGTTTCTCAAGGGTGCACAATTCTCTTAAAATCTCTGACTGCAAGAAAGCATCTTTCTATATAAGACAGGACCTAAACACATTTTCAAGTGCCACCAATACCCAAATTTAATAATAAAATACATCTTAAGTTATTTTAACTAATTGATATATTGATTTAAAAACAAACATAATTTGGGGTCCCTGATACATTTTGAAGATCTTTCTAAACATGTCAATCATTTGGCTCCCTAACCACAATTAAAAATAAAGCAGAAAATACTTCATGCCTCAGTAGGATTCTTACCTTTTGTTGTTAGTTTCTATGCTAGTTGCTAGGTTTCACTGCTCCTATAGTATTTTGTGGCTTTTTTTCCTCACACGTGGTAATTAAATTTCATCATCTAAAGATTACCAGACTGTTTAAAAATTGTTCTAACAAGAAAAATTAAAATAAACCTTTAAAGCCATTTAAAACTAACAAATAGTTGAAAACTGGGCAGATGGTATTTGTCTAAAGTAAATTTCATTGAAATATATTCACAGGTTTACACTACGAAACTTTGAAAAATATATCTTTTTCAAATATTTGATTAAGTACTTCAAAATGTTGAAGTAATTCAGCACTTAAATTGTAATGTTTGATGTAATTTCTGGCATCACAACAGCAAATGTCACATAAAAGAAAAACATCTTATTTAAAGTAAGGTCATGACAGCGGTCTGGCATAGTCAACAATCTTATTCACAAATTGGAAAGCTGGTTATAGTCAAACTTGTAAGGAGGGAGTTAGGTTTTTCTCTCTCTCCTCCTTAAACAATGTAAACACTTTAATTTTCACCCCCCCAATCTTCTTTAATGCTCTGAATTTGTAAAAAACTCAAGTAGGCAAATATTTAAAATGAACAATTTAAGTAGTGATATTAAATGTGATACCAATATCAATAAAGATCTGCCAGTAGATGTAAAATAGATGTCTTGCCACCACCCATTAATTAGCCAGTAGCCTCATAACAATTAGCCCTGATTCTGCAAAAAGTTCAGCGTGACCTAAGCCTTATTCTCACACTGCTCTATTGTCTTCAGTGAATTTCTACCCTTACGGTTGCAAGCTTTGGCTGAAATGCAGGGTTTATTAATCAAGCACAGGGTCATATTAATGCAGTTACATAGCCTCTGAACTAGCATTTTTTCTAATCCAGCCAACTCGGAGCATAAGCAGACACTGCGCAAGTGTCTGCACCATCTGCGCAGACATACCCGATAAAGCAGGTCACAACTCGCGCTCCATCCCACACTCCCCCAAGAGGATAGGCAGAGAACAATGGAAAAATCTGCTACACACAGTTATTTCTTGATAGCAGTCTATCTATATGCAATTTCTCATATGCAAACTAACGTGGACTAGGTAAACTGTTGCGTATTCTGTAAACTCTCCTGGACGTTGACAATTCCATTGCATCAGTGAAAATTCAGGCCAATAAACTAAAAATGACATGAACTAAAAGAGATGTAATAAACGCTTTTAACTTTTGGGCAATCAAAATTACTTGCTCAGGTACAACACTAGGTTTAATTACAGTTAGATTTTATTATATTCAAATATAAATGTTTACTATATTATACTCAAAGTATCTCTAAATTCTCTTCTATCATTCAATTATAAACGTTTCATAATAAAGGTATACTTTTTCATTCTTAATGTTTATTGTCTTTAAATACTTAAGATTCTACCTCCCATCTCACTTCCTGAATTACACACGTAACTTTTAAATAACTCCTAACAAATGTCTAGTCTTTTACTAGCTTTGTTTTTTATCTATTTCCACAATCCATCCAATTGCTATCTTTTTTTTTGCAGTATACTTTGTCAAAATTTATTTACCAATTTATGTTTAGTGACATTCTCACATCTTTTGCTCCCTCTATGTACCACTCTCTTTTATAGTTTACTTCCCCCAATCTAGAATTTCCTGAAGTAGAATCTAGCATTTAGTGTGACATTCACTTTTGTTTCTTGATGATTAATGAATTCACAGTTTTCTAATATTTTTTGTCAGTAGTCATAAGAGCCAGTATGAATACTGAGGCCTGTTTTCATTTCTGCAGCATACTAACCATAAAACACAATGTAGTGAGATGATTGTGATAAAAACARTTTAGTGAGACTAAAGCCAAGTTAAAGATACTACACAATGTTAACATGACAAAAAGTTACAAACATTTACATATCTAAGTGTGTTTACAATTAATAACATTAAGCAAGTTCAGAGGTCCTTGCTAAATTAAATCTCACTTCTTAAATTACCATTCCAACACTGCTATAAGACAGGAGTTTTTCAGGTTAGCAGTCACAAGTTACTTCTTAACTGTTCAAACATATATCCTAAATTTTAATCTGCATCTTCTTCAAAGCTGATTATTCAGAACTAAAATGTTCTGTAAGATTTTAAGAGAAAAATATGAATATTTGGCTAGATCAAAAAGAAGAAATTCAAAACACTATTTTAGCTCCATTTGAACCATAATGAAAATAAAAGCTATGTTGTAAACGCAGACAGATTCCAACATTCTTAAAATTCAGGCAATTCACAAAAGACAGAAAGTCTTAGCTACCTGAACATCAGCCAGTGTTACTGAGGAAGAGGAATAAAACAGTGTGCCAGGGCCCAGACACCCTCACTACAGACTCTGGGGGTGTTSTGTTTTGGACTACCAGGAGGAGGTCATTAGTGTGCTCCTGGAATGCATCTTCCAGTGTAGCTTCATCCAAAAGATGTATAAAAGCACATCTGATCTGTCGTAAAACACTAACGTAGCTGTACCTTTTAGTTAATATTCCTATTGCAATTATAACTCTCTCCTGCTAATCTTAAGCTCTGCAAGAGCTTTGGTCCTTTACAATAAACCATACTTTCTACACAAATCAAAAGTTTTGTACAATTCAAGAGAAAAGTTGATAGGCTTGCAACTGACATCTGGAAAACGATACTGAAATGCAGTAGGTAGAATACAAAAGTCAAAACTTTGTACTAACGAACTTTATATAAATCACAGTAATTAATCAGAAAGATGGCTCTACAGGAAAAGAAATCTAAGAAATGCCAATTGATGCTGACATCAGCTGCCATGCTATTGACATCAGCTGAAGGCTGGACAAAAGCAGCCAACAGAAGACTGTAAACAGTTTCATCACCTAATTATTTTAGTATTTAAAATCATTTAAGCATGTTATTTACTCACTAAATGTTAGTGTTTGATAATTCTAGGTAGATTCTGGTTTAGTTGATATTTTGATTAGATTTATTTTAACATTTTTAAAAAGTCTTTTATTTATCTTGAAAAATCTAAAACGTATTTCTAAAATCTTAGCTTTTCCTGTAAGTCACAAACATGCACAAAGCATCCCAAGGCACAACACATGCTGCTATTACTCCTAATGTGATAAAGATAGAAAAATTACCTACTGAAGTAACACCAAGAACTAATTTTTAGCAGATCTACAAACCCATTATTTTAATTGCTTGATTTAAAGATTCATAGCAATAGTAAATACAATATTTTCTCGGTAATTTTTCCATCTTGTTATTATCATTGCTAAAATTATGCTCAGTTTCTCTACCCTCATCAAGACCTCTTTAGAGGTCACAGTTTACCTTTCTTTTGATTTACTTAATAGTTTGTGCTTCACAGAAACTTGAAAAATAAGCCCATCCCTGCCAGGTGAGGTGGTGGAGTTACTCTTTATGTGAGAAAGCAACTGGAGTGTATTTTTGGAGCTCTGCTTAGGGTGGATGAAGAGTGAGTTGAGAGTTTATGGGTAAGGATYAAAGGGYAGGCTGACATGGGTGACACTGCTGTGGGTGCTTACTACAGGTCACCTGATCAGGAAGAGGAAGTCGATGAGGCCTYCTCCTGAGGAGGTAGGCTCAGGATCACAGGCCCTGGTTCTCCTGGGGGACTTCAGCCACCCTGACATCTGCTGAAAAGACAACACACGTAGGTACAAACTGTCCAGGCGATTCCTGCAGAGCACTGATGATAGCTTTTTGACAGAGGTGCTGAAGAAGTAAATGAGGAGAGTGTGCTGCTGGACCTTGAACTAACAAAGAAGGATTGGTTGAAGATGTAAAGGCTGGGGACAGCCTTGGCTGCAGTGAYTATGAGATAGTGGAGTTCAGGATCCAACAAGAAGGAAGTGGGCAATAAGTACGATTGCAACCCTGGACTTCAGGAGAGCAAACTTTGGCCTCTTCAGGGAACTACTTGGAGGAATCCCATGGGTTAGGGCCCTAGAAGGAGGGGGGTCCAGGAGAGCTGGTTAATATTCAAGCAAGACTTCCTCCAAGCTCAAGAGCAGTGCATCCCTATGAGTGAAAAGTCCAGTAAAGGGGGCAGGAGACCTGCACGGATGAGCAAGGAGCTCCTGGCCAAACTCAAACAGAAGAAGGAAGCACACAAAATATAGAAAAAGGGACCGGCCACTTGGAAAGAACATAGGAACGCTGTCAGAGTATGAAGGGATGTGACGAGGAACGCTAAGGCCCATATGGAATTAAATCTGGCAAGAGATGTCAAGGACAATAGGAAGGGCTTCCTCAAATACATCAATAGCAAAAGGAAGACCAGGGAAAATGCGGGCCCACTACTGAATGGGGTGGGCGCCCTGGTGACAAAGGATACAGAGAAGGCAGTTGCTGAATGTCTTCTTTCCCTCCATCTTTACGGCTAAGGCCAGCCCTCAGGAATCCCACACCCTGGAGACGAGAGAGACAGTCTGGAGAAAGGAAGACTTTTCCTTTGGTTGAGGAGGGTCGAGTTAGAGATCATTTAGGCAAACCTGACACCCACAGACTCATTGGCCCCGATGGGATGCACCCTCGAGTACTAAGGGATCTGGTGGATATTATCGCTAGGCCGCTCTCCATYATCTTTGAAAGGTCACAGAGAACAGGAGAGGTGCCTGAGGRCTGGAAGAAAGCCAGTGTCACTCCAGTCTTCAAAAAGGGCAAGAAGGAGGGTTCAGGAAATTACAGGCCAGTYAGCCTCACCTCCATCTCTGGAAAGGTGATGGAACAGCTCATCCTGAACACCATCTCTAAGCATGTGGAGGAAAAGGAAAGTGATCAGGAGTCATTAGTATGGACTCACCAAGGGGAAATCCTGCTTAACCAATCTGATAGCCTTCTAGGATGGAATGACTGGCTGGGTAAATGAGGGGAGAGCAGTGGATGTTGTCCACCTTGACTTCAGCCAGACTTTTGACACTGTCTCCCATAACATCCTCATAGGTAAGCTCAGGAAGTGTGGGTCAGATGAGTGGACAGTGAGGTGGATTGAGAACTGGCTGAAAGGCAGAGCTCAGAGGGTTGTCATCAGCAGCACAGTTGAGTTGGAGGCCTGTAGCTAACGGTGTCCTCCAGGGGTCAGTACKGGGTCCCATCCTGTTCAACTTCTTCATCAATGACATAGATGAAGGGACAGAGTACACCCTCAGCAAGTTTGCTGATGATACCAAGCTGGGAGGAGTGGCTGAYRCACCTGTGGGCTGTGCTGCCATTCAGAGAGACCTGGASAGGCTGGAGAGTTGGGCGGAGAGGAACCTCATGAGGTTCAACAAGGGCAAGTGCCAAGTCCTGCACCTAGGGAAAAATAACCCTAGGCACCAGTACAAGCTGGGGGCTGACCTTCTGGAAAGTAGCTCTGCAGAGAAAAACCTGGGAGTGCTGGTGGATGACAAGCTGACCATGAGCCAGCAATGTGCCCTTGTGGCCAAGAAAGCCARTGGTYTCCTGGGGTGCATTGGGAAGAGTGATGCCAGCAGGTCGAGGGAGGTGATCCTGCCCCTCTCCTCAGCCCTGGTGAGGCCTCATCTTGAGTACTGTGTCCAGTTCTGGGCTCCCAGAGAGACATGGAACTACTGGAGAGAGTCCAGCATAGGRCTGCACTACAGGACTGGAGTATCTCCCCTATAAGGAAAGGCTGCAATGGCTGGGCCTGTTTGCCTGGAGAAGAGAAGACTAAGAGGGGATCTTACCCATGTCTACAAATACCTTAAGGGAAGGTGCCAAGAGGATAGGGCCAGACTCTTCTCAGTGGTGCCAAGTGACAGGACAAGAGGCAATGGGCACAAACTGAAACACAGGAAGTTCTATTTGAATATGAGGAAAAACTTCTTTCCTGTGAGGGTGACAGAGCACTGGGACAGGCTGCCCAGAGAGGCTGTAGAGTCTCCTTCTCTGGAGATATTCAAAACCTACCTGGACATGATCCTGTCTAACATGCTCTAGGTGACCCTGCTGAGCAGGGAGGTTGGACTAGATGATCTCCAGAGGTCCCTTTCAACCTCAACCATTCTGTGATTAGGCAGAATCAACTGTCTCTAAACCAGCCCTAAGTAGTATCGGTCTAATCTGCTATTAAAAATTCCACTCATTTTCTAGACCATCTATTCGAATAGTTTTCCCTAGCATCTAAGCTAACTCTCTTTAGCTGCAGTTGAAGCCTTATCTTGCAATTATCTCCTGCCCTCTCCAAGAGGATTACATAGAATAATACCAACAGCAATACCATAGTATTACTACCTCCCCATGGTAGCCTTTAACATTCTTAAAGATCATTAATGTACTCTTTTACAAAGTCATCTCCTCTCTAAACTAAATCATTCCAGTTCTTACAAACTTCAAATGTAACTTTCTAGATCATCAGTCATCTTTGTTGCTCTCTAGTATGCTCTCTTAAAGTGCCTCATCTTTCTTTCAAGTGCAATGGCCAAAACTGGTCAAAGTACTAAGGCTGAAGCCCTGCTCAGCTTGAACAGACAATGACTCTGCCTTGCTTACAATGTGCCTTTTTCATACATTTCATTTTAGTCCCTTTCAAAAGCATGGCACTGTCAACTTGCAGTCAGTTAGCTATTTATTGTATTTCTTAGATTCTAAGCTGTGTAAGTGGTACCTAGCATCTTGTGTTTGTGCAGCTGGCAATTTCTAAGCAGAAGTTGCACAAGACAGGATAAGCCAATTTGCTACAATAGAAAGATCTCTTTTCACCCTTGAATCATCCCCTTTTCCAAGTCACATATTCTGTTTACTTTGACCTGGCTTTTCACCTCTGTCAACTGATTCAGTCCACTAACCTGGAACAAAACTATTCCAGTAAAGAAAAAAAGGAACAGAGGTTTTCCATGCTGATAAACTGAATCAGATCAGCAAATGCTCCAGTGTGGACTAGGGCTAGTACAAGGGAAGGGAGTGAGCCACTCAGCTCTTCACTTGGACAACTGCTTATGGAACTCTACTCTTAGCATCCAAGTTTGCATTTTTCTTTCTTCTTTCATCTTCCCTTTCCCTGCCCCATATATTTTCCTCAGCTGCAAACTTAATAAAGGTATTTGATCCTGTTTCCCCAATCATTAATAACAGATTCCTATGAACCCCACTTTTCAGTTTGATTATGAGCAACTGATAACTACTCTCTTGGAGCATTTTTGTTACCGTTTTTTTTTAGTGTCAGTATCTCTGGGACTCCTTTAAGTCTCTGGGACTTGCTAACAAGCCTCAAAAAATTTCATGAAGTTCAAATGATTTTAAGGCACCTAAAGACTATTATTTAATAGTCTCTATTTTCTGTTCTTGAATGCTTTTCCTCTCTATGACTGTATGTAACCTTATGATCAAAGCTAACCACTATACTAAAGACTGAGGTAAAACAGGCATTCAAGCTTGTTTCTTCTTTGTTTAGCATTTGAGCAACTCTTTTCTTGCTCATTCTTCTCTTGTTATTGTACTTAACAATGATTTCCAGTTATCATTTTACCCACCACCATTTGCATATCATTTAGCATCTTTTTAATCCTGTCTTAAGTTTTAGTACGTGTTTATTTTTAGAATTTTTAATTAGGAACTCTAAGAACGTTTTGAATAGGCTCTTTCCTATCATATGCTTTTCTCAATAGATACTAGACCAGATCTGACAATACTCAAAAAAGCAACAGTAGGGATATTTTGACCATTAGATGTTACCTACAGAATTTCAACAGGTTTATCTCCTATCTGTTATTCATTTCACAGAAGGTGAAATGTCAGGCGAAAAACCTGCTACATAGTACAGGTTTCCTCCTCCTTTTTTTCCCTACTGCCTGGCCTTGAATAAAAGACATTTTTCATAACAATACTATAGTATTAACTATGAGCATCGTCCAAGTATTACTTTAGCCAGTCACTGTACAGGTAGATTTCCTCTAATTAAGCTGCAGTATCTCCTCTGAAGTAATTGGCACCATAACAGATATAATGTTTAAGTAATGGTACTACAGTTGCCATGCATACTACTGCTCTGTACCATTTATGTATCCACATATGCACATAGGTCTTGTCTCTTTCATTTCCACACTTCTATTTGGAGTTTTCTCAGTATGTCCAACAACTGCAATTATTGTCTTACCAATGACAGCTCACATTCATTTAGTGACTAAGCATGATTCCTAGAAACTTTTTAGAGCCACTACTTTGTAAAACATGGTTTCAGTTTTCACACACGAGTCCCAGATACTGCAATTTAATTTGTCAGACTGGTTGCTGTTGAAGCTCACCCATTATTCAAGGGAACACACATTAATTTCTTAAAATGGTGTTATACTTTCTACTACTCTTTAAACTATGTGTCAAAATATATAATTTTCTAGAAATGATTTTGCATTTTCTTCCAGGTTTCTTTTACTGTTGAAACCAGGACAAAGGATCCACTCCAGAAATGTGTCCAACAAATCTAGAGCGACTGAAAACTTGCCTATTTTCTTCAGTTCATCTAGTACAGGGTGTTACATCTTCCTACACCAAAACATGTACTTTGCATACCATTACAGACTTATCAATTTGAGCATATTTAGTAAGAAATGAAATGTAAATTTTGTCTGACTAAAAAGGGGGCATCTAAAGATCTCATTTTGCTAAGTTTACAGAAAACAAATGTGAAACTGACTGTTTTAATTTGCATCATTGACTCTTGGAATCATTCAGAAGAACTGTAAAAGTCTTAAGTTAGTAACTTTTTGTGTGCATTTAAGTATCTCTCCGAGTCAAAATGTCAAGAAGGCTTTCAAAGTCAGAGTACATATGTCTTAACCAAAAAATACACAATAATAAGAGTATTTCAAATCTAGCAACTTGTCCAATTGCACATACATAAGTAAAGAATGCTTGAAAGAATAAATGCTACCTTTATAACTTACTTATATACTAGGATCTTTTCATTATTACTAGTCTATAATTTTAAGGAAAACCACTCTTTTCTTTGAAAAGAAATCTACATTTCAAMAACAGAGTGATCATATTCATCTATGTTTTTCGTTAAAAATACTAAACAACTTTAAAACTGGAATGTCAACTGGAAATCTACACATCACCTGCTATGTTATATTCTTACCTTCCTTTTCTTTAGATTTTACAGTTCTTTCTTCTTTTCTCTGCTTTGCTTCCAGCAGTTCACGTTTCAGCTGTCGTACTTCTTTCCGTAGCTCCTCACTGCAAAGAGAACAATATTTACATCAATTTAATCTTCTGGGAATGTAAAGCCACTCAGGAGAAACCGAATCAAAGTTAATGGGCATTAAATCTCTGCTATAAACAACGGGAACGTACTGACTCACTGATGCTAGGAACTTGGCTTAAAAATCAATTAGAACCTAGAGAAAGTTCATCTTTTCATTAGCAAAGACAGCAAAAGAACATAACAGATGACTTTTTTAAGAGCCCATTAACAATATGTCAAGAGCATGAATAATAAAACATAGAACCTCCATTTATATTTTTAATTTAACAYTGCATTAATGTTTAACTATGAAAATTACATAAAGAAAATTTGAGAGACATTGCCAAATAAATATTACAGGTATTACAAATTTTAGTTTACCAAATAAATTTTAGGATCTTGGATTTTTTAGATGGACAGAAAATACAGTTGAATGGCAAATTATTACATATGAAAATCAGTTTAATTTTTACAAAAAAAGATCAACTAACAATAATAGAAGAAACCAAAAGGTTGCAAGTCAACGGGCCAATATCACATGAAACGTCTGTCTTACTTTGTTGTACTGTTATATCAAATAAAATGCTGTTTTATTTGCTCTTCCAGTGGTAACTAAATTCTGTAGATGTTAAATAGCTGAATGAATAAAGTTGTTCTTCAAAAATATCTAAGCGGGAGGTCAGTTCTTGTACAAGACTGTCATTAAATCGAAGAAAAAAGTTCTTCACAGAATCTCTGAGCTTGGCAGGGATCCCTGGAGATCATGTAGTTAAATTTCACGCTCAAGCAAGCTCAGCTACAGCAGGCTGCTCAGGGCCATGTCCAGTCAGGTTTTGAGCATCTCTAAGGATGRTAACTCCATAACCTCTCTGAATAACTTCTTCAAGCACTTGACCACCCTTACCATAAAAAAGTGTTTTCTAATGTTTAAATGGAATTTCTTGTATTTCAATTTGTGCCATTCTAATGGTTACCAATAGAAGAGAACTGATCACTGTTTCAAATTTTTCTGKTGTGAGAATCAGTATTTACTTTTTTTTTAAAAAAAAAAAGTTTTTTTTTAATTTAGATCTTCTACTTTTTTAATTTCAAATTTGACTGACTTAGTATTCAAAGTCATTAAAAAGCAGAAATAGACATAATGCAGGAATGTGCCATTCAATTGTCTCCCTAAGAGCTCTGTTTATGTACTTAAATTCTCATCTGTAATACTATTACTCACAATACTGGCCTTAAGCAAAGGCTTGGAAATGCGGGCTAAGAACTTCTTTCGTACTTTATTTATTTAAAGTTGTGTGTGCATGTAAATATTTTTAGATGACTTCATTAGAACTGATCAAACTGTTCTATCTAGAAATTTTCTAAAGAAAGTAAGCCTAAGAATCCATTTGCATTTCTGATTCCAATGTGGCTCGGTATGCCTCAATTTTTTAGGACTGACTGGACCTCTGGAATCTAGAAGYTGTGGGGAACTCCCATAACTTTAGATTGACACATAACAATACTTTAAAGACATGAAGCATGATGAAGCTATCTGCTTTTCTGGTAAACAATTTGAGGGTCAATGATAAGCTCTACACTGTTATCTTGGGCACTACTCATTTTTTCTTTGGCAAACCAGTTAGATTATATTTCATAAGTTCTTCTGAAAGGAAGAGATGTTCTTCTGTCTTACGACACTATCTCCTACTTTATTCACAGCAAGACTTTCACAGCCCTTTTGAATGTGGATCTCAGAATCAGGCACTCTGATGGGTTCCAAAATTCCARTAGTGCTTTATGGAGGGTGAATTCATAGTAGAATGGATGCTAGATAAATCAAATTAAAAAACAAAACTATAGTACATTATCCCTTCATAATGTAAGCTAATCGAATGGAAGACTGCTGGGATTGTCTCCTCCTAATACAGGCAATCATATTSCTTTTCCTAAATTTATTAATGACATATAACCACATTTTGTATTCTTTTTCTTAAGTTCATTAATGACGATTTCCAAAGCCTATATATCATCTGCACCTATGATTTATAAGGCCATTCTAGAGCTGACAATCACATAACTTAGCAATATCAAGGGATGAGCAGGAAGAATCCCTATTAAGATTGTAGTTCTTAATTTCTGTAAGATACTCTTGAAAAATGCATATTAGAATCACTCAAATTGAGAAATACAATTCTAAATTAAAATATACATAATATTTAAAAACAGAGAATTCAATAATAAAACAAAACAACATAAAACCAGCATGTTTGTACAGCTAGCTGACATGCAAAATGTGGAAGAATCAAGGGAAGCATTCGTTGTATAATGAAACAGTTTTTGATGTCTTTTACGATATTCCCCCTCCTGCCTATTGGGGTACCTGTGGAACATATAAATCTTGGCACTGATAGCAAATTCTTACATTTGGCATGCAGATCTAAGACTTTGCTAAGAATCTTCTTTTACCTGGATTATATTACTGTTCATCTCTGGCACTGCAAGAATTTAAGAACTATAAAACTGAGAATGAAAATTATGGGCTTGGAATATGCATGGCTTCTTCCTGCCAGCCTGGTTTTGCTGTAGCAGCCTGTCTTCTGCAAATGGTACATCACAGTCATCTCTCAAATAAGAAGATAATATAAAAATGGTGGAGGTCTTGATACTGGAGATTTATAAACTAACCATCTTAATGTAGCAGTTAGGCCACGTATGGATACATGTAACAGGCCACTTATTTCTTGACTTTAACAGCACTGGGTGTATAGCAGTCTGCAACGAKTACTGTAACACTTTGTTTAAAAGCTTTTTTGCACTGAAAGAGTTGAGTGAATTGCTAATATTTCAGTAGTCCTAGTTAAAATGTATGAAGATTTCAATGCTGAAATCTAATGTGACTAGTATGTTTATTACAGAGGACAYTGGCAACCATTACTGTCTTTCCCTTTCAAAAGAACGTGAACATAAGTAAATGGAATACATAATTAAAGCATCAGAAAATTGGTACTCTATTTTAATGTAATTATGTGTACTGGTCTATAAACTGTATGTCAGCAATCTCAGTACTGAGGAAC
This sequence comes from Rhea americana, assembly GCF_003343005.1. Classification (NCBI taxonomy): domain Eukaryota; kingdom Metazoa; phylum Chordata; class Aves; order Rheiformes; family Rheidae; genus Rhea; species Rhea americana. The sequence continues at coordinate 2,000,352 of NW_028186945.1, read as the reverse complement.
GAATTCTCACAGGCTGAAATAGCTTAAGAATGTTATTGTTTTACTTCGCTGGGAGAAGCTTAGCAGAACAGCAAGGCCTGCAGGGTTAGTGCGAAGTATAAATATTCGCAAGAAGCAGCAAGGTTTTAAGGGAGAGGCAGTATCTTTTGTTAGGGCAACTAAGATACCTGGAGGGAACAAAACACAAGTTTCAGGGCACATGAGCTTATCTTCATCTAGCTTATTTTTCTTCCACAGTTAGCCTAATAAAAAGTATTAACTTTCCCTACAAAACTTGCTTTACTTATATTGTTCAGCCACCAGTTACAATGCCAGAAATGGCAGATGTACGCATTAAGACGTGTATAGAAGCATATATCATAGTTCTAGCTTAAGGCTGTGATTTTATTCATGGTTATRCACTATCTCTTCTTCTGTTTTCCCAACAAATCCTGCAACAGATAGAAACCTAACTGTTCCCAATGAAATAGAAGAACCTAACTTTGGCTAATACAGGCAACATTGTTAAACTCAACAGAATAAGCAGGAAAATACCAGGAGACTGCCAGCATCTCTCATCCAGAACAATAGTGTATCTATCTCTATTGCAAATGCCTAGCTTAATGCATGAGAGAAGTGAATTTGCCTTTTCTCTTTTTTTTTAACAGCACAGCACATTGATGGTTCACTACTGTTCTGTGATTGACAGGTTTTCTTTCATCTCTGTCATTTCTAAATGATGGCTTGCAGCAAGAATTCTTGTTTTAGTCCCTCATCAGATGATCATATGATTTTACTGTTAAATTTCATCTGCTTTCTATCACTCAAGCTTTTAAGATCATCCAGTTTTCCTTCAGATATTTCTATCTTTAAGATACTCCTCTCTTGTTTACATTGCTTTCCAGCTTTGTATTATCTACAAGCTTCGTTTAACAAACTTCTGAGTTTTTATATTAAAGTATTACTGAAAGTAAGAAATAAGAACTATCCTAAAAAACTTGACCCACCTGTTCTATAGTTCTGTTC